>NC_092874.1:156119243-156719243 GCF_028372415.1 Notamacropus eugenii
TTCTACAGTCAACAACCATTTATGAAGTGACTACTAAGTGCCAGTCACTAAACACTGGGGATACAAAGAAAGCGAAAGCAAAACAAAAACCATTGTTGTATACAGGAATCTGACATTCAAATTAAGGAAATAGCATACAAGATTACCTAAGCAATATATAGAGAGGGAAAATTGGAGATCATCAATGAAGGGAAGACACTAATATTAAGGGGGTTCAAAAAAGACTTCTTACAGAAGGTGATATTTTAGCGGAGGTTTAAAGAACCAAAGATTTAGATGAGAAAAGAAAGAGTTCTAGATCATGTGAGAAACAAGATAGTGGACTAGACATTTTCTTTAACTCCCAAGGCCTCTGATATCTCTAAAACAGAAATTATAAATAAAAAATAAAACAATTTAAACTATTCGCAAGGTCTAAGACAACAAGAATCCCAAGGAAGACTTAAAAATCATTCCAAACCCAGGGAGTGGTGCTCAATGGACCAGAGCAACCTCAGCACATCTTCCCCTTTTACATACCTCCCACGCTACCAACAGCAAGCCATGCTAGCAGACCCAAGGACACACACAAGCTTACAATAAAATCCACCACTGCATCTCATTCCCCCTTCTCTCTTTCCAATTGTTTAGAGATTCTGACTTCAGGCTTTAGAACTTTGACCGAGGCCCAACACTTTGCCCTCAGCAGACCAAGATCAAAAGTCTGAATCTGAAAATCAGAAGCACCAATGCTGCAAAACTCAAACTGCTGATGCCAAGGAAGTAAGCAAATCATGGATCTTGAATATAGGATGTACAGGTCTCCCAGAGAAACATGAAGCATAAAGTAAACCTTAGCACCATAATAAAAGAAATAATAGAAGAGAACTACCCAGAACTTATGAACATAGAAAAAAAATGACAATGGAAAGAATTCACAGATTGCCTCAAGAAAAAAAAAGACTGAAAATTCCAAGACATATTGTAGTTAAATTTAATTATTCAATTCAGAAGCCACAAGTTCTGTCAACCATCCTGAGAAAGATTTTCAACTACAAAAGAAAATATATTTAAATAAATTAAGACTATTCTTTACCTACTAGAAATAGAGAAGGGAACAGATTGGGTTCTGAAGATCATTAGAGTTCAGGTTTTAGCTTAAGGTGATTTATCTTGAAAATCAGGGATTACCCATATGGAAAAAAGAAAAACATAAAGGAAACCAGAAAAAGAAAAACAATATAAGTGTACATGCATATAGTAAATTTATATTTCATTCAGATGATGGGTAAGAGTTCAGTAAAATGAAAGTTCCATTTCAAAATATGAAGAGATAGCATTTGTCACCTTTGTTTTCTTGCTAAGAACAGAGGCAGCTTCTTTGTTAAAGTACCACTTAAGGAACACCCATCAGTTTATACAAAACTGACAAAGTTAAGCTAGTATCAGCTAAATGTTCTTTTAAAAAAAATTAGTCCTTAATGCCAACCCATGTTACTATGGTGGAATTGGCTTTCTGGTATTTGAATATATATCTTGGTTTTGTCTTTGAGGAAGAGAGTTTATATTTTGTGAATTTGCCTTAGAAATACACCTGCATATCCACAGAGGCTATTGTTGGTATCACATTGGGATTACAACAGGCAATGAGGATGGGATCACAAAATATAAAACTTCACAAAAAATAAAACTTCTGCTTGGACACAGGGAGGCTGTCAGGAAGGAAAGTGGTATCCCAGAATGGGATGATTTACCTTACTCCTCCCTGGAGAAAGAATGGGTTAAAAGCACAGGACCTTGTGAAAACTGGGAAATGAGGCCTCAGAAGGGAGAACTCAGAGATTTAGAAAGATGTTTGCAAGGAATACCAATTGAACTGGGGAAAGAAATGGCAGGGGTATGTAGAAGACTATGGGCATTGTTAACAAGCTATCATATTATGTATAAAAGTGGAGACAAATTGCTCCAGGAAAAAGTTCAGCTGCAAAAGGAATTAGCAGATTTAGATGAAAAGCTTTCTATGTTACTGCATCTGAACTTTCTTTTAAAAGAGCATGATAAAAAGTATCAGGTGGCAACAGAAAAGACAGTTGTGAGAGTAGTTCAGAAAAAGAAAGGGAAAGTTAACAAAAGGAAAGTGAATGCAATACTTGCATCTGCAGGGCCTGATTGGGGCCCAGACACCTGGGAAGGAGACTCCTGGGAGGAAAATGAAACAAATCAAGATGAGGAGGCTTTTAAGAATGTGAACACATGTCCAATATTATGAAAGAAGCAGGAAAACCAGGGAGGACACGCTTAAGGAGGTACCTGAGGATTTTATTCAACAAGATGTCATTGATATTTTCAATCAGCTCACCCCAAAAATGGGAGAATCATTAGCATCTTGGAAGGTGAAAATAAATGAGGAAGAGGTCTCAGGAGAATGGATAGATAACATAGATTGTTTGAAATTCTTAAGTATTATTCAGAATCTTTTTGTACAACAAGCTTTTAGGGATTACCGTATTTAAGGAGGTAACAATGGAACTAACCAGTTAGCTTTAGCTGCTCAGCAATGCAGTAAGCAGCATCCCACTCACTCTATGCGGCCTAGTGGAAATACACCCTGGTATTTGATTAGAGACTGTATAAGAAAGTTAAAGGAAGAGGTAATGAAACCTGCAATAATGGTCAGAGATGCTGACACTTATCATAACACTACCTTACTAGTTTCCCATAGAAATACAATAGTGAAATCCACTTCTCCTGCTTATAAATGCCTAATTCTGACTCTACTAATTGGGGAAATAGGGCATGCTTTCTGTGAGGTGCTGGACAAGATTTCACAGTTAGGTGACTTAGGTGAATGGGGAAAAAAAATTTCCTTAAGAGAAAAGAGTAAATAGCCAGTGAATTCAGAGCCAGCATAAACTAATAAAAAGAGAATTGTTTACTGCTTTATTAAGAGCAGGGATAGGTTTGGGAAGAATGGATGATATTCCAACTAATGAACTATATAAGATGTACCAAGAAAAGTGACTTAATATTAGATGTAATAGGGAAGTAAGAACTGTCCCTACAGATCCTCCTAAATCATCACAGTTCATCACACCTGCAGGAAGAATAGGAAATTGGCCAAGCCCCAACTCCGATTAAAGCAGTAAGCAGATTAAAGAAGTAAACAATTTAACCAAATACTTGAAAAATTAGATCAACTACTGTAACTAGGTCATTAATAAATTTTGGGGAGGAGGTCTACCTTATATATGGAAACCCTGACAAATTTAAACATGGAACTCCTATTACTATCACAGGACTCTGAGAGGCTGAAATATCAGCCAGACAAGTTCAACTAATGATGAAAACTGAACAATTACCTAAGAAAAAATATACCATGATAATTCTACCCATTTCTGAATATACCATTGGAATAGATATGTTGAGAGGTATGACTTTAAATTTACCTGAAGGAAGATACCAATTTACAGTAAGGAATATAGGAATTAATACAGTTTTAATAGGTAAAATAAAAATGACCCAATCACTTTACCTGAACCTTCTGAAGTAATTACTTTAAAGTAGAATCGTGTGATGGATGGACAAGATGAAACTACCAATACTATAAAGAAATATGATGAAGCAGGAGTGTTAGTCCCTACAACCACTCAATGGAATAAACCCATCTAACAAGTATGAAAGTCAGATAGGATATGGAGGATGATAGTGGATTACAGACAACTGAATAAAGTGCCCTCCTTGTATACTGTTGTTCCAGATATCCATAGCTTAATAGAAAGGATCCAGAAACATGACTGGATTTGGCACGCAGTTATTGATTTAGCCAATGTTTTCTTTCTTATCCCAATAGATACTAAACAATGAGCCAATTTTGCCTTCACTTGGCAGGGCAGACAATATACTTTTACATGCTTGTCACGAGGATATCTGCATAGCCCTATGATTTGTCATAGTAGGCTTGAATTTGTCATTTTGGCTTGCAGCAGAATATTTGGATGAATTAGAACTATCTTCTATACAGCTTACCTACAACATAGATGATATTATGATATAGGGTAAAAATGCAAAAGAGATAGAGACAAGTATGATGCTTTTAATTGATCATATGAAAAGCAAAGGATTGGAAGTTAACCCTGCAAAGGTTCAAGCACCAGCTCAAACGGTAAAATTTTTAGGTATGCAATGGAATAAGGGTGTGTGAGAGATTCTGCCACAAGCCCAATAGAAGATTCAGGATTTTCCTATCCCTACCAATAAGAAAGAGGCCCAAAAGTTTATGGAATTATTTGGATATTGGAAACATCACATTCACATTTGGGACAGATTTTGAAAACTCTTATAAAAAGAAGAAATATGATTTTGATTGGAGACTTGAGCAGAGTAAAGTTTTTGGAGAAGGCTGCAATACAGTTGGCCCTTGATTTCTGACCTATGCAAAGTGGCCTAGTGGAATTACAGATGACTGTACAGGATGAACATGCATAGGAATTTATGGCAAAGACAACAAAGCCAAAATGTACCCTTAGGATTTTGATCTTGGAAATTCCCTTCACCTAGAGTTCAATACATCTCTTTTGAAAAGCAGTTGTTAGCTTCATATTGGACTTTGGTAGAGATTGAACAACTGAGTCTGGGCCATGAAGTAATATTAAGCCCTGGAATCCTGATTATGTCCTGAGTAATGAGTACCCCAGCTTCCCACAGAATTGGATATTGTACACAAGAGTTTAGCATAATTAAATGGAATGGTATAGTCAAAACAAATCTAAAACAGGCAAAAGTGGAGTTTCTGCTTTACATGAATCTATAGCAAACATAGATACTGAGGGAAATGATATACTTCCTGAACCAAAGCAATAGTTGGCACAGTCTTGATAAAATGGAATGAGGGATATGATGGATTAACTGAAGAATAAAAGAAACATGCATGATTTACTGATGGTAGTGCAAAATATTTGGGCCATAAAAGACATTGTAAATCAGAAGCCTATAAAGCAGACTTGGAAAGTATAGGAACAACTGGAAGTAGTCAATATGCTGAACTTATGGCAGTATATCAAGCCATTAAAACAGAACAAGAAAGATAATGTCATACATTTATTGATTCATAGGTGGTAGGCAATGGGTTAACTACATAGATGCCCATGTGGAAAAATCAAAATTGGGAAATTCATGGTAAGCAAGTCTGGGGCAGAGTATAATGGAAAGATATATGGGACATGTCTTTAGTTTCTGATTTGTCAGTTTTTCATGTAGATGCTCACTTAGCCCTTACCATGCCAGAATGTGAGTATAATGCACAGGCTGATCAACTAGCAAAGATTGCTACTCAACATGTTGTCCCTGCTCTGAAACCAACTGATGATCTGGTACTAGCAAAATGGGTCCATCAAATGGCTGGCCATTTAGGGATGCAGGTCACACACCTGTGGGCACAAGACCAAGGTATTGGTATCTCTCATTCATTGATAAAACAGGTATTGGAGAAATGTCATACATGTCAACTGGAAAAGGAAGGGAGTGTTCCTTGGATAGTAACTGGACCAGATCAAGTTTGGTAAATAAATTACATTGTACCCTACCCAAAAATAAAGGCTGCAAATTTATATGTACTTGTGTTGTCACCTATTCAGGCGTACTTGTGGCTTGTCCCTATAGGAATGCAACTCAGAAAAAAAAAACACCTGTAAAATTCTATACATCATAACTCTATATTATGGAACCACAATGAAGATTCAAAGTAACAATGGATCACATTTCAAAGATAATGAAATTAAGAGATATTGTATATTAAACAATATAGAATAGATATATCATATTCCATATTATCCATAAGTATTGGGGTTAATTGAAAGAATGAATGGATTACTGGAAGAATAGAATTCTGTTTCAGATATACTAACAGATGCAACAATATAGAGACAATAATAAGAATAAGGAAACTAAATAATTTGTAATTGTAATGACCAAATATGGTCATTAAAAAGAGACAAAGAAATGTATCTTCCTCACCTTTTTTTAAAAAGTAGAAGTCTATAGATTTGGCACAATGCAAAAATGTCAGACTTGTTTATAAGGTTTTGTAAACTATATTTTTTCTCTTTTTAAATTTATCATCATCATCATCATCATCATCATTTTATAGTTAATGACACTAGGAAGGGGAAGAAAGAGGGTTGAGATGTTCAGAAATGAACACGATAAATTGTGGAAGATAGCAATAAAATGAAAATTAAAAATAAGTGCAAAATTTTTCTTATTTTTATCAAAAATTTAAAAGATTTTCACAAATAAAACTAATGCAGACGAAATTAGAAAGAAAGCAGAAAACCCGGGGAAATTATAGAACAACTTTCTCTGATAAAAGTCTCATTTCTCAAATATATAGAACATTTAACCAAATTTATAAAAATAAGAGCATTATCAACAATGATAAATGGTCAAAGGATATGAATAAGTAGTTTTCAGAAGAAAAAAAATCAAAGCTTCCTATAGTTAAATGAAAAAAAAATTGTAATCATTAACAATCAAAGATGATTAAAAAATCTTTGAAGTACAATTCACACAAATCAAATTGATGGAAAAAGAAAATGATACACTAACCCACCGTTGGTAGCAAAGAATTAGAAACTGAGCAGATGCTCATCATATGGGGAATGGTTAAGAAAGTTTTGGTATATGATTGTGAGAAATCCTTTTTGCTATAAAAAATGATGAAGGGAATGGTTTCAGAAAAACCAGGGAAGACGCATATGAAATGAGTAGAACCAGAAAATCATTGTGCACCGTAATGATAATATTGTAAAATGATTATGAATTGTGCTTAGCTACTGCGATGATCAAGTGCCGTCCTACTCCAGAAAGAGAACTAATGAACTCTGTACAAACTGAAGTGTATACACACACACACATACACATTTATATATATATATATATATATATATATATACACATATATATATATATACATATATATGTATATATATGTATATATATGTATACATATATATGTGTGTGTACATATATATATGTATGTATATATATACACACACATATATGCCTACACACATATATACATACATATACATATATATGCATATATAAAACTTTATTTTTCTTGATTTTTTGCTACATGTTTAATGTAGAAAGGTTTTGCAAGAATTCACATATATATTTGTGTATACACACATACACATACACATACACACACATATATAATAGCAAACATATTGCTTGCCTTCTAAATGAGTGGGAGGGGGCTGTAGGGAGGGAAAGTGTTTGGAACTCAGTTTCATTGAAATGAGTGTTAAAAACAAATGATTATTTTGAAACATAATATAAAATTCAAAGAGGTGAAAAAGGATGAAGACTGAAAAAGATTTTCTTGCATATATTAATTTATATATCAATGGAAACCTACAAGAATCAAATTTCTTTCAAGCAGTGTTAGAGAGATTTCAGGAGATTACTATATATATGAGGGAGTGGAGCTAAGATGGCAGAGAAGGACTGACCTATTCCAACTCTCCGCCTATAATCCATAAAATACCTGTAAAAATACTTCTAAACAAATTCTAGAGTAGCAGAAGCTACAAAATGGCAGTGAAACAGATTTCAAGCTGAAGACAGCCTGGAAGGCAAACAAGAAAGGTGTATTGCATCAGGTTCGGAGTGGAGCACAGCAGCAAGGCACAAACAGGATTGTATCAGGCTTCAGGACACAGAATCACAGATAGCTGCTATGGCTACAAGATTTCTCAACCCAGAAATGCCAAAGACAGCTTCAAAGGTTAGTAAGAATGCTCTTTCACCTGGGTGAGAGAGGAGCAAGGTCTGACCCCAGCCTGGACCCCAGGGCAGCAGTATCCACTTTTGGAGCCCACAGCCTAAAGACCCTAGGTCTCAGCCCTGAGAGATGGTCCTGGGGTGATGATGAGTGCTGGTCTGTTAGAGCTGGAGGTGGCTGTGGAGATGGAATCTTATTCACAGTTCCAGGGCAGAAAAGAGTGTCATTGCTCACAGACCAGAGCACAGGACAGGAAAGGAGTAAGCTCCTTTCTCTTGATTGTGCCACCCTGGAGGAGCTGAGAGCTTACAGGTCCCTAGAGATATCTTAGAGATCAGCTGCACAAAAACTCTGAAGTCTAGGATAGTATACCCTGAACTTGACAAGGGACTCAATAGTCAAGTAACTGGCTGGAGAAATGCCTAAAAAATGGAAAGAAAAGGAAATAAAAGGTTACTTTATTGGTGAAAAGGTATTTTCTTCCATCCTTTCAGAAAAGGAAGAGCAAAGCATACCATCAGAGGAAGACAGCAAGGTCAAATTTCTTATCTAAAGTCTCAAAAAAAATATGCAATATTCTCAGACCATGGAAGAGTTCAAAAATGATTTTGAAAATTAAGAGAGGTGGAGGAAAAATGGGAAAGAGAAATGAGAGCAATGCAAGGAAATCATGAAAAGAGAGTCAACAGCTTGCTAAAGGAAACACAAAAAAATGCTGAAGAAAAGAACACCTTTAAAAATAGATTAACCTAAATGGCAAAAGAGGTACAAAAAGTCAATAAGGAGAAGAATGCTTTAAAAAGAGAAACTAGCCAAATGGAAAAGGAGGCTCCAAAGTTCACTGAAAAAAATAGTTCTTCAAAAATTAGAATGGAGGAGATGGAAATTAATGACTTTATGAGAAGCCAAGAAATTATAAAATACTACCAAAAGAATGAAAAGATAGAAGACAATGTGAAATACTTCACTGTAAAAGCAAATAACCTGGAAAATAGATCCAGGAAAGATAATTTAAAAATTATTGGTCTACCTGAAAACCATGATCAAAAAGAGGGCCTAGTCATTACCTTCCAAGTAATTATCAAGAAAAAAGTGCCCTGATATTCTAGAACCAGAGGGTAAAATAGAAATGGAAAGAATTCACCAATTGTCTCCTTAAAGAGATCCCAAAAAGAAAATTCCTAGGAATATTATAGCAAAATTCCAGAGTTCCCAGGTCAAGGAGAAAATTTTACAAGCAATTAGAAAGAAACAATTCAAGTATTGTGGAAATACAGTCAGGATAACATAGGATTGAGAACCTCCTACAATAAGAGATTCAAGGACTTGGAATATGATATTCCAGAGGTCAAAGGAGATAGGGTTAAAACAAAAAATCACCTACCAGCAAAACTGAGTATAATACTTCAATTTAAAAAAATGGTATTTCAATGAAATAGAGGATTTCCAAGCATTCTTGTTGAAAAGAACAGAACTGAATAGAAAATTAGACTTTCAAATACAAGAATCAAGAGAAACATGAAAAGGTAAACAGGAAAGAGAAGCCTTAAGGAACTCATTAATGTTGAATTGTTTATATTCCTACATGGGAAAGATGTTATTTGTAACTCATAAGACTTTTTTTCAGTATTAGGGTAGTTAGAGGGAATATATGTGTATATATATATATATACACATATATTCCCTCTAACTACCCTAACATATATATACATACATATATATATGTTATGTGTGTGTATATATATACACACACATACATATAGCATGTATATTATATACATATATATGTAGGTATGTATGAGTGTATATGTATGTATATATTATATATATGTAGGTGTGTATATGTACATGGACATATGTATACTCACACATACACACATAGAGGGCACAAGGTGAGCTGAATATAAAAGAAGAATACTTAAAAAATAAAATTTTTTTTTTGAGTGGAATATACTAGGAGTAAGAGAAATGGAGAGATAGAATGTAGAAAATCATCTCACATGTAAAAGGCAAGGAAGAGTTTTTGCGATGGAAGGGAGGAGGGGATAGATGAAAAGAAATAAGCGAGCCTATTGCTCATCGTATTGGCTTAAGGAGGGAATAACACACTCAATTGAATATGGAAATCTATTTTACTCTGCAAGAAGGCAAGGGGGAAAGAGATGGGAGATGGAAGGGACAGCAAATTGGGGAAAGGGATAATCAGAAGCAAATGTTATAGTGGGAGGTCAGGTCAAGGGAGAGAATGGAATAAATGGAGGGCAGGAGAGGACAAAGGGAAATGAAATTAGTCTTTCACAACATAATTATTATGGAAGTGTTTTGCATTGTTACATATGTATGACCTATATTGAATTTCTTGTTTTCTCAATGAGGGTGGGTGGGGATGAAAGAAAGGAGAGAATATGGAATTCAAAGCTTTACTAATCAATGTTAAAAATTGTTTTAGCATGCAACTGGAAAATAAGATATATAGTCAATGGGGTACAGAAACCTATTTTGCCCTACAATATAATTGAGGGGAAAAGGGTGAAAGAAGGGTGGTAATAGAAGGGAGGAGAGAATGGGGGAAGCAGTGAATGGGGTGCATGCTGTCCTAGAGTGGGATGGGGAAAAATGGGGAGAAAAATTTGAATTCAAACTATTGTAGAAGTGAATTTTGAGGACTCAAAAATAAACAAATTATATATTATTTAAAAAGAAAGAAACACGTGAGTAGTGACGAAATGAATGTAGCAAATGTAGGCAATTATTCACAGAAATCTGAAAGTGAAATGGGTGGTGGTAGAGTACTGCATGCTATATTGAAGGAAGGAAAGGATCAAAGGAAAATTTTTTAAAATTTCTTTTTTCATGATGGAAAGTACTGAGTTGCTTTTTTTCAGGGGGGTGTTGTTTTGTTTTTTTAAGCTGCAAGTAAAGAAACCAAAGATATGGAGAGAGAAAAAAAATGCAAATGATATGAACTAGAGGGAAAGATCTGGTAAAGAATATAAGAGGATATGTAGAAGGCACAGGTATTGGAATTGGTTTTAGCAAGAAGTATTAGTCAAAGACAGCATAGTGGATGAAGATATCAGTGCATTTTGAGTTGTGGATTTCAGAGAGAAAATACACCTTAGGGCACATGTCCTTTTTTTTTGATAAAGGAAGTGGCAAGGACATTTGCTGAGAGAGAAGATATTAGAAGAACTATACTAATATAGAAATATATTTTGAATGACTTATGTGTAGTGGGGATTATATTGCTCATTTTCTCCTTGAGAAAGTGGCTTGTGGGAGGGAGAGAATTTAGAAATGAAAATTTAAAAAAATGTTAAATGAATAAATAAAAATTAAAATAGATTGAAAATGGGTAGAAAGTAAGAATGCCTACACTCCTCACTTTTCTGATATTTGTAATAAATCAGGAAAATCTAAACTTTAATATAAGATGGGGAAATAAAAAACATATATCATTATTGGTAGAGAACAGGTAGAACAACAACCAATAGCCTCAACTAAAAATTGATGGAACTAAAAATTAATATTAGCAAAATTGCACATTACAAGTTTTACCCAAGAATAAAATCTGAATTCTCAGTAGCAATAAATATTGAGAAAACATTTTAAAAAATATAGTTCACTTACAATAACAACAGAAACCATAAAATATTTAAGAATTAACCTATCTACAAATACACAGGAGCTATATGCAGTTTAAAACAAAAATGACTGCAATAAAGATTAGTCGTATGAACCTAGAAACAATGGAGTAAAAACAACAATATTCTCAAATTATTCTTGAATCAAAGTAATCAAAATGACCAAATATCATTTTTACCAAACTAGACAAAACTATAATGAAATTTATGTGGAAGAGTGGGTAGAAAAATCAAAGGACAAAATGAAGACAAAATCTAAGGAAGTTGATGTTGTACTCCCTATAGTATCAAAACCATTTGTTATTGAGGAAAATAGAGAGTAAAAAAGGCTAGTGAAATAAAACTTACACAAGAGACATCCAGTCAAATATGTCAAAATATTAGCTTACAACAAATGTACATTTTTTTTTAAATGAAGAATATTTTACTTAACAAATGTACTAGGAAAGAATTGGTTGACAAGGTTGAAGGAAAATATATTAAGATCTATAATTTACTTTAAAACTCTCTCTAAATTCTCATTGGATGGAAAATATATGCATATACATTACATATATACATACATATATACTATAAATATATGGTGGAAGAAATTAAATATTTACCTCAATAATTGAGAAAACTGATTTTTATAAAAATAGATGAAGATTTTCTTTAGATATGTTAGATGTTTCATTACATTAAAAACTACAGTAGAGTAATATAATAAAATAGTTTAGAAATATAGAAAATATAATAGATAAAACTTGATATGTTAACTATATGAGGAATGTTTCAAAATTTACCATCATCATTCCCAATCTTTAGCGTATGAAAGGTTAAAAGGCAATTTCAAGAAAATAGAAACCACTTGTTACTAACACCTGAAAAAAGTGACCTGTTGGGGGCAGAGTCAAGATGGCAGAATAGAAAGACACACATACTCTAGCTCTTCCTCCACAGCCCATAAATACCTGTAAAGAAAGATTGTTAATAAATTCTAGAGCAGCAGAAGCCACAGAACAAGGGAGTAGAGGAGATTTCTAGCCCAGGGTGATCTGGAAGGCTAACAGGAAAGGTCTTTCACACCAGAAGGGGAGCAGAGCCCAGTACAGCCAGGGCCATGTGGTACCAGGAGGAGCAGGACCAGAGCAGGCTTCAGGGATGAAATCCCCAGCTGCAGTAGTAGGTTTGCAGATCCCTCAACCCACAGGCACCAAAGGTCAGTGAGAGGACTATTTCAACCACAGGGAGAAGGGAGCAGGGTCCTCCAATAGTCCCTGACTGAGGCAGCAGCAGAAGGGGTAGCAGCAGCTTCTGGTGGCATGGGCAGGTAGGCAGCAGCCAGATTCCATCGTTCCTTTGTTAGGGCTCTCAGTTTAAAGCTCTGGGGGAAATTGAGCAGCTGATCTGTACCTCAGTCCTGAGTGGAAGCCCTGCCCCCACCACCTAAACCTGCGGGAGAATTGAGCAGTTGATCTGAACCACAGCCACGAGCCAGGCCAGGGAGTAAACTCCTCCCCCTTGATTAAGATGCCATGATTATGGCACCTTGGGGGAACTGAGATCTTACAGGTCCCCAGAATATACCCTGCTCTTGAAAAGGGCCCCAAAAGTCAAGTGACTGTTTGGGAAAATGCCCCCAAAAGGGAAAAAAAAAACACAAGACTATAGAAGGTTATTTACTTGGTATACAGATATTCTCTCCCACCCTTTCATATGAGGAAGAAAGGGTTGACTATCAGGAGAAGACATAAAAGTAAAAGTTTCTGCTTCCAAAACCTCCAAAATAAATATGCAATGGTCCCAGGCCATGTAAGAGCTCAAAAAGGATTTTGAAAATCAAATAAGAGAGGTGAAGGAAAAATTGGGAAGAGAAATGAGAGTGATGCAAGAATATCATGAAAAGTGAGTCAGCAGCTTGCTAAAGGAGACCCAAAAAATGCTGAAGAAAATAACACCTTTAAAAATAGGCTAACTCAATTGGCAAAAGAGATCCAAAAAGCCAATGAGGAGAAGAATGCTTTAAAAAGCAGAATTAGCCAAGTGGAAAAGGAGGTTCAAGGTTCACTGAAGAAAATAGTTTTTTAAAAATTAGAATGGAACAGATGGAAGGTAATGACTTTATGAGAAACCAAGAAATTATAAAACAAAACCAAAAGAATGAAAAAATGGAAGATAATGTGAAATATCTAATTGGAAAAAATAACTGATCTAGAAAATAGATCCAGGAGAGACAATTTAAAAATTATGAGACTACCTGAAAGCCATGATCAAAAAAAAGAGCCTAGACATCATTTTCCATGAAATTATCAAGGAAAATTGTGCTGATAGTCTAGAACCAGAGGGCAAAATAAATATTCAGGGAATCCACTGAGCACCTCCTGAAAGAGATCCAAAAATAGAAACTCCTGGGAATATTGAAGCCAAATTGCAGAGTTCTCAGGTCAAGGAGAAAATATTGCAAGCAGCCAGAAAGAAACAATTCAAGTATCATGGAAATACAATCAGGATAAGACAAGATCTAGCAGCTTCTACATTAAGGGCTCGAAGGGTGTGGAATAGGATATTCCAGAAGTCAAAGGAACTAGGACTAAAACCAAGAATCACCTACCCAACAAAACTGAGTATAATGCTTCAGGGGGAAAAATGATCATTTCATGAAATAGAGGACTTTCAAGCATTCTTTTTAATTAAATTTATTTATTTAACTTTTAACATTCATTTTCACAAAATTTTGGGTTCCAAATTTTCTCCTCTTTTGTCCCCTCGACCCCAAACACCAAACATTCTAATTGCCCCTATGACCAATCTACTCTCTCTTCTATCATCCCTCTCTGCCCTTGTCTCCGTCTTCTCTTTTGTCCTGTAGGGGCAGATAGCTTTCTATACCCCTTTACCTGTATTTCTTATTTCCTAGTGGCAAGAACATTACTCGACAGTTGATCTTAACACTTTGAGTTCCAACTTCTTTACCTCCCTCCCTCTCCACCCCTTCCCTTTGGAAGGCAAGCAACTCAATATAGGCCAAATCTGTGTAGTTTTGCAAATGACTTCCATAATAGTTGTGTTGTATAAGACTAACTGTATTTCCCTCCATCCTATCCTGTTCCCCATTACTTCTATTCTCTTTTGATCCTATCCCTCCCCATGAGTGTCGACCTCAAATTGCACCCTCCTCCCAATGCCCTCCCTTCTATCATCCCCCCCACCCTGCTTATCCCCTTATCCCCCACTTTCCTGTATTGTAAGATAGGTTTTCATACCAAAATGAGTGTGCATTTTATTCTTTCATTTACTGGAATGTGATGAGAGTAGACTTCATGTTTTTCTCTCACCTTCCCTCTTTATCCCTCCACTAATGAGTCTGTTGCTTGCCTCTTTTATGAGAGATAATTTGCCCCATTCCATTTCTCCCTTTCTCCTCCCAATATATTTCTCTCTCGCTGCTTGATTTCATTTTTTTTAAGATATGATCCCATCCTCTTCAATTCACTCTGTGCACTCTGTCTCTTTGTATGTGTGCGTGTGTGCATGTGTGTGTGTGTGTAATCCCACCCAGTACCCAGATACTGAAAAGTTTCAAGAGTTACAAATATTGTCTTTCCTTGTAGGAATGTAAACAGTTCAACTTTAGTAAGTCCCTTATGACTTCTCTTTGCTGTTCACCTTTTCCTGGTTCTCTTCATTCTTGTGTTTGAAAGTCAAATTTTCTTTTCAGCTCTGGTCTTTTCATCAAGAATGCTTGAAAATCCTCTATTTCATTGAAAGACCAATTTTTCCCCTGAAGTATTATACTCAGTTTTGCTGGGTAGGTGATTCTTGGTTTTAGTCCTAGTTCCTTTGACTTCTGGAATATCCTATTCCATGCCCTTCGATCCCTTAATGTAGAGGCTGCTAGATCTTGTGTTATCCTGATTGTATTTCCACGATACTTGAATTGTTTCTTTCTAGCTGCTTGCAATATTTTCTCCTTGACTTGGGAACTCTGGAATTTGGCCACAATGTTCCTAGGAGTTTCTCTTTTTGGATCTCTTTCAGGCGGTGTTCTGTGGATTCCCTTAATATTTATTTTGCCCTCTGGTTCTAGAATCTCAGGGCAGTTTTCCTTGATAATTTCATGAAAGATGATGTCTAGGCTCTTTTTTGGATCATGGCTTTCAGGTAGGCCCATAATTTTTAAATTGTCTCTCCTGGATGTATTTTCCTGGTCAATTGTTTTTCCAATGAGATATTTCACATTACCTTCCATTTTTCCATTCTTTTGGTTTTGTTTTGTGATTTCTTGCTTTCTCATAAAGTCATTAGCCTCCATCTGTGCCATTCTAATTTTGAAAGAACTATTTTCTTCAGTGAGCTTTTGAATCTCCTTTTCCATTTGACTAATTCTGCTTTTGAAAGCATTTTTCTCCTCATTGGCTTCTTGAACTTCTTTTGCCAATTGAGTTAGCCTATTTTTCAAGGTGTTATTTTCTTCAACATTTTTTTGGGTCTCCTTTAGCAGGGTGCTGACCTGCTGTTCATGCTTTGACTTCATGTCTCTCATTTCTCTTCCCAGCTTTTCCTCCACCTCTCTAACTTGATTTTCAAAATTCTTTTTGAGCTCTTCCATAGCCTGAGCCCATTGGCTGGGCTGGGACACAGAAGCCTTGATTTCTGTGTCTTTGCCTGATGGTAAGCATTGTTCTTCCTCATCAGAAAGGAAGGGAGGAAATGCCTGTTCACCAAGAAAGTAACCTTCTATAGTCTTATTTCTTTTCCCTTTTCTGGGCATTTTCCCAGCCAGTGACTTGACCTCTGAATATTCTCCTCACACCCACCTCGCCTCCTGATCCTCCCAGCCAGCGTTTGGGGTCTGAGATTCAAATGCTGCTTCCAGCCTCAGGGCTTTGGGCCGGGGCAGAGCTGCTATTCAGTGTGAGATCAAGTTCAGCTGCTCAGGTTGGGGTAGGGCCACCTCTCAGGCTCAGTTCCCTCAGGGGGTTTATGCACAGACCTTAAACAATGGATCCAGGCTCCTGCCTGCTTGGGGAGCCCTGGTCTGCAGCTGCCTCTCAGCTTCTGCCTCCCGAGGGGGCATGACTTATGGGGGCACCCCACTCCCCTCTCGACCCGCCAAAGAGACCCTCTCACTGACCCCCATCACCTGTGGGTGGAAGGGCTTGTGTGACTGCTGGAGATACCGTCCCTGAAGCCTGCTCAGATCTGTTCTTCTCAGTGCTGGGGCCGTGGCCACAGCAGGTCTGGGCTGGGCTCCACGTCTGCAGAGTGACGGACCTTTTGCAAGAGGTTTGCAGGTCCCTCTGGAACAGAAATCTCCTTCGCTCCACTGTTCTGTGGCCTCACTGCTCCAGAATTCGCTGTGAGTTACTTTATACAAATGTTCTATGGGTTGTGGGTCCTTTCAAGCATTCTTGATGAAGAGACCAGAGCTGGAAAGAAAATTTGACTTTCAAATACAAGAATCAAGAGAAACATGAAAACATAAACAGGAAAGAAAAATCACAAGAGACTTACTAAAGTTGAGCTGTTTACATTCCTACATGGAAAGATAATATTTGTAACTCTTGAAACTTTTCTTAGTATCTGGGTAGTTAGAGGGATTATAGACACACATATGTATAAATATATATATGTATATATGTATATATACATATATACATATATAGAGAGAGACAGAGACAGAGAGAGAGACAGAGACAGAGAGAGAGAGAGAGAGAGACAGAGAGACAGAGAGACAGACAGAGAGACTGAGAGCCCAGTGTATGTTGAATAGGAAGGGATCATATCTAAAAAAGAAATAAAATTAAGTGGTGAGAGAGGAATATATTGGGAGGAGAAAGGGAGAAATGGAATGGGGCAAATTATCTGTCATAGGAGAGGCAAGAAAAAGCTTTACCAATGGAAGGGAAAAGAGGGGAGTTGAGAGGGGAAAAGTGAAGCTTACTCTCATCCTATTTGGCTCAAGGAAGGAATAATGCACACTCAATTTGGTATGAAAATCTATCTTACACTACAGGAAAGTAGCGGAGAAGGGGAGAAGCAGGGTAGGGGGGATGATGGAAAGGAGGACAAATGGAAAGAGGGAGCAATTAGAAGTAAACACTCTTGGGCAGGGACAAGATCAAAAGAGAGAATAGAAGAAATGGTGCGGGGGCAGGATAAGATGGAGGGAAATATAGTTAATCTTACACAATATGACTATTATGGAAGTCATTTGCAAAACTACACATATATAGCCAATATTGAATTGCTTGCCTTTTCAGTGGGGATGCATGAAGAGGAAAAGAAAGAAGTTGGAACTCAAAGTTTTAGGAACTAATGTTGAGAATTGTTTTTGTGTTCAACTGGGAAATAAGAAATACAGGTAATGGGGTATAAAAATTTATCTTCCCTTACAGGACAAGACAGAAGATGGGGATAAGGGAAGGGAGAGGTGTTAGAAGGGAGGGAGCATTGGTGGAAGGGGTAATCAGAATGCAAGACATTTTGGGATGGGGGAAGAGGAGAGATGAGGAGAAAATATGGAACTCAAAATTTTATGGAAATGAATGTCGAAAACTTAAAATAAATAAATTTTAAGAAAAGTAACGTGTTACTAAAAAGAAATACTTTGTCTCACTATTGATCAGAGGTCCCATTCAAAACATTTTAAAATTACTAGCTTTCAGTCATCAAAATGACAAGAAAATTAAACTGCAAAACTCAATACTGGTGAGGTTGTGAAAGAATTCATAAGGACAGATACAAAGAGAAACAGAAAGACAGAAATAGAGAGACAAAGACAGAGAGAAAGGGAATCAAAGTCAGAGAGAGTGTCAGAAAAACAAAGAGAAAGAGGTAGACAAAGATTCATATAGGAAGAAAAAGAAAGAGATAACATAGAATCCTTAATAGTAAAAGTCACATTTTCATAAGCAATTTTTTTTTAATTTCCTCTTTGTGTTCAATTTCCATTGAAGGGAACTGCTGGTACAATGCTTATCAAGCCACTGGGAAAAATACAAAACAAACAAAACAAACAAAAAAACAAACTGTAACAAGAACAGAATAGAGTGGTTTCTTAGAACAATGTTCTATGAGAAATCTTACTCAGCTTAAGTGATTTTTCATTATTAAAAATCATGACATCCTTCTCAGTATACTTTTTGAAATAGCTTTTGGGAGTCTTGGAGACTTAATACATTTTAGTTTAAAAATAATGCTTCCCATAGTTATCTGTTTAGTTCCCTCTCCCTACATCTGTCTCACCTTCAAGACAATAGCCTATGCATCCCACTAGCTTTACCTCTCTTCCCTTCTCTAGGGATCCATCCTGACTTAGAAGGATATAAGCAGTCCTTGGAAAAGAGCAATAATAACTAATATCAATTTAAGTTTTTAAGACATTTTATGTATATTAGATTATTTGATCTTCACCACAACCTTAACATCATATCCATTGTATAGCTGGGAAGAGTGAAGCTTAATGAGGCTGGAATTAAGTGAATTGCAAAGGATCATATGACATACGAATACAACCATGAATACAAAGATTATCTATCTATCTATCTATCATCTATCTATCTATCTATCTATCTATCTATCTATCTATCTATCTATATCTATCTATCTATCTATCTATCTCTATCTCTATATCTATATATATATTTTTTGTTTCTGGACAAAAATTTTCTTGAACAATCTTGTCATAGCATCTTTATCTTTGTCGTTAAATGGTGATCAAATATCCCATGTTTCTGGAAATTGGGGAGTTTTGTAGTGTTTTAATCAGATTTTATTCTTTTAAAATAATTTCTCTTATTTTTGAACTACTTTCTGAAATGGGGATACTGAGGGTAAAAGTACAGTTATTAGATTTAATGATGTAAATCAAATTATGCAAATTCATGTAATGTGGCAATATTAGATTCTTGCCATTTAAAAATAATTCTAGCTTGACTCCTGCACTGATTTGACCTGTTTACTGTAGAATCAAAATTGTGTTCATGAATTTTTGCTTTATAGTATTTCAAATGCTAATTCCTTAGTTCTATTTACTCAGCTTTATTTGCCTCACCAGCGCCAGTGATTTAAAGAAACATTTTCTGTTCAGCTCATGACATTCTCTCTAAAGTCCTGTCTTCAAGCATTTCTGGGTAACTGAGGTTAAACATCTTGCCCAGGGTCACAGAATGATTATGCATCAGAGGTGGACTTTGAACACAAGTGTGCTAAGTCTGAAGCTAACTCTAACTCCTCTGACCCACTAACTCAAAGTTCTATCTTTAGAAAGGATGGGGCTGGGGAAAACCACCTTTGAAAGAAATTAGATTCTGGCTTTGAGCATGTTAGCGACTAATGTTGGAGATTGTTAATCAAAAGAAAGCCAATATTGTAACAGGAAATGAGATTAATAATAGCTAGTGTTCATATAGGACTTTAAGGTTTGCAGAGTACTTTATATGTTATCTCTATTATCACCATTTTACAGGTATGTAAACTGTGCCTGAGAGAAGTTAGGTAAGTGATTTGCCAGTGTTTGAGACAGGATTTGAACTCTAATTTTTTCTTCTGCATAAGCTAGCTACCTGTTTGTTCAACATATCATGCTCATTATCTTCCTTTTCCAACTTTCAGCAAGAAAAACTTTAAGAAAAATTGAAATTACAAACAAGCCTCAAATTGTCACAATGGATTATTTTTACTTTCTTGTGGGCTTCAAGGTTTAAGCTTAATGAAAAATAAACTATTTTTTTTTCAAACATACTTTGTAAGTGTTAAAAAAATCTTTTCAGCAATTAATTAAATACTAAAAGCAAGAATTAGAGGTATTTTTCTCTAAATTGCTACAGAGGAAGATGCACTAAATTGATATTTTTAAAATTCTCAAAGCATAAGGACCTGAATTTTGATTTTGCTTTTGGATAAACAATTATTAAATAATAAAATCTATTCATAGATTGACCAAAGTATGACAATCAATCAATCATGAGTATTTATTAAACCTATTATATACTAGGTACTGTGCTAAAAATACATAAGTAAAACAATGTGCATTAAAAGTTGCTTATCTTCTAACAAACAAGCAAGATTTAATTATATGTTCAAACAGGCAAATGTTTTTTATATAATAAGCATTAGCAAAGGTGAATTTACATCTCCACACTTTTGTCTACTGTCTAGATAGTAATGTGTATTTAAAGCTAGCTCAGTATTTCAGTGTTGAACTTCAAAAACAGTTCAAAATAAATTTTCTTGCTTTATATCAGTGATACAAATGTAGCATTTAAATCACAAAATGAAGTTGAAAGATGAAATTTTATAATCTCCTTAATAGGGCATCTTAA
The DNA here is from genome assembly GCF_028372415.1 of Notamacropus eugenii. Taxonomy (NCBI): domain Eukaryota; kingdom Metazoa; phylum Chordata; class Mammalia; order Diprotodontia; family Macropodidae; genus Notamacropus; species Notamacropus eugenii. The sequence continues at coordinate 156,139,961 of NC_092874.1, forward strand.
ACATGAACGATTTAGAAACAAATGGGCGTATGATGGTCAATAGAATTATGTACCAGATTCTTCTTCTTTTGGGCTGCCTTCAATTAGGCATACAGAGCTAAGCTCCCATGGAAAATCTGCACAAGATTCATAGAAAAGCTGAGGTGTTGATGGGCAAGAGACAATAAAAAAGAACCAAAATAACTGGCATTGTTGATCACAGTAAGTAAATTATGAAGGAACTATAAAGACATACTGTACACTGTATTGTAAATGACTACACTCTAGCATTTTAAGACAATTTAAAAATTTAGACATTAAACAAAAACTTTCTACATATCGGATATCAGGTTAGAAAAAAATACGTCACTGTTAACTGTGCTAAGTCTGGCTTGGCAGAAGTTTAATCTATCTGAATTCTGTATTTCTCAGAATGAAGAGGGTTGCTGCACAGGATTTGGAGTCATGAAGAAATGAGCTCAAATCCTGCCTCAGATACATTCATTTTGTGACCTGCGTACATCTTTTAACGCCTCGTAGCCTTTGTTTCCTTATCTTTAAAATGTGGATAGTAAATAGCACCTGTCTCTTAAGATTGTTGTGAGTTGTCAAATGAATTAACATATGGGAAAAAATTGCAAACCTTGGTGTGGCATATAAATGCCAGCTCCTATTTATAACAGCAATAGCAATAATCGAGGATGATTGTTTTAGAATGCTATAGTGAGAAATAGCTTTTTAAAACACTCATAAAGTAAAAGGATTTCAAAATTCTCACAAAGAGCTGCCAGGACTCATTGCAATTTGTCTTAGTGGAATTCCATTTAAAATGACCTTTTCAGAGGTCAACCTTCAGTTGACCTCTGATCAACTACTGCAAAAGTCATTGCTGTTCAAAAAGCTGAGACTAAGAGCCTTGGAAAATATTGCTTTTAAATACTAAAAGTAAGGCCAAGTGACCCAATGGTTATGAATTTAATTGGAATGATTTGATTTTGTATAGTATCACTTTATGCTTTATAGTCACCGTTCTCAAAAAGACTACAGGAAATGTAAATAAATGGGACCCAATTTAAAAAAAAATCTGGATATAAGGAATACTGATAAGGAAAGGAAAAGGTTAAGTTTTCAACAAGACAGCCTACATGAGTTGGTGTAATTATGTAAATCACACACAAGTACCATTACTCTTTCTATTACTTTCACCAGGAGATTTCCAAATGACGCAGTGGGAATGCAGAGTACTATTATGAATTCAATAGAAATGTCTAGAGGCACAGACTTGATAGCACACTGCCATATCCATTGAGAAACAGATTATTAAAATTGATATGAGCTAAATCCAAACTGAATAACCCTACTCCAAGCAGCACAGTATTAATAGAGTTTTCTTTGACTGTAGGCATTTAACAAATATTTGTTGAACTTAATTGAATAATGCCACTTATTTAGTCAATAATAATACCACATCTATAAGACCATAGTAGGCATGTGGGGGGGGGGGGTGGAGAAGATGAAAAAAAAACATAAAATAAAATCTTTCCTCAAGAAGCTAATAATCAGAAAACAGGGATTATACATAAGCAACTAAAGAAAAAGAAAAAATGCGACAATTTCAAAGGAAAGATACAAAGTGCTATAAAAAAATTTGAAGAAGAGAGAATTTATTTCCAGATGGAGACAACAGGGAAGTCTTCATGAAGGAAGTTATATCTGAGCTAGGTTTTGAAAGAAAGGATGATATTTAATAAGCAGTGGTAGGGAAAGAACTCTGTTGGAGACATGGAGACTAAGTAAGAAGAGATGCAAACAGAAGAATACAGGAGGACAACAAGACATAATAAGGACTCTAGTTTGACTGGAACATAAAATCTTTAAAAGGGAATAGTATATGACAGGATTATAAACAGAATTTAGAGTCAGATTTTGGAGGCCCTGGACAACTAGAGAGGATAATAGGGCACCACTGAAAATATTTGAGAAGACAAATGGCTAGATCAATAGGGTGCATTAGTATAATGATGAAGGGAGGAGGGAAAGAAGGAAAAATGGAAAAAAAGGAAGGAGGGAAGGAAGAAAGGAGAAATTAGAGGCAGGAAGCCAAGTTGGAAAGAGATTGCTGTGTCTCCATCTCTCTAGGAAAAGAAAATGCAGTTCTTGAATGACAGATAGTCATGGAACAAAAAGGTTTCGTTCCTGTTTGAGGAATTTCTTGACTATGGCTGATTTTCCCAGATGCAGCAAATTTGAGAACTCCAATATATGTCAACACCAAAGGATACTGTTACCAAAAATACTTCTGCAAGCACAAAATACAAAGGATGAGTTTTCATTTATTAGGCAAAGAAAAAATTGGAACTTTGAGAAGACATAAAGGAAAGTGACAGCCAACAATGAGAAACTCTTTGCCAAGAGAACTGCAAAGCCTGTAATGCACTCTTCCATTTCCGTGCTTCTGCTCACATAGCATGAATGCCTAGAATATAGCTCTCTGACATCTCTGCCTGCTGAAAATTAATCACTCAGTCATGTACTAAGCTCCCATGATGGGGATCAATGCGTATTAACAGACAAAAGAAAATTAACTATTGCAGAGACTTAAACGTCTAATACTAAGGAGCAAACTATTAAGGCTGAACCAAAGTCAAAGCCAGAAAATTAAAGAAATTCCTGATCCAGTGTTTAAGGAAACATTGTCTGAATATTGGAGTAATGGGATCAAATCCAACATGGGTTTGCACAGAATAGAGCCATGAGAGCGCCGATGACAATCATGATGCTTTGAGTAATGAAATACAGCTGTTAATAGTCTCTTTCTCCACCCTCAGGGCCTTTTTCAAGGTTCTAAAGGCCTCTTTTGGATTTGACACAAAAGAAAGTGCCAACTCCTATCCCTTGTCTAAACTCCCCAGCACTGTACTTTTGCTTGCCCGTGCCTTCTGTGGAACTTTCTAAGTGTCACAAAGACTCAACATTTCCACATCCATTGTGGGAGGACCTTGAACAAACTCATCACCTTGTCCTTCAATGGACCTCTCTACAACCACTTGGTACTCTGCCTGGGCTCATGCCTCAGAGTTTAACATATATATATATATATATATCTTGATATTCTCCCCATGCTGGGAATTCTGGATACCCAGCCATCAATGTACAGACTACATTCCCAATCCCCCACTGCCCAATTCTTATTTCTATACCCTTCAACCATACAACCCAAATATTCCACTCCAGATCTACCTGTTCTTCCCACTATAGTCTCTGGATACTTAACAAATGTACAATGTACAGCTCCATAGCAATTGCCTTGTCCCTATCTGGCCTCTCTCCTTTTCTCTTTCAATACCATGCTGCCTGACACCCTGGGACAACTCCATTCCAATTAAAAACTTCCTGAGTTAAATTATCAATGATTAATATACACCCTCTCCAACATCCCCTCCCCAACCCAGTGAGTTTGAACCTCAGGCCACCACTGTTCAAACCCTATTCTAGGTCTCTCACCAACTCTCTTCTTAACTCCAACCCCATCAATCCAACGCACTAATATCCCTCTCTAAAGCTAACTGCTCCTTTTTCTGTCATCTCCAGAAAGATTGTTTCATAGATTTAAAATAGGTTTTATTTAAAAAAAAATTATTTTCTTACTTTTTCCATCTTCTTGTTCTCACTAAGACCTGGCTCTCTCCTAATAACAAATTCCTTTGGCCACTCTAGCATTTCACTCATACTCCCCAAATCTTTGTTCATGGTTAAAGGAGATGAAATGTCCCTTTCTTCCCACTGCAACTTTTACACTTTTTTCTCTACCATCATTACCCTGTAATCACTCATCTTTTGAGGTTCATTCAATTCATATTTATTACCCAAACAAGATTCTGGTGGCTATCATCTACTGACCCCCAGGACACTCTCCTTCCTTCTTCACTGAGTTCAGTGCCTGGGCCACAGTACTTTGCTCTTCACTGACAATAACTGTCTTCCTGGACAATCTTTCTGAAACTCTTTTTTTCTGACATCGCTCCAAGGGTATGGTGTGATGTGTGTGTAAATATATACACACATATATATGTACACATTGTGTGTACATATATATATATGCGTATGTGTGTATATCATGTACCCATAAGTATGCATGTGCATATACATATAAATGCCTGACATGCTTGAAAGCTTAATGTATATTATTCTCTATCACTTTCTCATCTAGAAAATCAAAATAAGCCTTGAGCTTTAGCATTTGCCAGTTTCTGAGGTGTAAATACTCGGACTGAACACTGGCTCTTCCAAATTGGTCTTACAGGCTCCTGCATGCTCTTGATTTGCTCTCTTCTGCTCTTACTGCTTCCTGTCTGCCACTCCTTCCAGTCTCTTTGGAGGGATCTCCCTTCAGGTTAAGCCCACCAACCATTCAATAAACCCCATAAGGGTTTATCCTTGCTCTTCTTCTTTTCTCCCTCTATATCAATAATTCTTAACCTGGGGTTTATAGACACCTTAGTTTTGAGGATACCCCAGAATTTGAAAAGGAAAAATTAAATCTTTGTTTTCACTAACCTCTAACTGAAATTTGGCTTTCTTTGATTAATTAAAACCATTCTGAGAAGGGGTCCATAATGTTTCACCAACCAACCTGACAGAAGGCCATTACATAAAAGATTAATAACCCCTGTTTTATACTACTACCCTTGATGATCTCATCAGCTCTCATGGGTTCAATTATCATCTCCATGCAGGTGATTCTTATGTCTATTTATCCATCTCCAATATATCTTCTTATATCTGGCCTCACATCAATGACCACTGGGCATGTCCAGCTTGACAACTTAAAATCAACTTGTCCAAAAAAAGAATTTATTCTCTTTCTCCCCAAACTCTCCTCTCTTCCAGACAAATGTAGAGGGCATCATTATCCTCCCACTCAGGCTCACAATGTTTGTGTCATCCTGGACTACCCACTCACAATTACCCTACATATACAATTTTTAAAAAAAATATTTTACTTTCTCAACATCTTTGTATATATTTCTCTATATTGACATAGCTGCCACCCTCATGACCCTTATTACCTCATACTTAGACTATTGCAATAATCTTCCACCTGGTTTTCCCATCTCAGGATATTGCAAACTCTAGTCTGCTCTCCATTTAGCTACCAAAGCTATCTTCCTAACATACCAGTCTGAATATGCCAGTCCCTGTCCCTATTCACTAAGTGCCGGTGGTTTCCTTTTACCTCTAGAATTACATATAACTGCTGTTTGATTTTGCTAAACAACCTGGCCCCTTCCTATCTTTTCAGTCTTATTAAACTTTACTACATAACCATACTCCGTGATCAAATAACACTGGCCTTATTATTGTTCTTTTCAAATGATATAGCATTTTCCACCTCTGTACTTTTTCTTGGGCTATCCCCAGGCCTCATATGTTCTCCCTCTCCACCTTCACCCTCTGACTTTCTTCACAACACATGAAATTCTCCCTTCTGTGAGAGATCTCTCTTGTTCCGCTACCATTGTCTTATCTCTGAATTTCCCATTTATATATACATAGAATATATCTTACACATACGTAGTTGTTTGAACGGCATCTCTTTCATTAGAATGTCACTTTTAGAATAAAGGGACTCTGACTTTATTTTCTTTGTATCCCCAACACTTAGCATAGCCTGCCATGCTTTAAGAAATTAATATATACTTGTTTACTGGATATCTGACTGTAGATTTTCTTCAGCCAGCAAAGGAATCAGTTTGAAGTAACACCATTGCCTTTGAAGCGATAGACTAGTGATACTAGAATTACTTCAGGGATGAAATTTACAAGGACTTGGCAATTGAATATTTGTGAAGAATGGAAAAAGAAGAGTCAAAGAGAGCTAAAACTTTAAGCCTGTATGACTCCTTCCTATGGAGAGGGGCAGATGTTGAAGCATAAGAGAACCTGGGGTAAAATCCTGGCTTGGACATTTCTACCTGTAGACACACACATGTAGTCTCTTCTAGACACAGGTTTCTCACTTATAATATGAGGATGTTGGTTTAAATGGACTGAAAGTTATCTTCTAACTGTAAAAATATGATTCTATGACTCAGGTAAAGTTGTTCAGAGGGAAGGCAGACTGAATTCTAGGGGAAAGTCAAGGCAAAAGGAATAGAGAATGATTCACATAGAAATAACAATTGATACGATTAAAATGGAAGAAATCCTTAATGTAGAAAGGGAAGAAGGCCAATGACAGAGCCTTTGGGAGACTGTCACATTTAGAGAGCAAGGATAGAAAGCAAAATAAATTTAGGAATTGTGTGGAAGGTATTTAGAATCACAGATTCTCAAAGCTAGACATAACCACAGACACAGCCATCTAATCCAACATGTATCTAGAACAAGAATCGTTTTATAACATCCATAGTCAGGAATCACCTAGACTTTATCTTTGCTTCTAGCATAATTCTCTCTCTCTCTCTCTCTCAATATATATATATGTAAATAGATAAATGATAGATAGATATAGAGATATCAATATATAGATAGATATCAATATATAGATATATGTCTATATTTAGAGAGTATAGACATAGACATAAATAGATAGAGATAGATATATAGTGTGTATATAAGTATGAAGATAGAAACTGCTTTATTTTATGAAATAGGATTACAGATTTTACTTTATGTAAAATTAGGGACATTTAGTTTCAGACTAATCATATACTGGTTCTATAGAACACTTCTGAAGAAAAGACATTTTAAGTGTAATATAATTTGTAAATGCTATTAACACAATACATTGATTATTGATATTAATATAACAAGCACTTATATAGCACTTCAAGGTTTGTAAAACACTGTATATGATAACTCATTTGATCCTCATAAGAACCCTATGAAATAGGTACTATTATTATCCTGATTTTACAGGTGACAAAACTGAGGCTGAATCAGGTTAAGTGATTTGCCCAAGATTCACACTAAAATCCTCCTGACTACCTGTCCTATACTCTATCCATTGTGCCATCTAGGTGCTTTTAAAATGTTTTAAAGGTCCATATCTCTACATTTTAAATGAATTATATGAAATGTAGGAGTCCTTGGAATTTTTTAAGAGTTAACAATAGTTACTGATGCCCAGGGAACATTCACAGAGTATGAAGAGGGAGGGAGTGGACAATAGTGTCCAGTACTATAGAGAGGTCAAGGAGCATGAGTTCTTAAAACACCACCGGAGTTGGTGGTAAGGCAATCACTGATAACAGTTTCAACAATGATGGGTAAGTAATGCTGAGGAATAAGAAGGTAGCTTTTAGGGGAATGCTTTTAATAGGATTTTAATGAACCCAACACAAAATCAGAAACAAACAAATATCCAACTGGAAATTGCTAGAGAGCACAAACTGTCACTTTGTGCTAATAGGAGATTCTAGTTCCCTCTTATTAACCTAAATTAAAATCTGGGAACATTAGCCTGTAACTCAGTTGTGTAACCAGGTTGTTAATTCCCACAGAGGAGACACAGAAAATAACAAACTGCTGATAATGGCTTCAATTTATCCCTGAAGTAAAAATGAGAATTCTCTAGTTCTATCATGAGAAATGATCTGAAACATTTGCCCAGAATCTGATAAGGAAAATAATTAGATAAAATATTTTCAATAGGATAATATGAGTTTCAGTAATAGATTGTTCTTTGACCATTGTTACACATGTGTTTTAGCTTTCCTTCTCTTTTTGATTTTTTCTTTCTTCAATTCATGAAACAAAGAAATATTCAGTAACTAGCTTATATATATGTATATATGTACATAAATATAAATGTGTATATATGTATATATACATACATGTGTATATGCACATGTATATTAGCATGAACTATATTGAAGCTATATAGAATGAAGCTTTATTTTATTTACAAAACAAAAATTTAAATCCAAATAATTCAATTGAATTTAATAAGTATTTATTAAGTTCTGATAGATTCTCTCAGTACAAAGATAAAAATTAAATGAATATTTCCTGTACTTCAGGAATTTATATCCTCCCAGGTGTAAAGGGTGGGTGGGTAGAGAACATATTTATATAACTAAGTTCATAGAAAGTTATATTCCAGTTAAATATAAAGTAACTGCAAGGTGGAGGGAAGGAAAGAGAGCACTTTCTTCCCTCTAAAGGTGTACTAGGAAAAGTTTCATGTAGGAGACACACTTCATATGAGTTGAGAATTGGGAGAGGGGCTTGAAATGAAAAGATGCAGAGGCAGGAAGAGGGATTCACAATCATGGAAAAAGCCTTTGAAAGAGGCACTGAGATGGAAGATGGAATGTTTAGTTGGGGGAATAGCTAGTAAACCAGTTCAGCTGATATTTTAAATGCATGAGTATGAAAGAAGTCTGGAAAAATAGGCTGGAGGCAGATTGTGAAGGACCTTAAATGTCAAACTGGAGATTTTTATTTTATTTCAAATAAAACAGAAAGTGATTGAAACTTTTTTTTAGAGCAGGGAATAAACTTATTAGGTCTAGGCTTTCAGAATGGATTGAAGAGGAACAAGACCAGAAACACAGAGATCAATTAAGAGACTATCACAGTTATCCATGTGAGAAGTGATGAGAGGTTGGACTAGGGTAACAGTGGCCTTTTCAGTAGAAAGAAGGGGAAAGATAGGGAAGAATTGTTGTAGAGATAGAAATTATAAATCTTGCCAGCTGATTAGGTATAGGAAAGGTTAGGATGAGGGAAGAGTTAAGGATAATTCTAAGGTTGGGTACCTGGGAAGTAAGAATGATGATACCTTCAACAGACATAAGGAAACTGAGGAAAGGAGGTATAACAAGTTCTGATTAGGTAAGTAGCTCTTGAGACACAATAGGACGTATAGGTAAAGATGTCTAAGAGGCAACTGGCAATGTAGAACTGACATTCAGGTGAAAGATGAAGTGTGAATATGGAGATTTGGATAGTTGTAGTAGCTGAATCCATTGGAGCCAATAAGATTACTAAGAGTGGAAAGGGAGGAGAAAGGGGAGCACCCATGGCAGAGCACTAAGGTGTACCAAAAGAGGAACTTGTAATTCAACAAAGGGGATCAAATAAGATTTATTTGATATGAAGAGAAAACAACAGAACAATTTCATGAAAACCAGAGGGTATATGTGTGGGAAATAATTAGGAGGAGGGGACAGCCAATACTGTGAAATAGAAAGTGAGGTCAAGAAGGATCAAGACTGAGAAAGGGGCATTGGATTTAGAAATAAATAGATAATAGTAAATAAATAAACAGATAAAATTGGAAATTATAAGGTAGACTTGTTAAGAGTCAAGGTGTGGGGATAAGGTGTCACATTGCAAAGGGGTGAGGAATAAACTAGCAAAGTACAGATGAATTTTTTTTCCTTAATATTTCAAAGATTAAAATTTTCATCCCAAAGAAGTATCAACTGTATTCTTTTAAGCCTATCTTTAGAAACTACAAGTATTACTTTGATTCTCATGCAAGGAGCTAATTCAGTCACAAAATCCTGGGCAAGGACAATCTGAACAGTGAGGAAACATTTCTTTCTTTTGTGGGGCATATATTTGAAATTAGAAATACACACACATACCAAAAAAAAAAATCTCAGGAAATGTATATAGTTTTTAATGGCTAATTTTATAAATGTACCTGGGCTCTGAATTTGTCTGACATTTACTTTATGAAATTTAAAATCATGAATCAAATAAAGATATTGCCTTTCTTTTCTTGCTTTATAAAAAAATACTGAAATGAATTTTAATGCAAAATAAATAATTATGAGAATGGATTGTGAATTTATGCCATGAATATACTTACCATTTACTATGAGCCAAGCTAATTTTTAATAAAACATATGCATATGGATTTTTTCCCTTATTGTAGTTTATGCTTCTTTACATTCCAAATTTTCATGATCATGTGTCAGGAACTACATACCCTTCCTAATAATTGGTGTCCTAAGTACTTATTGTAGGAGAAACTGTTAATTTCTAGAAATCACCCTGGTTAATTTCAGCAAACCAACAGATATTCCCCAAGAAACAAAGGAGGATGGAATGCCACTTTGAAAGGGAATCAGGTTGCTCTCCCAGACTGAGACTGTGTATGAGTGGAGGAGGAAGTATGCAGGGGAAGAAGGAGAGGGTTTTATGAGGTCTTATGATATGAGGAGATACACTATTCAAACTGTAAAGAGCCAAACAGTGAAGAGTCACTGTTAGTCTACATAGGGTTGAAGACAGACTCATGTGCCATGAAAGCCATCAGTCAACAAGCACTTATTAAGTATTTACTGAATGCTAGACACTGTACTAGTAATAGGATGAACCCAAAGGTTTGTCTTGTGTGTGTGTGTGTGTGTGTGTGTGTGTGTGTGTGTGTATGAAATGCACTTGAATTTAAGGAGGTAGGGAGATAATGAAACTCTTCTGTGGTTTTATTTATTTATTTTCTATTTACTTTTGTTTCTATGCTTCTTTACCCTACCTCCAACTAACAGAGAATAGAAAATATTTTGGAATTGAGAAATTGGAGTACCCTGAGGCTCAGAGCCTTTAGCAATTTTGATGACTAGGCATAATCTAGTTAGTATTCATATATTAAAACTGGGAGGCATTTACAATGCTCACCATAAGCTAGAGTGATACCACCCATAGTAAAAGCAAAGTCCAGTCCCTCAAATGTTATATTTCAAATGTAAATGCGAGTTCTACGTTCCAAATAGCCTACCTGCTGGGGCAAACTGATGAGAAAACTTCTGACCAAAACTCTTAAATGAACACAGCAGAGCACCCTTTTGGGATAAAGGATAGGAAAGTTTTTTTTTTCCCTTTAATTTTGTTCCCCCTAAACCCCAAGAAAAAATGTTTTGGTTCATGGTTAGTGTTTAGGCTTTGAATTGAGAGAATGGTAGGATTTACTTAGCTCCAAGTGATATTAGCCAAGAATTTCAACCAAATCCAAAATATGAAATCAAAGAGTAGCTCCTTAGCCATGTTTTCATTGGGGTTATGCCTGACAGTGGTCAAGAAAGAATATGTAAAGAAAGCCAAATTACAAAGGTTTATGCCTGACAGAACAGCTGTTGTTAAAGAATTCATGTATAGTGGAATAGTACCTGGAAAAGAGTATACATTGAATGAAATATCATCAAAAAAGGGCTATGCAGGGCTTCTTAAGTGGTATAGTAGATAGAGTACCAGTCCTGGAGTAAGGAAGACTCATCTTCGTGAGTTCAAATCTGGTCTTAGACACTTACTAGTAATGTGACCCTGGGCCTGACACTTAAGCCTATTTAACTCAATTTCCTCATCTATAAAATAAGCTGGAGAAGGAAATAGCAAATTTCTCCAGTATCTTTTCCAAGAAAACCCCAAATGTAGTCACAAAGAATCAGGCATGACTGAAAATGACTGAGCAAAAACAACACAGTATTATGTTTTCCAGCAGGGTAGGATTAGACACAGCAATTGTAGACCATAAAGGAAAAACATAATAGTATTTTCATTGGAAGATATCATTACCCCTGCAATCAAGAAGCATTTAATTAAAAGGAATTTATTGAGCACCTATTATGTGCCAGGCACTGAGGATGTTTCTTTAAAATGCTTAGTAACACATGATATTTTCTACGGTTTTTAACATTTTTATTTTGTTAAATATTCCCAGATTTTATATATGTATATATATATATATATATATGTATATATATATATATATATACATATATATATATAAACATCATTTTTAAAAAATTGAGCTCCAAATTTTCTCCCTTCTTCCTGCCCCTCCCACCTCCTTAAGAAGGCAAGCAATTCAATATCAGTTATACATGTGAAGTCATGCAAAATATATTTCCCCATTAACCATGTTGCAAAAGAAAAAACAAATGAAACAAAACAAAAATACAGTTTAAAAAAGTATGCTTCACTCTGCATTCAGAGTGCATCAGTTCTCTCTTTGGAGGTGGATTACATTTTAAATCATGGGTTCTTCGAAATTGTCTTGGATCATTGTCTTGAACAGAATAGCTAATTCTTACAACTGAGCATAGTTACCATGTACTGTGTACAATGTTTTCCTGGTTTTACTCACTTTATTTTGCATTAGTTCATACAAGTCTTCACAGATTTTTCTGAAACCATCTTGCTCAACATTTCTTATCTCACAATATTTTATCACAATCATATACCCTACTTGTTTATTTATTCCCCAATGATGGATATCCCCTTAATTTCCAGATCATTATGCTACAAAACCAACTGCTTGAAATATTTTGTATACAAATAGGTCCTTTCCCTTTTTCTCTCATCTCTTGGGATACAGATGTAGTAATGGTATTAGTGCATCAAAGGATAAATATACACAGTTTTATAGGCCTTTAGGTATAGTTCCAAGGAACACACAGTATAACATACCTGACATGTCATTATGAAGTCTCTGTTGAAAGGTCAGACTAGTTTACAACTGTACCAACAATGTATTAGTATTCCTATTTTTCAATATTACCTCCAGAAATTGTTATTTTTCCTTTTGTGTCATGTTAGTCAATCTGACAGGAGTGAGGTAGTATCTCAGAGTTGTTAGTCTTTTGTAATTCTCTTCACATTATCCCTGGGTTAGTCTTGGCAGACAGAGTCCCAAATATTGTATATTGTCAGAAGTTATTTTAAATGGAATTTCTCTTTCTATATCTTTCTATATCTTACTGTTGAGTTTTGTTGGTAATACACAGAAATACAGATGATTTGTGTGGCTTTATTTGATATTCTGCAACCCTGGTAAATCTGTTCATTATTTTAGGGAGAAGTTTAAAACCAGTCATTACCCTCCTCCCAAGGTGGCAATATTCTATGAGGGATATAAGATAAATCAAAAGAAAAATAGATGAAAGGTTATAAGGAAAATAATTATACCATAATGTATGCGTGTGTGTGTGTGTATGTTTTAAAAGGACAGTGCTAAGAGCTGAAGGATTCAGGAAAGAGATTGCCAAGAGAAAGAGGTGAGGAGGGAAATGATTATAATCATATATATAATCATAATTACATATTATATGTAAGATAATAATTTATCAAGTGCTTCCCTGAGACTTCCCTTGTCTATATATCCTCAATGAGTCCTTAAAATGGGTGCCCAGAATTGAATAAAAATCTTTGATGAAGCTTGAAATAAGACTATAGCTGGATACTACCTCCTTATTTATGGAATATAGGCCCCTTGATGTTGTTGATGATAGCATCAGATTTTTTATTTTGCCTGCCACATCACACTGTGTATTTATATTAAACTTGTAGTCTACTAAAACTTTCAGATTTTTTTTCAGAACTTTTGTCCAGCCATTGTGTAACCCTAGCTCACAGTTGTAAATGTGATTGTTTTTGTAACCAATTTTAAGACCACATTTATTCCTATTGAATTATGTCTTAGTAAATTAAATGCAGTGATCTACTAGAGAAGATGGGGAGACATAGACTAGATGACAATATAATTAGATGAATTCAGATGGCCAAACTCAAGGAATCCTTGTTCTCAATTCAACATCAAAACAACATGAGGTTCTCAATGGAAGAATCCAAGGATTTGTGAAGGGCCTGTAATATTTAACATTTTTGTAAATTACTTAGACAAAAGCATAAATGTCACATTCATTAGATTTTTAGATGACACAAAGCTGGAGAAAATAAATTTTAGGATGAAATTTGCATTAATGAAATTCAAAAATTTATTATGTGTTCCACTTTTGACAGACAGAGAATTATAGTGGTCTGTAAAACTGAAAGCCATCCTCACCCCATGCCTCTATGCCAGGCTTTTGATCTGTTTCTAAAACTCCTTATCTGTTTTGTTCTTCTGTCCAGGTGTAGTATTCTTCAATGACAAAATCAGTTCTGTTTTTCCTTGAATTGAGCTTCATCCAAATGTTCTCCACTATGTTTTCCTCCAATTCCTGCCTTTCTTCACATGTGTATGATACAATGCTACCCTATCTGTTCACTCCCTATCCTTAACCTCTCCTGTTTCCTTTGAATAACTATATCAACCCAAAGGTATATTTCAGTTATTTCACCAAGTCTCATTGATAACCATGAGGACAAATTCACCTCCTTGTGTTAGAATCTCAAATTCAAAATTTGAGTCATTTTATATAGAAATTTTTGGTCATGAGTTATTGCTACTGGCTCTTTTCTTAAATTTTATATCCTGTGATCTTCTGGGTCTTTCAGCAGTTATTCTTTCCCTATCATGTGCTAATGTTTTTGGTATATAACTTAAGGGAACAACATAGGTACGCTTCTTCCTCTTCTAACCTTTATAATTTAAGTTCAGTTTTATTAAATTTGTGAAATACCTGACAAAACTTATAAGCCTTTGTTTAGTGTGTTCCCTCACTTTCCAGGAAACTTGTTATTATTTTATTTTAAGATATGGTACAGAATGCAAATTCTATTTTCAGACACTATCTTCTTGGCCAGATGTTAACTCCCTATATCAATTTATCCCCCTCCTCCATGTCATGTTACCTAAAGTGGTTGTAATCTTTCCTCTGGCACTTTGGGGAAAGTCTCTTAATTTTTCTTAGCCTGAGTTTCCTTATAATGAAAATGATAGCACCTATTCCTAAAAAAGGTGTTGTCAGGATTAAATGAGATAATATATGTGAAGCATTGTGCAAACCTTGAGGCACTAGACTATTATTAATATTCACCATCATCATAATTTTCATCACCATTGACCTGGATTTGGCAATGGTGAGAGAAATATGAGCTATTCAGTTCCGTACCAGAGACCTCATAATCTTTGTCAACAGTTTTTAGCTCCTTTCTGGCAGTATCATTTGTGACCATGTGAATCACTAGAAGTAGGGAGTAATCATCTGCCTTGATAAATCTTGTAGGTTCTCTATTATATGTTGTATATAGGCTCCAGGGAGTCAATAGGTTTCTCTGTTGTTGTTACCAAGTCAACAAATAGTTGTGTCAGTAACCTTAAGCAGGAAACTACTTACTATTACTCTGGAATTTTTCCTCTGACCTATATTGGATGATCTCTTCATCTACTTTAGGTGTATACTATTCTTTACAGGACAAGTAGGTGTTTTCTTCTCTGATATATGATCAGGCCTCTATCTAAGATGGTATCAAACTCTGTTATAATAATCTAGGTCAGAGTGATGAGGACTAGGGCTGAGGTGGCTGTGGTATAAGTAAAAACAAAGAGATGGATGTGAAAGATTCTGAGGATGTAGAAGTGAGAAGGGTTAAGAACTGCAAAGATAATGGGGATAATTTGGAGACAAAAGTTAGGGATGCCTGAGAATTTGGTATGCTAGAAGAATGTTAGCATCCTCAATATAAGCAGAGAAGTTATCAGAGAGATAGGTTTAGGAAGAAAGATATTGAATTCTGATTTGCATACGCTGACTTTGAGATGAATATAGGAAGTCCAAATGGATATCCTAGTTTTATATATATATGGATATATATATATATATCCATATATATATATATATATGGATATATATATATATATATATATATATATATATATCCTCTCTTGCAGAGGAAGAAACCCTGATCACTGACAATTAGAGATCTATTTAGGATGGTGCTTTAAACCTTGTAGACTATTACTGGTCTTTGAGAAAATTATCTACACTGGTGTCTTATTACTATTTCAAACCAGCCCAGCTGTGAGTCTTATTTTCAACTTATAAATTATAAATTAAATTAATTATAAATTAAAATATGTTTTGAGTCTTTTAGTACTATTTGCATTTAGTATTTAGTATTATTCAGTATTTGTCTGTAAAGGGAGCTAGTAACTACTTTTAGGGAATTCCATAAACTAAAGATCCCAGATCATCTGAATGAGGTCAACAAACTGGAGAAGAGAGAGGTTCCCAATTGCACTGGAATCTTTAAAGTCATGAAGGTGCTACTCACACAAGGATTACCAAACATAATAAGTATTTAAATATTTCTATCTAATGATCATGATTTCCATATATATATAATATAATTATATATATATAATATAAAATTGTAATTAAATTAAATTATACATATATAAATTCACAGTTGACAAAATATTTTTCGCATACATTATTTCTTTTGATTCTCATAACAGCCTTGTGAAGTAGGCAGTGAAGGTATTATTTACCCTGTTTTACATATAACAAAGGTTTTCAGTGTAACTTAGAATCTGAGTGAGTTGCCTTTGGTGCTGAGGGTTTATCAGAGTCACCTAGCTTTGCAAAGGCAGGACTTGGATCAAGGTCTTTCTGACTCAGAGTCTTCACTATGCAATGCCACATCTCTATTACAATCATCAAACCACAAAAGATGCTTCACAAACATCTAGTATCCATGTAGATTCATACAGTACCACTGATTAAGGAATACCAGCAAAATCATCACTCCTTTCTTTCATATCCCTTACAGTGAAAAAATAGGAAGGTTTAGCAATGTCGTGATAAGCTTTCCAACAGCACTTAGGAGTGAATATGTGAATACAGAGGCCAACTCACAAAAAAAAGAGTTTTACAAGATCTTGTGACATCTTATCACATCGCAAAAGGCAAAATAAATAAGACAAAAAAACTATAATGACATAGAAAAGAAGATTTAAAAAATCATTTGCCTTTACGAGGTCACTTCTTCTGAATTCCAAAATATGGCAATTTTTAAAAGAAGAAAGCTTTATTTTTCTAGTACTCGATTTTTATGGGTTTTTTTAATCCAAAAAAGTAAAAGCTATAAAAGAAATCACAAGTAACAAAAAGGTGCATGGTATAAAATATTAATAGAGTAATATCTTGCAATTTTATGATGACTTTAAAAGTTCCAAGTGTTCTTAAGTTGTAAACCTTACATCATTTTGAGGTAAGATATTGAGGGAGTCATTAAGTTGTGATGTATAGATGTGAATTACTGTAATAAGTTATGACTAAAAATCTATTTGTAGGCATAAAATATTTGTCCTTATGAATACTAGGCATTTCCAGTTCACAAGCTTAGAGATCCCCAATCAGGATTTCACAAATGCCACTTCAGATCATCAGATAAAAGGGGGGAAAGAAACTACCTGATGTATAGACAGAAATATTCCAGAAATACCAATTTATATGATAATGGGATATGGTAGGGGTAGACTGGAGTGCTTTCTCTGGATGTGGGTATTTGCTATGATTCCTTTCTACAGCACATGTGCTCCGGCTAAAGGAAACATAGGAACCTAGAAATTCCGATAGGGGTCTTGGTGCCCATGATTGTGATTGGCAACTGAAAGAGCTGACTACATGTGTAGAAAGACTGCCTGAGCTGAATGGTAGCTCTAAAGGTAGTGTTTCAAAAGAAGAGGGTATTTTGTATCATAACTCTACAGTTAACAATGAAGTAATTTAAAAATGAAATCTAATTAATGCTATTTCTTTATTTTTCTTGTCCTATTTCCTCCAGGTCCAATCTAATTTCTTTTAGTTTTTATACACATAGCATACATCATGTTTTTAATGGAAGATTTATGCTATTCCCATAACCTTACAGTATGCTGATTTTCAAACTGTACTCTGTCAGCATCCTTTGATATGAAACTTGATCTCAGACTCAGTTGATCATTTCCAATCTAGACCTTTAAATCAGTCATCTTAAAGGACCCTTGATTTTGACCTCAGATTTTTATTTATCTACTGATGTAATGTGTTTTCTCATCCCTAGCTCTGGCAATGGAAAATCTTACCTTCTTTTTAATCACTGATAATCTCCATATCCATGGAGACAGGGACCAAACTATCTTATATTACTCTAATCTACAACTACAGAAAATATATATATATATATATATAGATATATAGATATATATGACTATATATATTTATATAGTCAGTGGCTACCCTGAGGTCTCCTCCACTGGATTCTTCAGCAACAGAGGACCAAAATATTATACTCTAGCAACAAGTAGTCCATAAACAGAAAAAAACTCACATTTACATAGCACATCCTTATAACCTTGTAAGGTAGATCATTATACATTTATACTCCATTATACATACATGGAAACTGAGATTTGGAAAGACTCAGTGACTTGTTCTAAACAATAAACTGGGAAGTATTAGAAATTAGATTTGAAAGAAAGTCTCATAACTTTGTCCAACATGCTATTTATACTGCTTCTCTAAGAAGGATCTGTTCTCCAGTCTTCAAAGTCAGTTCATAGTAGGTGTTTAATAAAAAGTGTATTCAGTTTATTTAACTCTGACAGTAATAAAATGATGGCTGTGGAAGTGAGTAGAATCAGCTGAAATGTGGACCATCTCTATTGTGAATCCCTCCAATTTGGTCATAGCTCTATCAGAATATCTCTGAGTTTCTGGCACAAACCAAGACATTGATGTACCTCTGTGCCCAGATACTCTCTACAGTCTAAACCAGTTGGGTCAAATTCAAATAGAAATGGGGGTCACTAACCATACATAAGGATCCCTGTGAGCTGCATACTGATAGGTTTAAAATGCAATATTACCTATACTTTGTTATGTTTTTACTTTGTCACACTTTCCCTAGATAATTTTAAGTGGATTAAATACACACTTGAGAATATTCTGGACTACTCATGGCTCATGGGCCTCATGTTTGGCACCCTTGATCTAGAATAAGATGATTTTGGTAGTGTATGCCTATTAGGGAAGTTCTCTCTCACTGAGATAACCCATAGTAGGGCATCTCGATGGGAATTCCCCAGGGAACAGAAACCAATGAGATGATGTAGAAAACTTCTTTGATGAGGTAAAAGTATTTGTGATACACTATGTGGTCTAAAATGGCCACAATTAGATTTGTTTTCTTAGTAACAGCAATATACCCGCAATAATGATGACAACATATACAACTCTTTCAGAAACTAGCTAGGATTTATCTTTGAATCTACATGACCTCTTTGAACATTTTTTTTATTATTTATTTTATTTTATTAATCTTGGGAAAACTCTTCACAATGGATTATCTTAGGTAGAATTGAGCACTGACTTATCCATACTCATCCAACAAATTCCCAAATTTCTTCTGCTTTGGTCATGCCCAGAGCTACTATAGTCGGTTTAGCATCCTTTCAATTCATTCATTATTAGCATCCTGACTGATAGGCATAACTTGTGAGAAGTGCTGCTGTGGGGCTAGATAAAACCAAAGAACACAATCATTTTGAAAGCATTCTACTCATATTGAAGGGATAGGGGATCTTAATAGAACCCCATACTCCCATATGAACTAGTCTCAAAGCTTTCCCAGTTGACCCTTGCAATGGAATTTTACAACTATAAGACGGGTTAATCAAGACTTTTGGTGTATGAGAACTCTGAGAACATTACAGAATTAATACTTATTGATGGAGACTATTCCAGAAAATTCAAATCTCCCAGAGGTAGTTAAAATGACTAATTAGTGGCAGTTAGTCATTCTACAGAGAATGTGCTAGGCATGGAGTCAGAAAGACCAGAGTTCAAATCCAGCCTCTGGCAATTTCTAGCTGTTTAATTCTTGGCAAGTCATGTAACTTGTGTTTGTCCCCATTTCTTCAATCATAAAATGTGGATAAAAATAGTACTTACTTAACAGGATCATTGTGAGGATCAAATGAGCTAATGTTTGTGAAAACCACTTAGCACAGTGCCAGGAATATAGTAGGCATTATATATTTATTCTATCCCCTTGCTGTTCCTCTGAATGTTTCTGTCTGTTCCTGTGTCCTAAGTAGGCCAAGCCTTTGTGGTCCATGTGGGAAAGCATCGTGTATTCAGTAGTCTGAATATCACCTGCATTCCCATCTTCCTAGGGTTTATGAAGTGGTTTGGTTGGTTTTGCATAATCCAGACATTGTTATGGAATCAGGAAAGGTCAAATTCAGTATTCTCCAGAGTGTCAGAAGCATTACCTAAAGTCAATACATTCCAGATACAGTTATAGTCCTTCACAGCACCTCAATCCAGAACTGCCTTCTCAATACTAATAATTTAGGATGTATTCATTGCAGACAGAGGTATTGCCAGACTTGGCTCTATGATTGTACTATTAACCTAATCTCAAGAGCACCAATTCTCCAGCTTATTAAATAGACTCAAAATCATAACACTACAAGAATCACAGGATAAGAATATTTAAGAGGAATTATTCTGGCCTTTCGTTTCTCCTTCCAGGACTCCAATAGTCTTTGGCAAGAAACAAAGCAGTATAGTTCTTCAGTGATTATAAACACCTGAATACCATCAACATATGGGACACCTGATACTCCTAACATTTAAGGCCAACTTAGTGCACCAGCTAGATGGAGTGGTAATATTCACCAAACTGAATTTGATCTAGATGGGTTTTTCTATTACATTTTCCAAGTCTTTTAGTCTCTGGGGTATTGATTTACCTACATACTATTCTAATTTATTTCCCTGTAGTAGGAAAGTCCTGGATCTAGCTGTTCTTATAACAGTTTAATTCTGATATTTGAATGAAATGATATGCTCATAAAAAATCAGATATTTAATAAGAGCTTTATTTAGTAAATAAATTTACTTTATTTAGTAATTACTTTATTTAATAATGTCAAGGAAAGGGATATTCAGCAAGGATACTCTTTTTTTCCCCTGCCTCTATCTTACCCATGGCAAACCTCTAGTGAAACATCTAGGTCTGGCTACAGTTCCTCATGCTTTTTTGAACTTAGAATACCAGGAAACCACTTCAAAAACTGAATCTTTAAACTCTTGAGCAATTTAAATAACTACAGTTTCAATAGTTTTTAATCAAAAAGTGACCTAATCAGTATTGGAGGATTTTCATATGTTGTTATCATACCACTGCCTCCCTCTGTCTTGCTGCTGGGGTTTGACTATGAGTGGACTATGCATGGTACTCATTCCAGTAAGAGTGGTACTCATCTGTGCCTTGTGATACCATTCCCTACTTTCTAAGGTCTGAATGCTGTCTTTGACATTGCCACTACCTCCCTGTTCCAAGGAACCAGTGCAGGGGGAGCAACTACACCTGGTGTTTGAGCTCTGTGACTCTGTGTCAGGACCTAGCACTGTGCATGTTTTTCCCAAACAGGACTGTGATGCTTTCCATTCCTAGTTGGTTCAACATGATTTTGATATCAGAAATGACCTCATAGGGAAAGCTCAGGTAGCTTATAGCAATGTTGGTTACCTAGATGAGGACTTGGGTTCCCTCTTATGTTACCTCTTCCAAAGCAAGACTTACCTTTTCCTGTCAATCCATCTCCACTAAAGGGACAAGGAGATAAACCTGCAATTCACAGCACTTTCACCAATGCTAGGACTGACCAGCTCACTTAGAGGTAAAATGCATCCTCTTTGCATTTCTGCTAGACTGAAAGGGCTATAAGCCTGAGGGGAGAATAGGAATATCTATGCTATCCCTAGAAATGGTAGAACCATTCCATTGGTTAAGCAACATTATGCTTAACTAAACTAAAGTCCGGATAACATATGTACTGGGACAAATGGTATCTGGGACCACAGTGAGAAAGACAAATAGAAGTGAAAAGAGACATTCCACTATTATAAAATGATACATTTTCTTGATTGTTCCTAAACACAAAAAGTATTATTGGTTGCTACTGATTTGTTTCTTGCCCCATTATCAGGTTTTATCCTTGCACAGTGTGAATACTCATTCCTAGTGCCTTTTCCCAGTTCCATATATTTTGACTTTGAGAACACCTGGTTTTGATTTTGATCTGATCATTACAGGTGCCCCTGCTTCTCCTCTCGTCTCCTATTCCATCCTATTCTATATTTGTTGAGCAGAGCATATCACAGGCCAAGAGAGTAGTAAACACACCCCTTTTAGGTCATATAACATTGAAGAACTCAAAACTTACAGACCCTGAGAACTACCTCTGAAAGCAGCTGCACAAAAATCCTAAAGCTTGGAATGGTGTCCCTGCCAACCTAGGAGTCCAACTTTAATATAGAGATAAAAGTCAAGAAATAGACTAGGGAAATGAACAAACAAGAGAAAAATATTCTGACTATAGAAAGTTACTACTTTACAGGGAAAATCAGAATACAAACACAGAAGAAGACAGTAAAGTCAAAACTATTAAAACCAAAGCCTCAAAAAAATGTGAATTGGTCTTAAATCATAAAAGAGCTCAAATGATTTTAAAATAATTTTTAAAACCAAATAAGACAGATAGAAGAAAAATAGGAAAAGAAATGAGTGGTGTGAGAAAATCATGTAAAAAAAGATTCAAAAACTGGGTGAAGGAGGCACAAAAAATACTGAAGAAAATAACACCTTAAGAAGGAGAATAGGTGAAATGATAAAAGAGTCACAAAAATCCACCGAAAAGAAGAGCACTTTAAAAGTAGAAAAGACCCAATGTAAAAGGAGCTACAAAAATTAACTGAGGAAAACAATGCCTTAAAAATTACACTTGGAGAATTAGAACCTGATGACTCCATGAGACATTAAAAATCAGTCACAACATCAAAAGAATGAAAAACAAGAAGAAAAATATAAAACATCTCATTTAAAAAACAACTGTCCTGGAACTATTTTCCAGCGTCCTGGACACTGTCTTTCAAGAAATTATCAAGGAAAACTTCCCTGGCATTATAGAACCAGGGAGTGAAATAGTCACTGAAAAAATCTACCATTCACCTCCTGAGAGACATCCCCAAATGAAAACTCCTACAAATATTATAGCCAAATTCAAGAACTACCAGGTCAAGGAGAAAAATGCTTCAAGTAGAAGTAGAGTGGGGTAATTTTTCTCTCATAAAAGAGGCACGAAAGATTTTTTATAGTGGAGGAAAAATGGGGAAACTAAGGGGGAGCATGTGAACCTTAATCTCATTGGCTCAAAGATGGAATAACATACACAGTCAAGTTGCATATAGAAACTTATCTTGTCAAATAGGAAAGTAGGAGGAGAAGAGAATAAAAGATGGCAGAGGGAGTCAATGATAAAAGAGAGAGCAAATTGAAGGAGGTGAGGGTCAGAAGTAAAACACCTTTGAGGATGGACAGGAGGAAAGGAGAGAGAATAGAATAAGCAAAGATGAAATAGGATGGAGAGAAATAAAATTAGTAATTATAACTGCAAAAAATGCATAGGAAAGTTTAACTGATAAAGGTCTTATTTCTCAAATATATAGCTGAGTCAAATTTCTTAAACTAAGAGCCATTCTCCAATTGATAAATGGTCAAAGGATATGAAAAAGTAGTTTTGAGATGAAGAATGCTCTAAATCACTATTGATTAGAGAAATGCATATTAAACCAATTCTGAGGTATCACCTCACACTATTAGAGTGGCTAATATGACAGAATAGGAAAACAGCAAATGTTGGAGAGAATGTAGGAAAATTTAAACACTAATTTACCATGGGTTTAGTTGTGAATTGATTCAACCATTCTGGAGATCAATTTGGAATTGTGCACATAGGACTATAAAACAATGCATACCCTTTGATACAGTCATACCACTACTAGGTCTGTATCCCAAACAATTATTTTTAAAAACGAAAAAGACTTGTGTGTGTATGAAAAATATTTGTAGCAGCTCTTTTCTGGTGACAAAGAATTAGAAATTGAGGGAATGCTCATCAGTTGAGAAACAGCTGTACAAACTGTAGTATGTTTGTGAAGGAATATTGTTGTGCTACAAGAAACAAAGAGCAGGGTGCTCCCAGAAAAACATGGAAAGACTTACATGAACTGACACAAAGTGAATTCAGTAGAACCAGAAGATTGTACACAGTAACAGCAATATTGTATGATGATCAAATGTGAATGACTTGATCCAAGACAATTCTCAAAATCTTAGAAGGAAAAATGCTATTCATCCCCAAAGAAAGAACTGGTGGAGTCTGAAGAAAGATCAAAGCAAACATTTTTTTACCTTTATTTTTCTTGGATTTTTTTTTTGGTCTACTTTTTTTTCTTTCACAACATAACTAATACAGAAATATGTTTTGCATGACTGGATATTTATAATGTATATCAAATTGCTTACCTTCTCAAAGAGAGGAGAGGGTAGGAGATATTTTGGAAGTCAAAGATTTTATTAAAGTTAAAAATTATTTTTATGTGTAATTAAGGAAAAAATAAAATACTAAATAAACAAATTATTAAAAGAATATACCAGTAGAGCCTTAAACCAATAAAATCAGATTTTTTGAGGTATAAGATGAAGTACAGGGTTTAAAATATTAATCATTAAAAAAGTTTTACAATGTTATGCTCCTTAAATGCTGATATATATCCCTAACACTAGATTTGGATGTCTACATCATGGTACAATAATATATGATGTTATCTACTATTAGGGTAAGTCGATAGGAACAGGTTAAAAGTACAATTCAGGGCTGGTCATTGTAAGTGAAAGAAGGGGAGGGAGAAAATAGAAAGATTAATTTGAGTCAGTCAACATATCTAGTGAAAAGTAGGGAGCTGTATTTTTTCTTCATGATTCTGGAGTAGAGTTAGTTGAGACAATGAATTGAGTTAATCAAACGAGATTTCTATATCAATTAGTGATGGAGTTTGCAACCCACTGGGTAATCAGAAATCTGACATGAATCTAGTGCTTATGGGAAGGTTTGGGATATTCTTGCTACTCTGTGAAACCATTCTGTGAAGCAAAATAAAAATAAGGGTACAGTAGTTCACTTCCGATGTGTGAATATAAGTTTCTGAGTTCCCTCTAGTCCATCCTGGCATGGGGAAAGAATAGGCCCAGGGTGACAATGGAATCTGGAAGTCAGAGCATGAATGACAGTAGAGGAACTGTATAGAGAAAACATTTTAAGGGTTATATATCATATTGTAATATTTGTTATATTACATCATATTATATCATATTATACTATATCATATATTTTATTTTATTTCATTATTTTATTAAATTATTTATTATTTATTTTATTATTATTATTTTATTTATTGACACATATTGTGTTATATTGTATTATACTGTGTTACATTGCATTGTATCCCCAAAGTGGAATAAGATGCCTCTAGAAGTAGTAAGTATTTCACTAAAAACCTTCAAGCAAATGATGTTTGAGTATTTACTGGGTATGTTTTCAGGAGTGACTTAGACTAGATGTTATCCGAGGTCCATTTCAAGGCTCTAATGTTCTGTGATTCTGTGAGAAGTTCCTAAAGATTGATACATTAAACTACAGAAATACTTTTCTGGATTGGCCGAATTACAGCATGTCATATTTTTAAAAGGCTATTATGAGTCTGTCTAGATTGTAGTGGAATGCTAATCAATAACAATTTACATATAGATAAAAATTAATTAATTAGACAAAATAGATTCATTAATTTAATTACCCTTTAAACATTTTAAATTTTGTCCACATGAATTGTGAATCTGTTCTAAATATTTAGTTCCATTAAATAGATACATACCACCTGTCCACAAAGATAACTCTATTAACTCAATAGGAAATTTGTTTTGAGTTGACTTTTCATGGGATGGGGATGAATTTGCACTGATTCATCCATACCTCTCATCGTAGTATGAGATATCTAGCTCAGTCTAGAGGCTTATGCTGGGGCTATTCAAGAGTCAAGTGGCTCCCACAGAAACTGTACTGATACTCACATACTATTAATCAAGTCTGCTAAATAAGTGAGTTAAAAATCCATTGGTCAAAAAATTATGTATGTCTCTTCAGTTAGGCAACTTGGAATGATAGAGGGAATCAGTTCTATGACTACTGTGAGTATCAACAAATTATTCCAGAGGGGAATTGGGAAGCTACCCATCAACTGTGGACTTCCCTTTGCTTTTTTAAATAAGAGAAGAAACTGCAATGACCAGCCTTGAATTAAATTTCTTAACCTGTTCCTATCAACTTACCCTAATATGACATCATATTTTGTTATACAATAATGGAGAAGTTCAAACCCAGTGTTAGGGATATACATCACTATTTAAATAGTATAACATCTTTCTTCAGTGTGAAACGTTTTTACTAAGGAATATTTCAAACCCTCTCCTTTGTCCTACTCCTCTCAAAATCTGTTATTTTATTGGTTTAAGAATATACTCGTGCAGAAATTCTCCCATTCATAGTATCATAAGGCTACAGATCTAGAGTTGGAAGAGACTTTTCTTTTTCTTTTCTGGGAGGAAGGGAAGCAATTGAGATTAAGTGACTTGCCCAGGGTCATATAGCTAATGATTATCTGGGTTAAGATCTGATCTCAGGTCCTCCTGACTCCAGGGTCATGCTCTATCCATTGTGTCACCTAGGTGCCCCTTAGAAGAGGCTTTTCTTTCTTTTTCTTTTGTAAATAGTATTTTATTTTTTCCAGTCACATGTAAAGATAGTTTTCAACATTCATTTCTATAAGATTTTGAATTCCCTTCAATTTTTCTCCCTTCCTTCCTCCCCTGTTCTCTCCCCAATGTAACAAGCAATCTGATATAGATTATACACATGCAATCATGAAAGCATTTTTTCCACATTAGTTGTGTTGTGAAAGAAGAAAGAGAACAAAAGAGAAAAACCACAACACCCCCCCAAAAAAAACTGAAAATAATATGCTTCATTCTACATTCCGACTCTACAGTTATTTCTCTGGATGTGGATGGCATTTTCTGTCATGTCTTTTGTATTGTTATGGATCATTGTATTGCTAAGAGCTAAATCAATAATAGCTGAGCATCACACAGTGTTAGTGTTACTTGTATAATATTCTCCTGGTTCTGCTCACTTCACTCATCATCAATTCATGTAAGTCTTTCCAGGTTTTGTCGAAATCCACCTGCTCATCATTTCTTATAGCACAATAGTATTCCATTATATTCATATACCACAACTTGCTCAGCCATTCCCCAATTTGGGGGCATTTACTCGATTTCCAATTATTTTCTACCACAAAAAAGAAAAAGATCTGCTACAAATATGTTTTGTGCATATGGGTCTTTTTTTCCTCTTGTAATGATCTCTTGGAGTGAAGATTTAGTAGTGGTATTGCTGGATCAAAAGGTATGAACAACTTGATTGTCTTTTGGGCATAGTTCCAAATTGTTCCCCTCTTTTTAGTTTAAGTTTTGATCTTCCCTTTAGCTATAGTAGTTCCTGTGATCAGAAATCTTTTTTGCTTTTTGGTAAGTGTTTACAGTTGAGTTTTGCTTCTGTGGTACCAGGAGAAGTGAGGGGCCGTGGGGGCACTCTCTCAAGCTTCTTGCACTAGGCAATAGGTCTCTAGTCATTGACTTTCTGAATTGGAGCCTCTAGGGCTGTTGACTTGCCCACTGCACTAGGGAGGTCTGGCTTACTTGAGTCTGTTGTGCCCTTGGTTCTGGGGCTGGCAGTCTACCTGCAGCACTGGGGTTGGAAGTCTCACAGCTAGTCTGCTATGCTACCGTCCTGCTGAGCCCATCTGGCTATAGTTGGTGATCTGTGCTGTGGTTAAGAGCCTCCTGCTGTCTTGCCTGGACATTGCCTGTGCTGGCCTGTACTCACTTTTTACCCAAGTGAGACAGTCCTTTCTTAAAGTCCTTCTCAGTTATCTTGGGCTTGAAAATTGTTTCATTCTATCTTTTTGTTGGTTCTGTTGCTCCAGAATTCTTTTAGAGGTTTGATTTAATGTTTTTTTCTGGGGGAAATTAGGGAGAGCTCAGGCAATTTCCTGTTTACTCTCAGCAATCTTGGCTCTACCCTTAAGATTTTTCAAAATTATCAAGTCCAGCCTTCATTTTACCAAGGAGATAAATGATGCTCAGAAAAACAAAGTGAACAGGCAAGTCAGCATTTATTCTGTAGCTGATTAAGTCTTTCGTTTCAAGTAGTTTTCATTTATAATTTCATGAACTATAGCTTCAGTAAACTAGGCTTTGATAAAACACATTGGTATTCAAATGGAGCTATTTGACTATAACTTTAACACCTAAATCATTCTGGCTCTCATTGATTGGCTAATAATAGGTCCCAGCCCAAGCCTCACTTGCTCATTGTTTGGGTTTTGATGGCTCAGAGTGAACATTAATAGCAATTGTTCTTAGTCTGATAGGAAACTCTGAAAGTCTTCCCCTTCTAGACTGATTCTTTCATGAAATGGAACTAGGTCACTTTTTGCCTCAGTTCTTGCCTAGACTTTATTTATTGAATGTGTGTTATCTCAGACAAACTGAGACCTATGAAAGACCTTTATTTTAAAAGGCTCATGTCTCCCACTGCATCCTGGGTCATCTCCAGTTATCCTGACCTATGTCTTGCCCCTCCACTCTGATGACTCTGGAGGAGAGAGTGAGGCTGATGACTTTGTACAGCTCTGCCTCACTTAAATGCAATTCACCTGCAAGTCAAGATATCACCCTGCTGATGTCATTGATGGTCTTAGAGAATGAAGGACAAGCATTAACAACAACAATATATTCTTATAATTCCTGCTCCTACCAGAAAGTTTAATGACTTAATGATAGTCATACAATTGACAGATCCATTAACAAGTATTAATTAAGCATCTATTATGTCCTCGGCATTATGTTGGCATTGCAGGTACATGAACAAAGAATGAAATGATTTTTATTTATAAGTATCTTGCATTCTAATTATAAAGAAATATGTGGTGTAGATTTAAAGGAAATAAATGCAAATACAGAGAAGGTAATCTGGATGAGTAGTTGGTGGAAGTTGGGGGCAGTCAACTTGGGAAAGGATTCACGTGGAAAATGGTACTTGAACTGCATCTTAAAGGAAGAAGGGACTCTGAAGAGGAGGTCAGAAGACAGGGCATTACAGGCATGTGGGAAAGCTAGCCCAAAGTCACAGAGACAAGTGACAAGAGGACCTTGTATGAGCAACAGACATCAGAGCAGTTTTGCTAAATCAGAATATGGAAGGCAGCAGTGTCCTAAAGATATATTAGGACTAGGTTGTATGCCTTTAAATGTTAAATAGAAGAGGTTGTACTTGGTCATAGAAGCAAGATGAAACCAATTCTAAAAATGGAATGAGTTGGTTAGAAGACTCACAGTCCGGAGAAGTCAGAGGCAAAACTGAAGAACTTGAGGTTAGGTCTTCCTCACTGCAAAAATTTTCCTTTATCCAATAAGCCATACTGACTTTTCTGTATTTCTATGCCTTAGGAAACATTTATTTAAATGAATTACTGTGGCCAATCTTCTTTAGATGAGCCTAATTATATTTCCCTAAATTTCAAATAATAGGTACCTTGTATATGATTGCCTCCATATGCAGATCTTTTTCAAATTGATACTAACTACCTATGCAACGCTGACATAAACTTCATGTAACCAGGGTCACATCCATACTATGATGAAGTGCTGGAGTAGGACTTTAATATGGTGTTAGTGTTGGAGTTTGGGGTGCTCAGGACCCCAAAATACTAACATGCTGCATCCTGCTGGAATGAATTTGACTCAAGCCTTCTTTATGTCAAAGAAAAACAAAGTTTATTAAAGATTCACCATATTGGTTTGACTCTTAAGTAGCTTGGCCATGTATGATATTGTACTGACAAGCTGATCAGATATAATCTGAGCTAGACTGAGTCTGAGAACCTTCACGGAGGTGAGATGGAAGTTATACACAAAAACATTGTAGGAGGGATCTGAGGTTGGTGCAGTGGTCAGTGGGTTCCAGGGATGGTCTTGATGGGAGTGTCCAGTAACCTGGAGAATGACATTTAGATAGGATCAAGGGTGGGAAGTATAATAGAGATTTGGGCACAGAGATAATGAAAAGTTTATGGACCTCAAGAGAATGCCAAATCAAGTAAGGAAATCCAAGGAGCTTTCCAAGGTGAGGTTTTCCATGGCCCTTTAGACAAATGGGTAAAATTGTTTTGGGGTAAGAGACAAAGGCCTCCACTTTGACCATACCCCATCATTAGGGCTGTGCTCATATCAAAAGCTTTACTATTCTAGGTTACAGATTAGTTCCTGATCTGTATCAGTGGACAGAGGCTCTATGCCAGGAGTTCCTCTTGGTGGTGTTCAGTTATTTTTCAATCCTTTCTGATTCTTTGTGACACTACTTGAGGTTTTCTTGGCAAAGATCCTGGAGTAGTTTGCTGTTTCCTTCTCCAGCTCATTTTATAAATGAGGAAAGTGAAGCAAACAAGGTTAAGTGACTTGCCCAGCTGTAAGTGACACTTATAGCTAGTAAGTGTCTGAGGTCAGATTTGAACTCAGCAAGATTAGACTTCTTGACTCTAAACCCAATTCTCTATTCCCTGTGCTGTCTAACTTCCTTTGCATTCCTTATACTGATGGAATTGCATATGCAAGAGAACATTTTTTTAAATAGCCGATCGCAAAGAACCCTCTCTAATAAATGAGTTTTTAAAAAATACTATTGGGAAAAAAAGTACAGACTGATTCCTAAAGAGATAAAACTTTACAAGAACATATAACATTTCCTGCTTAATTAGTATATTAACAGTATAAAGTCATTTTGACCTGACCCCGATACAATTAAATATATATATATAAATACATATGTACACACACACACATGCATACACACTTTTTTGTGTATATCTAAACCGCTATATATGGAGTGTGTATATAGATATACATCTATATACATCTATATATACATACATATATATATATATATATTCCACTAAAGGAGCTAGAGTTATTAAGACCAATGTATCTACCAACTTATTTTCACCCTTAGGAAAATAAAATATTGAAAAGCAAGAACTTAAGGTGAATGGAAATTTATCTAATTCATAATCAAATTAAAAAGCTATCAGCCTAGAGCCAAGGAATATTCATGGCTCAGCCTTTTTTTTTTTCCCAGTGTCTTACAGTTAAACATTCAGAATTCTTTTTTAAATACCATCCTATTCAACCTTTTGAAATGAAGGATTTGCCTTTTAACGAGAAATATGCATTTCATCCTTAAAGATGGAACACAATGTCCTTGGCTTAGTTGTTCTCCAGAGCAGTAAGCTTTTTCTCATAAAGTGAAGGCACAGATTGTAGCAAATTGAATTCAGGCATGGCAGTCTAAAAGTATATTCTCACAACAAAACAGGTTCGCTTTGAACTGACTAAACACCATATTCTCCTAGGGCATACGCTTTTCCTTGGCAGGATGTTGGCAATACTGGTTCCTGCATTAAATCTCTGCCAACAACTAGGAAACAACTCCTATCAGAAGGTTTCTGTTGTTGTTTGGTTGCTTCAATTGTGTCCAACTCTGTCTGACCCCATTTAGGGTTTTCTTCGCAGAAATACTGGAGTGGTTTGTCATTTCCTTCTCTAGCTCATTTTATTGTTGACAAACTGAGGGAAACGTGGTTATATGACTTGCTCAGGATCACACAGCTAATAAGTTTCTGAGGCCAGGTTTGAAATCGGGAAGATGAGGCCAGGTAGTCTTTCAATTGTACCATGCAGGTAGCCACTAGCAAAAGTAGAAATTCAACTTAACTAATACTACCATAAGGAGTTCTGTGTGATAAGGTTACTTCCAATTATGACAGCTCATACTAGTATTGCTTTGTGGATGCAGGTACAATGAAGTCTTTTAAAGGAAGTGTTCCACAGAATAGATATGGCATAATAATGTGCTCACTTCATAGTCACTCATTTAGTTATTTTTTTCTTTTTCCCCGCTTTGTTAAGACATTTTATTTCTACTTGGATATATATATATATATATATATATATATATATGTATCAATGAAATTTGTTAAGTTTTAGAAATTATTTTGATTTTGACTTGGGGAAATGTATATGCATAATGAGTTTGTGTGTGTATATTCATGGAGCCAATTTAAATGTTAGACTACAAACTCATTTGAATATTTTAATATTTTTCTCTATTCTTGAAACATGTTTCTCAGGAATTTTCTTACCAAGGAAGTTTGTAAAAGGTGCATGTTAGCAAACATTGCTAGCAGTACAACTATATGTAGGAAAATTTGTGTTTACTTTACGACTTGGGTTTGACATTTGAGCACTTAAAATTCTTTTCTTTCTCCTTTAACTTATAATCTTTCCCTGAAATTAGGATGGATTGTTACCTGGTGGCACTGTGGTTTTTATGTGTGTTATATGTATGTGTCTGCAAATATTTATCACATACCTACATGTGTCAAGGGGTACAGGGAGGACCAGTGCCTTTAGAGTGATGACTGCTGAGCCCTTTTCAGGGCTACTTTCCACCTATGGTGTCTACCTGTTTCACCCAACTCTTACCTGTGGCTCCAAGAAGCTGTAACATGCACAGTGGCCACATCCAAACCATTTCAACAGACATGCTAAAGCAGGTCAAGGGTAACTAAGGGGTCTCAGAACTCTTGGTGAATTAGGAAGGTATCTACCCTAAGCATATGAAGACTTCCCCTGGTGGAATTGATGGGGTTCAGACTCTGGGAACTTCTTTTGTATCACTCCACAGAACCTGACCATTGTCTGTTATCTCTTGATAACAGACTTACCACCTAGGTGCCCCCTAGTCTCATGTTTGTTGACTACCTCCAGCTATTTCCAGCCTTTGATCCTCCTTGGAGGCCCTTCCTGAACTTCTTCCCCCATCACTCTAGACTATCAGACCCCTCCACCCCCACCCCCCATCCCTCCTATACTCTTTTCTGTATTAAAGTCCCACCTTGCCTCCATGAAGGCGCTCTCAGTCCAGCTCAGACTCTGTCTAGCTGGGAGTCTATCTGGCCCGCTTGTGAATACAAGCGTTACAAATGCTTAGGCTCCTTAAGAGGCAACCCAATTTGGGGAATCCTTAATAAACTTTGTTTTCTTTGGCTTTAAGAAGGCTTGAGTTGAACTCATTAGAGCACGACCCGAACTGTCGGTATTTTGGGGTCCACAATCACCCCTAAACCTCTTCAGAATGAGTGGATGAGAATAATTTGTTCTAATGGCCATGAAGGCAGCTGAAACAGACACTATGGAGCGAGAGCTTTGTTAGACATCGAAAATGCCAAGGTCATCTACTGCATCTTGAGCCACCTTGACTCTGTTCTGCCAATGCATGATGATGACTCTGGAGGAGAGTGAGGCTGACAACTTCATGCAACTCTGTATCACTTAAATCTGATTTACACGGGAATCAAAAGACATTACTCACACCATTTTACCATTATACCTATCTTAAAATCCTGTGGTGACAGACAAGTGACAAAATAGTAGGTGCAGATAAACTGGAAGCTGTGGTCAAAATCCCACACAAAGATGACTAAGGCCATATAGTCATTTCTTACTGGAAGCAGCAGTGGGATTTGGCAGTCCCCTGGGTGCCTGAGCAGCCTTTTAAGGATCATACTGCTCACTTCCTAGTGTGAGGAAGGGGCTAGAAAAGGTGCCCTAAAATTTTCTGTTTACCCAACACTTGGCTGATTACTATGACAGGTAGGGAATCCCACACTGTGATAGAAAGACACCCAAAAAAATGTACAAAAACATCTGCAAAGACAATTCCACTCAATGTAGGCACATTAAATGTGCACACACTTATAGACAGCACAAAATCCAGTAGACCTGAAAGACCAACTGCTCTCATTGCAAAAGAACTCAGCAGGTATTACATCCAAATAGCAGCCCTGACTGAAACAAGGTTGGCAAATGAAGGCCAGTTTACTGAAGTTGGAGATAGATACACATTTTCTGTAGGGGCCTCAGAGAAAAGGAGCGCTGTGAAGCTGGCATAAATTTTGTAATCAAAACTAATCTCGTCAACAAGCTTGTATGCCTGCCAAAAGCGGAGAATGACAGGCTCATGACAAAGCAATTGCCACTAGCAGGAAAATGTCAAACCACCATCATCAGTGCCTATGCTCCCACTATGAAGAACCCTGATGAGGTCAAAGAAAAATTTTATGAAGACCTGAAGACCCTTATCATCAATATGCCAAAAGAGGACAAACATAATTCTGGGTGACTTTAATGCTAGAGTAGGCTCAGACTATCAAACTTGGCAAGAGGTCCTATGGAAGACTGGAGTTGGAAACAGCAACAGCAATGGTCATTTACTGCTGAAGACTTGTGTATTTCATGACCTCCTCATCAACACTTTCTTTCATTTACCTAAACACAATAGGATTTCATGGATGCACCCTCACAGCAAACATTGGCATGGAATAGACTGTATAATTGTAAGGAGAAGAGATGAACAAGATGTAAGAGTGATGAAGGCAATGTGTGTTGCAGAGTTCTGAACTGATCACAGATTCATCCTCTCTAATATAAATACTCATGTTCAACAAAAGTGACATCCACAAGACAAAATGAGCACCAGAAGAATTATTTTCAACAAATTAGAACTCTTCTCTGAGTGGGAATACTTTGTTGCTCACTTGGATGGAAAGTTGAGCCAACACACAGTTGGCAACAATGGAGCAGAAAAGGAGTGGGCAGCTTTCAGAGATTTGGTGTACAGCACTGCATTTGCTCATCTGGGTCAGAACACTCACAAACACCAAGATTGGTTTGATGAAAATGATGGGGAATTCATAAGCTGTTAAATAAAATATAAGAACTCCACAGGGTTTACCAGCAGGATTAGTTCATCCTTCTCTAAGAAGGCAGCATTTCATGCCATCAAAAGTAAAATACAAGCAAAGCTTAGAGAGATTCAGAAATCTTGGCTCAGCAAGAAGGGAGATGAAATTCAGTTTTATGGTAATAGCAACAATCCGAAGTTCTTTTTTGATGTCCTGAGGGATATTTATGGGCCAAAGATCTATGGTACATCTTAACTACTCAGTGTTGATGGAGCCACATTGATTAGTGATAAGGATATTATCCTACAGAGATGGGCTGAACACTTCCATAGTGTTCTCAACAGACCATCATCAATCAATGCTCAGGCCACTGACCATTTACCTCAGACTGAAGTCAACCTCTCCCTAGCTAAAGTTCCAAAGGAAGAAGAATTTTTGAGGGCCATTAGGCTCCTTTCATATGGCAAAACATCTGGTGCTGATTCTATTCCAGCTGAGATTTACAAGGTAGGGGATCCATTGCTCATACAAAAGCTTACTGAAATTTTCCATGTTATATGGCAAGAGGAGGTTATCCCCCAGTAGTTCAAGGATGCCTCCATTGTCCATCTCCATAAAGGTAAAGGGAGTAGATTGTGCTGTGACAATCACAGAGGGTCTCTCTCTTAGTCATTGCTGGCAAAATTCTTGCCAGAGTCCTCCCAGCAAGCTGTTCCTTCACCTGAAAGATAGCTATGTACCTGAGAGCCAGTGTGGCTTCAGAAAGTGCTGAGGAGTAGTTAATACGGTGTTTGTTGCCCAACAGCTCCAGGGGAAATGCCAGGAGCAGAATAGAGGTCTGTACACAACGTTTGTAGATTTGACCAAGACTTTTGATACTGTTAGTCATGAGGGTTTATGGAAAATTATGTCAAAATGTGGTTGCCCAGAGAAGTTCAGCAGTATTATATGTCAATTTCATGATAGCATGCTTGCCTGGGTTCTAGTTAATTGACAATACTCTCATGCTTTCCCAGTCACCAATGGAATGAAACAAAGCTGTGTGCTTGCTCCCATGCTTTTCCAGCATGATGTTTTTGGCCATCTTGTCAAATGCTTTCAGTGGGGATGAACACGGCATCAAGGTCAGCTACCACACTGAGGATTAATTCTTCAGCTTGTAAAGGTTACAAGCCAAGACCAAGAAGGGAGTGTTGGTACATGATTTTCTATTTGAAGATGATTGTGCACTCAGTTAAGCCTCTAAAGCTGAGATGGAACAAACTATGGATCAATTCTCTGCTGCTTTTGCTAATTTTGGCCTAACAATTAACACCAAGAAAACACAGGTGCTCCATCAGCCACCACCTCACCTTCCATACATGGAACCATCAGTCATAGCAAATGGAGAAGTTTTGAATACTATGGATGAGTTCACTTACCTTGGTAGTAAATATTTGAGGGATTACACACTGATAATGAGGTTGATGCGTGCACACTTGAGAGCTAGCTCAGTGTGTGGGAGGCTCTGAGGGAAGACATGGTACAGAAAAAAGTATTAAACTGGCTACCAAACTGAAAGTCTACAGAGCCACTGTTCTGACCTCATTGTTGTATGCCTGTGAAACCTGGGCAGTATACCAGCACCATTCAGAAAAGTGAATTATTTCCTTTTGAACTGTTTTAGGAAGAATCTGAAGATCACCTGGCAGGATAAGGTACCAGACACTGAGGTTCTTACTCAAACTAAACTGCCAAGCATTCAAACTGCTTCAGTGAGCACAACTCTGACGGACTGGCCACATTGTTAAAATGCTAAATGTACACTTGCCAAAAAAACCATTTTATGAAGAACTCACATAGGGCAAGTGTTCACATTGTGGTCAGAAAAACGGTACGCTCTCAAGGTCTCTCTTAAGAACTCCGGAATTGATTGTGTGATACGTGAAACACTGGCACAGGACTGCTCAGCATGGCGAGTCCACATCTGAGAAGGTGCTGTGCTCTATAAGCAAAATTCAATTGAGACAGCTCAAATGAAATGCAGGATGTACTGATTTAGAATATCTACTCTGAATCTTCACACAGACTACTTCTGCCTGACCTGTGGTAGAGCATTCTGATCAGCCTGTTGGTCTGATCAGCCACAGTTGGATACACTGAAACTTGACTCTAGCATAGTGATGTCACTTTGGTCCTCTTTGAAAATAAAGGACAACAATCAATCATGTGCCAAGCACTGCATTTGTTGCTGATCTATATGTCTACCATCTGTCTATCTCTCTATCTATTTATCTATTATCTATTTATCTACTGGTTTGCTAGTTCACTCAATCTATTGCAATGGTCCTGAAACTTAAAGGAAAACTGTATTAAGCTTTTATTTAGCATATTTTAATTCATCCAATTAAGGGATTTTGGCATAACCTGAGACAAATAAAGGTAGGAACATAGAGAAAGAGGCAAGACAACATGAAACAGATGGCAAGAATAGGGCAACTGGAAATCTTTCCAGAGTATTGGGATCTGCTGCCACAACCCTTAAGAATGTAGGGTCATCTCTAAACCATGATGAGACTCTGGAGAAAGATTTCAGTAGTGCATGTGTGTGAGATGCATATATCCTATCCCTCTGTGTCATCTATATCCACATCTATTTTATAGATAGGCAACTATGTAACACATTGAACAATGTGTAGGCCTTGAAGTCAGGAAGACCCAAGTTCAAAGCCTTCCTTAGACATTTATTAGCAGTGTGATCCTTGGTTCTCAGCTTCAGCTTTCTCAACTATAAAATGGAACTAATAATATTACCTCATAATGTTATTATGAAGGTCAAATGAAATAACATGTAAAACTCTTTGCAAATCTTAAAAATCATGCTAACTACAGTAATAACTGCCACTATTACTACTACTTCTCACACACAAATATATATGTGCATATGGCATCATTATTTATTTATGAAAAGTTAAGATAATGCAGTCATATATTTTAAAATAACTTAAAATCTCCTTGTTTGATTCTTCATAATATTTGGACTTCCAAATGATACAGCAATCCCTTATGTAGGATTTGAATGACTTTTCCTTCAAATGATTGTCTTGGAAGAGGGTATAAGATACCAAAAGTCTTTTTCACATAAATAATTGTATTAGGGCGAGAAGCACAACTGAAATCTATTCCTTCAATGATTTTCAGGAGAGGTTGGGGGAGCGGTCTAGGAATTTAATATGTGAAAGAAAAAATTGAAAATATTTTCTACATATTTTTCTAATACTAGAGTTCTTTTGGCTCATGAGATGCATCAGCAACAAATTCAGGAGGCTGGGGAAAGTTAAGTCAATAAGCATTTATTAAGTGTTTACTGTGTACAAGGGGCTGTGACAAACATAAGAAAGTTGTACATTTGGCTGTTAAGAAAACCTGCCTGGCCTGAGCAAAGAGAGCACGTTAGAGAGCTATGGTAGAGAAAGCTAGGAAAGAATTAGGAGAGGACCAGTAGATGATGCCAAGCTTTTGGATAATATGCTCAATAGTTTAGTTTTAATTTAAAATGCATTTTACTAAAGGTTCAAACTCAAGGCAATATACATAGTACGTACCTTATAAATATATTTTTTTAATTGAACTGAATTTCCATGAACAGGAGTGCACAGCATGATGAAAACAGCTCTTGAAAAAGATGCAGAAGGTAATTGTGATATCAATAGCGACATGACATTAAAGACTAAGTCCCTCATTATTCTAGTAAGTTCAGACAGGTTGCTTTGTGCTACCTTAAGCTGAGAAAGGGAGAAAAGGAAAGAGGGAGAGAGGAAAGGAAGTAGAGAAGGAGAAAGGAAGAAAGGAAAAGAGAAATGTATTGTTTACCATAAACATTGAATACATTTACAACAAGCAATGCTATAGAAATGAATTCATAAGCACTTTGAAACATAGAAGAATAAAGTTTTTAAAATGTATGCTCTTGAGTGCGGTCTAATTGTTTTAAAAATGCTCATTTTATTCAAGGTCACTACAAGTCAGCAATCAAGTCTAAAGCCAAACTCATATCTGTTCCCTACATGAGGAAAGTCAGGACTCTCACCAGGGTTACTTAGAGCTGATTGCATTCTCCCAAAGTGCATATATATCCCTTGTCCAGCTACTTAGGAATGTGAAATCAGATTGACAAATGTTTAAGAGAAACACAGATTTAAACAGTGTAGCAAAATAGATATTTTCTAGAAACTGAAAATAAATATTTTGAATGTTATAACATGATTCTAAACTACTGTCTCATTTTTGAGCAAATATAAAACATTCAAAGAGGTCCTTGTCTTTTCACATGATGAGGGGCTTCAATAATCTTTGCAAGTTTGGAAAAAATAAGCATTCTGGAAGTCAGGCACCATCTCCTAGAATATTTTAGGTAATATTTTGAAGGACTAATTCTTTTAGTTCCTCACACGAATATTGTAAATGAGATGTTTGACCTGGATTTTTACTAGGAGAACTCTCTACAGACTTAGTTGAATGTGGTAGATTTAGCAGTAATTAATGTTAATGCATACAATTTAAAGTTAGAAATCTAGCACTTATGTGCCATTTAAAAATGACATTAAAGGGAGTTAATTCATTGTTTAAAAAAAATTGCTGGCTTCAAGTTGTCCATAAATGCATTGAAATTCCTGAAAAGTGAATATGCATGTATATAATGTATAGACATATGTATAGACACATAGACATATATGGGGCAACTAGGTGGTATATTGGATAGAGCGCAGTCTGGAAGACTTGAGTTATCTATGGACTTTGCCTTTGGTTCCATTTGAATTGTTTTACCACAAATACCTCACCCTGCTAAATTGCAGGACTCCAACTTTGGCCCTGACCTGGTTAGTTCCCTAGAATTGCTAACCTAGGGAATCAGTATCCATCTAGGTATGCCGGTGCAAGTCACCTCAATACTTGGTATAGTAGCCAGTTATGTTTTGGTAAGGTTCATCTCCACTGGGGGGATAGGACAAGATAGTTGTGAATTAAACATATTTAATAATGGTTTGGGTTTTATTTTCAGTGTAACAGGAATAGGCAAGATTTAAAGATAACATGGTAGATTACCAGACCTTAGAGGAATCCAAATCCCCCATATTACAGCTCTAGAAGGAATAGTGATAAAGGAAACCAAATTCCAGGGTTATATACTTCTCCATTCAGCCCAAAACGTCACAAAAGATGATCAGAAGCTTATGGAGTACTAAACAGAGACAAGACAGCATAAACTAAAAGTACCCTGCACAAGCAATGCTGATGCAGCAAAGGAGATGAAACCAGACCAACACTAAGGCAGCACATTACTCAGGCAGCCCATACCAGAACCATAACAGACAAAAAGCCCAATCAACACCGAGGGGCCTGGAGGGGTATGGGCTCAGGAAACCCCTTGAAGTCTCTTTGAAACTTCCCACTTGATCTGGCATTCACCTGAGGTTTTAACCCCTTCAACTGGCCTTTCATTATCGCTATGCCCAATTCTCTGTTACCCTTAACCTCACCCAGGCCTTCAATGTCTGTTACCTTCAGATTGCCTCTGACTACTTCTCATACTTGATCCTATCTAAACTCCATTCTCTTGGTTCCTGGCCTCTGACATCGAGACACTCCAGACTACTGGCCACTCCCATCAAGATCCTCCCAAGATCCCTCCTGCAATCACCCCAGACTACTTGGCCAACCCTAAATCCCTCCCACAGTCTTTCTATATATAAAATCCATCGCTGCCTCTATTGAATCCTCCAGATTCAATCTGGCCCACTTGCATTAGTGATATAAATGTTCAGATTCCTTAAGAGTGTGGCCCATATGGTGGATCTTTAATAAACCTTGTTTTTCTTTGGCTGAAAAAAGACTTGGGCTGGACCTGCATGTCACTGTTTAGGGATCCCAGCACCCCTAAACCTCAACACTAACACAATAGACAATAGCTAGTTGGAGCCTATCAGGGTCACTGGAAGGGAGAGAATTCAACGTTTTGTTATACAGCAAGAAGAAAAAGAAGAAACTAAGGTTGAACTTAGGTTCAGCCACTAGAAAACTGAGTCAAAACCTAGGAATTCCTGCTTCTGGAAAGGCATCATATAATCAACACCTGATACCCTGCCCCAAATCACAACTCTAAGTATAGCAGGATCCAGAATCTGAGGGCTGAAATATGAATAAACAAAGTAAAATTCCTAACACAATGAAAAAATTCTATGAATTTAAAGAAGTCTGAAATAATAATTCTAAGAATTTAGTCTACAAGTCAAAGTAAAATCTCAAGGACAAAAAAATGGTCTGGACGTGATGCCCACATTATGGAAGAAATAGAAAAAAAATAATCAAAAGATAAAAACTTAGGTTTGAGGACTTAAATGAGAATGAGGGACAAAAGAATGGGAAAAATGGATGAATATCTTAGGCTAGAAGTTGCAGTTAGGTGACCCAATTGATATAGCCCACTAGGTCTGAAGTCAGCAAGACCCGAGTTCAAATCTGTTCTCAGATGCTTACTAGCTGTGTGACCCTGGGCAAATGCCTTAACTTCTTTTGCCTCAGTTTCCTCAACTATAAAATGGGAATACTAATCACATTTACCTTCCAAAGTTGTGAGAATTAAATAAAAGAAGAATTTGAAAAGTGCTTAGCATTGTGCCTGCCACACAATACTATATAAATGCTAATTATCTTCATGTAACATCATCATCAAAACTTATCAAAGAAATAAAGCCTCTAAAAATTAGAACAGGGAGCAATGGTCCCATGAGAAAAGAAGATATATTGGAATGGAATTTTAAAAGTGTCAAAAAATTAGAAAATATAATGTATCAAAGTCATTTAAAAGTCTCATCATATTTTAAAGCATCAGTGAAAACTGCTCAGATCAATTAAAAACAATAATAACCACCTTAACCATTTTGACATGTTTGTTAATGTTGCCTCATTGATTTTTGTATGATATTATACGTCAGATTATAAACAATGAATATCAACTTGTAAATTCATTCACATTGGTGAATATCCTGCATAGACCACAGAGGAGAAAACTTAAAGTTGGTGTGATATCTGCCACAAGTCTTTGAAAGTCTCTCTACAGAGATGCAAATCAAAA
The DNA here is from genome assembly GCF_028372415.1 of Notamacropus eugenii. Lineage (NCBI taxonomy): Eukaryota > Metazoa > Chordata > Mammalia > Diprotodontia > Macropodidae > Notamacropus > Notamacropus eugenii. The sequence goes on from NC_092874.1 coordinate 156,181,547, forward strand.
CAACTCTGAGGTACCACATCACACCTATAAGATTGGCAAACATGACAGAACAAGAAAATGATAAATGCTGGAGAGGATGTGGGAAAGTTGGAACACTAATTCATTGTTGGTGGAGCTGCGAGCGCATCCAACCATTCTGGAGAGCAATTTGGAACTATGCCCAAAGGGCTACAAAAATGTGCATACCCTTTGACCCAGCAATATTGCTACTAGAACTATATCCCCAAGAGATCATAAAAATGGGAAAGGGTCCCACATGTACAAAAATATTTATAGCAGCACTCTATGTAGTTGCCAAAAACTGGAAGTCAAGGGGATGTCCATCAATTGGGGAATGGCTGAATAAATTATGGTATATGAATGTAATGGAGTACTATTGTGCCATAAGAAATGATGAACAAGAAGACTTCAGAGAGGCCTGGAAGGACTTATATGACCTGATGCTGAGTGAAAGGAGCAGAACCAGGAGAACTTTATGCACAGCAACAACCACAGTGTGTGAGAGTTTTTTCTGGTAGACTTAGATTTTTGTAATAACACAAGAACTTCTTACCAAAAAAAAAAAAAATCCCAGTGGAGGATCTCAAGGCAAAATGCCTTCCACACTCAGAGAGAGAAATATAGAAGTCACTCACATATTGTAAAAAAAAAAAAAAATAAATAAAGGGGAAAATTCAATTAGCTGGGGAATTGGTGTGATATAAAATTTAAAGATATCAATAAAAACTTTTAAGTGGTGTTTTAAGAAAAAAAAAAAAAAAAAAAAGAAAGTCTCTCTACATAAGTAGATTATACCTGGCCACATAGAATAGGGTCAAAGAGATATTTGAGGTCAATATCTGCTCAAAAAGAGGAAAACATGTAATTCTCCAAAAGTGGAATGGAATACTATAGGAAGTGGGGGAAAATAGAGGCTGAAATTGAACCAGGTCTTTCTAACCACAGAGTGTTGTTGTTGTTGTTGCTATGTTTGTCTTTTGTTCTCAAAGAGGACCAAGACATCAAGATGGTGACATGACTTGCAGTTGACTTTGATTTGAATCAGGGAGGACTGTGCAAGGTTACCAACTCCATTTTCCTCTCCTGAGCTATCTGGGTCCAGTGGCCGGATATGTATCAGGATGACTGGAGATGACCCAGAATGCAATGTGAGACCTTGGCCCTTTCAGGTCTTATATTATCACTCTCATCATATTCTCACTTAGAGTGAGATACATGCATTCAATGAATAAGCTTCTTTAAGCTACTCATGGGATGGCCCCTTTAATTAAAAAAAAAAAATTGAACTGGGAGAGGTAGACCCTCAGGGTTCTTGGATAATGTCTTTTTTTTTTATTTTTATTTATTTATTTATTTTTTTACCATACTGATGGTAAGTTCTTCAATTTGAAAAGACTACAAGCCAAGACCAAAGTAGAGAGAGTGTTGGTGCATGACTTTCTGTTTGCAGATGATTGTGCACTCAATGCCGCCTCTGAAGCTGAGATGCAACAAAATATGGATCAATTCTCTGCTGCCTGTGCTAATTTTGGCCTAATAATTAACACCAAGAAAACACAGGTGCTCCATCAGTCACTACCACACCATCTATACATGGAACCATCAGTTAAAACAAATGGAGAAGTTTTGAATGCTGTGGATAAATTCACTTACCTTAGTAGTGTACAGGGATGCACACATTGACAATGAGGTTGATGCATGCATTGCTAGAGCTAGCTCAGTCTTTGGAAGACTGAAGAAAAGTTTGGGAAAGAAGAGGTATTAGACTGACTATCAAACTGAAGGTCTACAGAGCTGTTTTGCTGACCTCTTTGTTATATGCTTGTGAAACATGGACAGTCTACCAACACCATGCCAGGAAACTGAATTGCTTCCATTTGAACTATCTTAGGAACATTCTGAGGATCACCTGGCAGGATAAGGTACCAGACACTGAAGTCCTTGCTTGAATTGAACTGCTAAGTATTCAAACTATGCTTCAGAGAACGCAACTCTGATGGACTGGCCATGTTGGTTGAATGCAAAGTGTACACTTGCCAGAAAGACTATTTTATGGAGAACTCACATGGGGCAGGTGATCACATGATGGCCAGAAGAAGTGATACAAGGACACTATCCAGGTCTCTCTCAAGAACTTTGGATTTGACTGTGCAACATGGGAGACAATGGCACAGGATCACTCAGCATGGCGTGACCACATCAGAAAGGGTGCTGTGTTCTTTGAGCAAAGCAGAATTGAGACAGCACAAAGTAAACACAGGATGCGCAAATTTGGAATATCCACCCCAAATATTCACATGAACTATCTGTGGTAGAGCATTACAAGCTTGCACATTAAAATCTCACATTGTCATGGTGATGTAATTTTGGTCCTCTTAGAAGAGTAAGGACAGAAACCAACCAACCAACCAGGCTTCTTTCAGTTATTCAAGGGATGGCCCCTTTAATAAAAAAAAAAAAATTAAACTGGACAGGGTAGACCCTTGGGGTTCTTGGATAAAAATCCTAGTCAAAAGTAAAACAGTTAAATGTTAACAGTTAGTTAAGTGTTAGAGATGGGATTTGAACCCATGTATTTACTCATACAATTTCCAATGTCATACTGCCTTTTCTATACTTTCATGCCATAATATATGAATATTTTTGAAAGCAATGGTTAAACATAGAAAACCAAGTACCAAAATCTTTGACATTGACTTGAAATGGTAAAAAAAATCTAATTCATATTTGGATATTGATGTATGGAGTTCACAACACTTTAAACCAGTGGGTTTAATTGAATGCCCAAAGGTAAATTTCAGGGAATCTATAATATTGGATGGGTAAGAAATGCATATATATTTTCACTGATCCCTAACTGAAATTGAACATTTTATTTTATTATGAACGTAAACTATAAACAGTAGTAGAATTAGGGTTCAGCAGAGTGCCAGAAGTATCCATCTCTCTCTCTCTCTCTCTCTCTCTCTCTTTCTCTCTCTCTCTCTCTCACACACACACACAGAATTCTAGCTGCAATCAAAGTAAATACACTAAATATCTAATTCAAAAATAGTTGTCCAGTTCCCAAGCTTAACTTGTGATGCTCCTCATTTCTTAAGATTGAAGACAATCCAAACTTTCCTATGCTACAATGATATATTCTATGAATATGCAAAGTATAAAGCATCAACCTAAAGCAGACCTGCCTAGGGCAATGAATAAATCCTTTGAATGAAAAGGATATTCATTTCACCTCTTCCTGTTCTAGAGTCAACAAAATTCTCACTAGTGTCAACAAAGGCTTAATGAAGCAGACAGATCTGGTGATAATATCAGCAAGAATTTATGAGAGGAATTTATTGTAGATAAACCACAACATAGATAGTTGAAAGTTGTGCAGAACACAAAGATGTAGGGGACATTAACAATCTGTTAACTAATAAGTACTAAAGGAAAATAAATTCTTAAAGAAACATAGGAAGTCAGTTCATTTATTCATTCATTTAATCATTTACTCAGCATGCCTTTCTAAATGAACAGCTACTATGTGTATAATAATTGACAACGGAAGACTACTCCAACTTTCCTCCAGCTATCAACTTACTTTATTAAAATTCTACATTGCGTAGAAAATTTGGTTTCTAGTTAGGGATGTCTGTTTTTATTTCACGAAATTAGACGATCCAAAATTTTTATGAACCTTCTAGATCAAAATGACTATAAAATTATTCATAGAGAGTATATGTAATGCATGAAAACATGTTTAGAATTTTTGAAAATATCTTGAGAAAAGCTGTTCTTTTCAAAGGGTGTTTGTGACTCAGTTTTTTCAGAATGGATAAAATGTGTGTGCTGGAATCTGAATAGTTTCCTCATCAAGATTTCAACTGTTTCATTACCACAGAAATCATGAGTTCCATACATTACAAAGCTCAAGATTTTGTTTTTATTTTTAAGAAATAAAATAAAAGAAGAAATTTTATTTCTGATCTAACTTTGCATTCAGTTCTTCACACTTGGTTAAAGGAATAGATTCCTCTTTCTCTGTCAGCACTTTCATAGAATAGGGGGTATTAGAACCAGAGGGATCTTGCAAGATCATGTAGCCCAATCCTGTCATTTAACATATATATGGAAAAAAAAAAATGAAGTCTGGAGGGATGGAGACATTCTTCCAAGCTAACAAAGATAGTGACAGAGTCAGCCCTGGAATGCAGGCCTTCAGATTTAATTTTAGACCCTTTCCATTGCTCTCTGAAGCCTCTCCTCCATGCTTTAAATATAGTTTAGAGATGAACTGAAATAAATATTCATGGGGTACTCAGGAATGTCTACTTGGACACACGCTGGCCTTCCTCTGAACTGAGTTATGTTCCTAAATGTATATTTACCTTTGTAAAATATTCAGATGACTGTTCACACACCATGGGGAAAGAGGATGAAATGATACATTTTATATATATGTTTAATTTCTGTTCTAACTGCTATGACTCCTACTGTGAGATGATACCTCTCTCATTATCCCAAAATTGTTTGAATATAGAAATCTTTTAAAATGTAATTCAACAACTAGTATGAGACTTGTAGTCTTAGGGACTACCTGGAAGGTTAAGTAATTTGAAAAAAGTGTTACTACAAGTACACATCAAGGGACAGACTTGAGTCCAGGTCTCTTTGATTCCAAAGTTGGCCTACTATCAACCCAAAGTGTTGAATTTCAGATCCCATAGTCAAGGGTGAATTGCAACTGATATTTTTCCTTCAAGTATAAAATGAGGAAAAAAAGAGACTCTACTTCTCTAAAAACAAATATGTTTTATGGTAAGACACTATAAAAGAATTTTTTTACTACAATTCAGTTTATAAGAGGTCTAGTTGTTATTCTGAATTTTCTTTTTTTCAGGAAATACTATTTCTCTCACAATGTTTTAGTACTATTATTTATTAATGAATATTTAAAAGCAGTTATGGAGAGCCATCATAGCAAAATTCTAATACAATTAAATATCATAAAATATTCTGATCTGATAAATAATATTAGTTTTTCTCTTTTTTGTGTCTAGAAATCAGTGTGAACTGGCCACTGTATGAGAAAAACCATTAATACTTTTAGAGGTTAGGGAATAAGAATGAGAGGCTACATGCAGATGAGTCATGTCATATAAATGCTCCAATTAGAAGAATTTGCTGGGTTATCAACTACCAATCAAAATTTAAGTGTATTATTAACCTTGTGACATTTATCTGCATTTGTGTTCTTGGATTTCAACCTAAGCAAAAAAGAAGAATATCTCTAGTCCTCCTCAAGAATATGAGATAATTATACATACCTACAAATACTTTAAAAATAATGGAGAGGTGAAAAGCAGGGAATCAAAAGCATCAATGAGACATACACACAAGGATAAAGGGGGAAAAGAGGGAAAACTCTCAATTTTGAGAACTTAAAATGTTTCCTAAAGAACAGAGTTACCAAATCAAGAATTTTCAAAATCATGTATTATTCTTTTGGGACTTGGATCTTATTTCTAATCTGCTGGCATACTTCCTAATGTGTTATTACCCTATGAGTCCAGGAGGCAAATTAGTAACATGTTGAGAGATCTATGAAATAATATGGTTCTCAACAAATTTTATGAATTAAGCCACAGTTATGCACTTTGTTCCATAAAAACTTAAAAGATAATATTGAGATTTCCCTGGATTTATGAGTCCACTAATTAATTTTTTTAGTCTTATCACTTAGTTGTTGATTTATATTTACAAATCTAATTCTCACTATTGGCCTACAGGATACTGCATGCACTATTTCCTTCATGTGCATCAAGAAGATAGCAAACCAAAACTGTGCTTTCCCTGAATTGAGTCACATAGAATTACAGATTTTGATCAGAAAGGGACCTTTGAGTTCATCTAGTCTCACTCCAACATTTTATAAATTAGAATCCTGACATCTAGAAGGTGAACTGATTTGACCAAGGTGTCATGGGCAGCAATTGGGAGAGCCATGGTTTGAACCCAAGTTTTCTGCCTTTCCATCCAACGTTTCACTCTATAACATGACTCTAAAGCTTCACTTATGGTCAGGAACATGTGGTATTAATTGGTTTTGGTTTAGTTTTATCATAAGATCTATGAAACCCTTACTCAAATGATGATAAATAATAAATCTTAACACTTATATTCAATATCTTGCTCAGCTATTGAGATAAGACATTTGGTGTTGAGATCTGTAGCCCTGTGATGCTTATTATCTCCCACTATTAGTGCTGATGAGTAAAGAGTACTGAAACTCATTGTCATTGAACTTCAAATTATCCAACCTCTCTGCTGTGTCTACAGTATCAATTGAGTAGCTGCCATTTTCACCAATTATTCTGTAGTATATACAATATGCACCAGAGTACTTCATAAATATTTGACTGAAAACCCATCTTTTTTTATAACAACATACTACATGGCATGAGTGGTGCTTCAGATCCTTAAAAGGGGGAGGGTTAGGGTAGCATATTTTGTTCATTATAGAGATGTGGGAATGTGAGAATGTGGGAAAATGGTCTTTAACAAGGAAGAATTGGTGTCTGGCAGTATATAGGTAAGTAAATCTCATATATTTGTTCTTCATTGAAATAATATAAAAAGTGAGAAAACTGACCATGATGGGTACAATTCTTCCTTGTAACTTGCATCATTATATAATCTATAACAAATGAGCTGGAGTGAAAAGAAAACAGAACAAACAAAAATCACAGAGGTCTCCTAAGAACGATATATTATAATTAAGGGAGTATTCATAGATTTGCACAGATAAAAAATTAGCTATTTCATTGGATTTTGTAGTAAGTTAATTTCAATTTTTTTTTGAAGGGAGAGGGAGAAGAGAAAGATAAGGGTAAAATAACTATACTCTTTCATGTTTACATAAAAACAAAGCAATTAAAAGACCTGTTAATCTTAAAAATAAGAAAGCTTTGCATTTTGCCTACACCAGAAGCATAGCTAGGAACTTTTGAAAACAGGGTGAGGACCACATATATTATATGGAACAGGTAGCAAAAAGATGCCCTAAATTGAGGTACATGTGGTACAGCCAATATTATCAAGACAGGAGGAATTGATAGGGACCTAAAGGCCACTGCTAAGAATATTACTATGAGAGCTGAACAAGAAAGAGCACGTAGAGGAGTTCACTCTAATTTTCTGAAGTAATAAGGATGTCAACCCAAGTTGTCATGGCCTAATTATGGCTTTGTGGCTAATGTTATGAACCATATGCTTTGAAAGGTACTGAATTTAAAGGTGAGCTAAATCACTTTTTAACATAATGATACTTCTCAGGAAGAAAATGTAGATAATTTGCAGATATTATAGTAGATGACAGGCTTATAAGTTGAATGCCAACTATTGTTGAAGCAAATAAAGTTTAAGGTTTGCTACAACAGAAGCAGCAAAATAAAACAGAAAATGAATTGGGACTCGAGACAAGAAAAAAGACATAGTTATTTCTTGACCAATATAGAAAAGAGAAAATGGATTCATTACTATTAGAAGTATTTTATTATTAAAACTAAATTAAAGAAATTAACATGGAATTAATTATAGAACAGAGAAAACAAATATATTTATTCAATATAAAGCATTTGACAATCATCATGAAATGAAAGTTAAACCACTTGGCATAGTAGTGCTTTACTTTGGTTATAGAGCATATCACTGGGTCATTTCTATTAAAGAAAGGAAAAAAAGAGCAAATGTTGAAATTTACCTTGGAGTTCATTTGAAACACAGTGCTTGTGGTAATAGAAATACCATTCTTAAAAACAAGTCATAAGTACAGTTCTGATTTTGCCCAATTCAGCTTCCATTGACTTAATTTTCAGTCTTATTTTTAGAGTTTAGAAGAGAGCAATGAGTTGGAAAATTAGATCTATCTGAACAAGTTAAAGCTAACAGATTAAAAAAAGGGCTTGTTATGCAGAGAATGGTGACCAGCTGTTCTCTGTCTCCAATAAGCACAGAATGAGAGGAAATGAGTTTGAACTGCTACATGAGGACATGAGGGAAAATACCAATAAGCTCTTCCTGAGAATGAGGAGTATCAAACAATCATTCATTTGATTGGGAAAGATCTGGATGCCCTCATCTTTTGCTCTCTCTAAAAGTAGCATGGATGATAATAAAACTCAGCAAAATAACCATTTCTCAAGATATAATTTTAGATGCAGTTTATTTTTATATGTGTCTTAAGAACCATTTGTTTATCACCTCAGTAAGGATAAAGAATCTTCCCTTTTCCATTGTGGCATAGTGGAAAGAAGAGGGGATTTAAAGCTAGAAGCATTAAGTTAAAATTTCATTTCTGCAAATCTACCACCTGTATGTCCTTGGGTAAATCACTTTAGCCATCCTCATCCTCATTTGTAAAATTGTCATGTTAGATTAAAGCTAGATTCCAATCAGTACAAATAATAAATCCCTTGAAATGATTATATATATATATATTATATTCAAATTTGCATTATATATTTACATAAAATATGGTAATCTGTTCTACTTCAATGGAAATATGAGTATGAATTTGAATAATGCACTAATAGGTGCATCTAATAGCTATAATAATGCATTTAATAACTGTAGAAGATCCCTTAGGTCCATTCTGTGAAATGGGTGAAAGGGGAACTAACTGAGGAAACAAAGGTTCAGTCTTCTGAGCACATTGATTTATTAAGCAATATATGCCAATTGATCAACAAACTGGTAGCAGCTTTAGGCCTGGACTCCAAATGCAGAAAGAGACAGACTTTTATACACTTAAAAAAATTAATCAAATTAGGGCAATTAGTTAAAAAGAAACAGTATATTAGGTAATCTGATTTCTAATTGGATGAAAGATTAGGAGCTTTCAAAGTTGAGAGGAGAGGAACAAGTACAATTCCCTGAATCCAGAAAAAGAGGTATATCACTCTCCACAAATATCTGTGAATAATCAAAAGAATATGGAAACAATAACTGATTGATCAGTATGTGGTCCATTTTCTGATAAAAGATATGGATTACTTGAGATGTACAAATGTGAGAAAACTCCTAGCATTAATCTTTTGATCTGATGGGTTTTCAGGTCAGCATAACCTAGGTCCTTGGTTAAAGGTCTAAGCAGCAGGGAATCGTGGCCCAGCTTCCTATCCACACAAGTCTAAGTTCAAACAATACAATAAAGTTGTACCCCAGTCCCATCAATTAAAGTTTTCTCACAAGACAGAATTTGGATTAAACCCAAAATTGAATAGAAAAGGAATTGAGTTAAATCCAGAACTGAATCACAAGATGGAAAAAGTAGGTCAACCAATTCCCACAATTAGCTATTTGTTGTAGTAATCCTATCAATTCCAACTCTAAATCTATGGTACCATGATCTTGTTTAAGAAAGACTATTCAAAAACAGATAGCATGGTACTGAAGTGTTTCTCAAAAAGAATATCATGACCTTAAAGGGCCCACTTCTACCTGTGAATTTTAAGGAGACACTGATAGTTTTCAGGGTCACAAAAATAGCCCTGAATATCTGTTCCACTCTCAACTTTAGGTCTCATTAACATTATATTTGATTCCCCTTCCATCTTCTCCAGAGAATTATTCCTTAAAGTATTCCCAGTCCCTACTCCCCAATGCATACACACACATAGATATACACACACACACACACACACACACACACACTTCTAGTTTCTAATCTTCAATTTCTCTGTATCAATTTCTTCTTTTTCTACTGACTTCAAACTTCATCTATTCTTGTAAAACTTCTCTTGATTCTACCATCTTCTCCAGTTATCACCCTCTAGCTCTCGTCTTATTTTTAAGCTCCTAGAAAACTCTTCACAAATAGTGCTACATTTCTTAACCTCCCATTCACTCCCTGAATCTTTTGTAATCTGTCTTCTGACCTCATTGTTCAACTGAAATGTTTTTTTCCAAGTTATCAATGGTCTTTTAAATACTAAATATGTATATATCTACATATATACATCCAAACACATATATACATATACATACATATATATATACATATACATACATACATATATATGTGTGTGTGTGCATACATATCTATATCTATATCTATCTATCTGTCTATCTATCTATCTATCTATCTATCTATCTATCTATCTATCTATCTATCTATCTATCTACACATATCTTTCAAGGTCCTCATCTTTCTTGACCTCTCTGTTACATTTGAAAATATTGCTGTCTTCTCTAAGATATTCTTCTTTTCTGGATTTTCAGGACACTTTTCTGTCTTGGTTCTTCTATTCATCTGACCATTCCTTCTACTTTAATGGAAAATTATAGTTATCATGCTCTTCATAAGTATCCCCTAAGGGTCTGTCCTGAACACTCTTCTCTTGCTTATCTGTACTTTACTTTCACATCAACTGTGTTGGATTTAATTCTGTTCTCTATAGAGACAGAGAACTACAACTCTGGTTTAAGTCTCTCTCCTGAGCACTAAGTAGAATTTGTCAATGTCTTAAGGGATTTTTCAGTATTCCACAGTCACTTCCATATATCTTAGATTTTTTTCCCCTCCCTCCCCCTCTTTCCCCTCTACCTCCCCACTCCCTCTCTGAGACAGCATACAATTTTATATAGGTTCTACACATACATTCTTATTAAATACGTTTTCACCTTAGTCATGTTGCATAGAAGAATTAAAATGAATGAGAGAAATCATAAAGCAAACCAAAACATAATACAAAAGAAAATGATCTGCTTCATTCTGTGATTGAATTTCATAGTTCTTTCTCTGGATGTAGAAGGCATTTTGCCTTAAGAGACTATTGGGGATTTTTAAATTTCTTGCATTGCAATGAAGTACTAAGTCTACCAGAAAAATTCCTCGCACACTATGGTTATTGCTGTGTACAAAGTTCTCTTGGTTCTGCTCCTTTCACTCAGCATCAGTTCATAAAAGTCTTTCCAGGCCTCTCTGAAGTCTTTCCGTTCATCATTTCTTATAGCAAAATAGTATTCAATTACATTCATACACCACAATTTATTCAGCCACTTCCCAATTGATGGGCGTTCCCTTGATTTTTAGGTTTTAGTCACCACAAAGAGAACTGCTATAAATATTTTTGTATATGTGGGAACCTTTCCCATTTTTATGATCTCTTGGGAATATAATCCTAGAAGTGGTACTGCTGGGTCAAAGGGCATGCATATTTTTGTAGCCCTTTGGGCATAGTTCCAAATTGCTCTACAGAATGGTTGGATCAGCTCACAGCTCCACCAGCAATGAATTAGTGTTCCAACTCTCGGACATCTTCTCCAACATTTATCAACTTCCTGTTTTGTCATACTACCCAATCTGATAGGTGTAATGTTGTGTCTCAGAGTTGTTTTGATTTATATCTCTCTAATCAGTAGTGATTTAGAGCATTTTTTCATATGACTATAGATAGCTTTAATTTCTACCTCTGAAAACTGCCTGTTCATATCCTTTGTCCATTTATCAATTGGGGAATGACTTGTATTCTTATACATTTGACTCAATTCTCTATGTATTTTAGAAATGAGGCCTTTATCACAGATACTCATGGCAAAAAGTTCTTTCCCAGTTTTCAGTTTCCCTCCTAATATTGATTGCTTTGGGTTTGGTTGTGGTTTGGTTGTGCATTTAATGTAATCTAAATAATCCATTTTGTGCTTTACAATGTTTTCTATCTCTTTTTAGTCAAAAATTCTTCTCCTCTCCATAAATCTGATAAGTACACTATTCCATGTTTCACTAATTTGTTTATAGTGTCAATCTTTGTACCTAGATCATGTACCCATTTGGACTTTCTTCTTCTTTATGGTGTTAGGCATTGGTCTATGCCTAGTTTCTGTCAAACTGTTATCCAGTTTTCTAAGCAATTTTTTTGAACAGTGAGTTCTTATCCCAGAAGCTGGGATCCTTGGGTTTATCAAACAATAGATTGCTATATTCATTGATTACTGTGTTTTGAGTATCTAACTTTTTCCATTGATCTACACTTCTACTTCTAAGTCAGTACCAAGTGATTTTGATAAGTGCTGCTTCATAACAGAATTTAAGATCTGGTAGAGCTAGGCCGTCTTTCCTAGCATTTCTTTTGATTAGTATCCTAAATATTCTGAACCTCTTGTTCTTACAGGTGAATTTTGATATTATTTTTTCTAGCTCAATAAAAAAATATCAGACAGTATGATTGGTATGGCACTGAATAAGCAAATTAATTTAGGTAGGATTGTCATTTTTATTATATTGGTTCAGCCTACCCATGAACAAGTGATGTTTTTCAACTTATTTAGATCTGACTTTATCTGTGCGAAAAGTGTTTATAATTGTATTCACATATTTCCTGAATTTGTTTTGGCAGGTAGACTCCCAAATATGTTATAGTGTCTACTCTAGCTTTAAATGGGATTTCTCTTTCTATCTCTTGCTTTTGAGCTTTGTTAGTAATATATAGAAATGCATAAGATTTGTGTGGGCTCTTTTTGTAACCTGCAACTTTGCCAAAGTTGTTTATTATTTCAAGTAGTTTTTTACTTGATTCTCTGGAATTCTCTAAGTATATTCTCTTATCATTTGCAAAGAGTGATAACTTAGTTTCCTATTCTAATTCCTTCGATTTCTTTTTCTTCCATTATTGCTACAGTGAACATTTCTAGTACCATACTGAATCATAGTGGTAACAGACATCCTTGTTTCATCCCTCATCTTATTGGAAATGCATCTAGCTTTTCCCCACTGCATATAATGCATACTGAAGGTGTTAGGTAGATACTGCTTATTATTTTATGGAAACTTTAATTTATTCCAATGCTCTCCAGTGTTTTCAATAGGAATGGGTGTTGTATTTTGTCAAAAGGTTTTCTGCATCTATTGAGATAACCATGTGTTTTCTGTTAGTTTTGTTGTTGATATGATCAATAACGATAACAGTTTTCCTAATATTGAACCACCTCTGCATTCCTAGCATGAATCCTACCTGATCATAATGTATTATTTTCATGCTAAGTTGCTATATTCTTTTAGCTAAATCTTATTTAAAATTTTTGCAGCTATATTCATTAGAGAAATTAGTCTATAATTTTCTTTCTTTGTTTTGGTTCTTCCTGGTTTAAGTATCAAAACCATATTAGTATCACAAAAAGAATTTGGGAGGACTCTTTCTTCCCCAATTTTACCAAATAGCCTATATAATATTAGAATTAACTATTCTTTAAATGTTTGATAGAATTCACTTGTAAATACATCCAGCCCTGGAGATTTTTTCCTAGGGATTTTATTGATGGCACGTTCAATATCTTTTTCTAAGAGGGGGTTATTTAAGTAATCAACTTCCTCTTCTGTTAATCTGGGCAATTTAGATATTTTAAAATAATCATCCATCTTATTGAGATTGTCAAATTTGTGTACAGTTGGGCAAAGTAATTTCTAATTATTGTTTTAATTGTTTCCTCATTGGATTTGAGTTCACCCTTCTCATATTTTATATTGATAATTTGGTTTTCTTCTTTCTTTTTTTAATCAAATTGGCCAAAAGTTTATCAATTTTATTTGCTTTTTCATAAAACCAGCTCTTAATTTTATTTATTAGTTCAATAGTCTTCTCAATTTCAATTTTATTAATCTCTCCTTTGGTTTTCAGTATTTCTAATTTGGTATTTAGTTGGGAATTTTCAATTTGTTCTTTTCCTAGCTTTTTCAGCTGTATGCCCAATTCATTGATGTCTTCTTTCTCTATTTTATTTATGTAGGCATTCAAAGATATAAATCTTCCCCTAAGAACTGCTTTTGCAGAGTCCCATAAGATTTGGTAGGTTATCTCATTATTGTCATTCTCTTGAGTGAAGTTGTGGATCGTTTCAATAATTTGTTGTTCAACTCACTCATTTTTTATGATTTGATTATTTTGTTTCTAATTAATTTTTGGTCTATCTTTCAATGGCCTTTTATTACATATAAATTTTATTGTATTTTGATCTGTGAAGGATGTATTCACTGTCTCTGCCTTTCTGCACTGGACTGTGAGGTTTTTATGCCCTAGTAAATGATCAGTTTTTGTATATGTGCCATGTACCACTGAGGAAAAGGTATATTCCTTTCTATCTCAATTCAGTTTTCTCCAGAGATCAATCATATCTACCTTATGCAGAGTTTTATTCATTTCCTTATCTTCTTTTTTGTTTACTTTGAGGTTAGATTTATCAAGTTCAGAGAGGGAAAGGCTGACATCTCCCACTTGTATAGTTTTGCAGTCTATTTCTTTCTGTAACTCCTTTAACTTCTCCTCTAAGAATTTGGATGCCATACCACTTGGAGTATATATTTTTTAGTAATGATATTGCTTCATTGTCTATGGTGTCTTTTAGCAATATATAGTTTCCTTCCTTATCTGTTTTGATTACATCTATTTCAGTTTTTTGCTTTTTCTGAGATTAGAATTACTTCCCTGCTTTCTTTACATCAGATGAAACACAATATATTCTGCTCCAAACTTTTACCTTTACCCTGTGTGTATACCCCTATTTCAAATGTGTTTCTTGTAAACAACATATTATTGTATTATGGTTTTAAATCCATTCTGCTATCTGTCTTCATTTTATGGGAAAGTTCATCCCATTTACATTCACAGGTATGATTATTATCTATGTCTTTCCCTCCATCCTATTTCTTCCCATTTGTGCTTTTAGTTCTCCCTTCCCTCTTCCCCTCCACAATAGAGTGTTAATTTTTTACCACCACCTCCTATAGTCTTTCCTTCCTTCTTTCAGCTCCCCTCCCTTTTACTCCCCTTTACCCTTACTACTTCTTCCCTCCCTTTTATCCTCCCCTCTCTTTTCTTTCCCCCTTCCCCTTCTCATGCCTATAGAGCAAGTTAGATCTATATACTTAAGTTTGTTGTTCCCTCCTTGAACCAAATCAGATGAGAGTACCTGTCAAACAATTCTCATCTCCCACCCCTCTTTCCCTCTACTGTAATATAATTTTGTGCCTCTTCCTGTAAAGTAATTTACCATTATCTGCCTCCTTTTCACATATCCAATTACAATCCCTTGTCACCCTTAAATCACATTTTTACTATCATGTCATTTACTTTATACCTGCTCCCTCTATCTTTGAATATCCCTTTTATATTTCATAATAAATACACAATTCTCAAGATTAATAAGTATCATCTTCCCTTGTAGCATTGTAAATAGTTTGCCTATATTGAGTCACATGTTTTCTTATTTCCCTTGTTTACCTTTTTATGCCTCTCTTGAGACCTGTGTTTGAAGATCAAATTTGCTATTATCTGGACTTTTCACCTGAAAGGTCTTGAAATCCCTTATTTCATTGAATGTCCATCTTCTTGCCTGAAATATTATGCTCAACTTTGCTGGGTAATAGATCCTTGGTTGTAGTCCCAGCTCCTTTGCCTTACTGAATATCATATTCCAATTCCTTTGACCTTAATGTAAAAGCTGCAAGGTCCTGCATGATCTTGACTATAGCTCCTCAGTATTTGAATGGTTTCTTTCTGGCTGCCTGTATTATTTTCTCCTTCACTTTCTAGTTATGAAGTTTGGCAACAATATTTGTTGGTGTTTTTAGTCTGGGATCCCTTTTCGGAGGCGAAAGGTGGATTCTTTCAATGACTATTTTGCCTTCTGGATCTAGCACTTCTGGGTAGTTTTCCTTGGTGATTTTTTGGAAGATATTGTCCAGGCTCTTTTTCTCATCATGGCTTTCTTATGGGCCAATAATTCTTAAATTTTTTCTCTTGGATCTGTTTTCCAGATCAGTTGTTTGTCCAATTTTACATTTTCTTGTATCTTTTCATTCTTTAGATTTTGTTTGACTGATTCTTGATGTCTCATAGAGTTATTAGCTTCTACTAGCCCAATTCTAATTTTCATCAAATTGTTTTCTTCAGTTAATTTTTGCATCTCCTTTTCTATCTGTCCAATTATTCCCTTTAAAGAATTATTTTCTCCAGTTAGTTTTTGTACTTCCTTTACCATTTGTCCAATTTTTCCAGTTAGATTTTGTGCTTCTTTTTCCATTTGTTCAATTTTTGTTTTTAAAGGGCTGTTCTCTTCAGTGAATTCTTTTTTCATATTTTTAAAATCATTGGCCAGTTTTTCTTCTATTTCCTTCTTAAACTCTTTCAATAGTGCTCTTTGAGCATGGAAACAGTTTGTAGTCTCTTCTGAAGTTTCAGAAAGGAGTACAGTCTCAACACTGATCTCTTTGGTGTTCGTGTTTTGATCCTTGTCCCCATAGAAAGATTCTATGGTTTTTTTCCTTCCTCCTTTGCTTCTTATTGATGATGGTGAGGTTTTGTGTTGTGGCCTCTGGTTCTTTCATCTGGCAACAGGTGCTGATCTGGGTGGTGAGAGAAAGCAAAGGCAGGTGAATTCTATTTGTATTTCCCTGGATTAGCCTTGGAGCTACCTTGTTTTACTTTTTAAGGAGCTGCTCTCTTCAGTGAATTAGTTTTTTTTCATACTTTTAATATAATTGGCCAGTTTTTCTTCTATTTCTCTGATCTGGCTTTCCAAATCCTTCTTCAGCTCTTCTGACAGTGCTCTTTGTGCTTGTGACCAGTTCATAGTCCCTTCTGAAGTTTAAGATGGGAGTACAGTCTCAGTGCTGACATCTTTGGTATTTATACTTTGGTTCTTGTCCCTGTAGAAAGATTCTATGGTCTTTTCTTTCTTGCTTTGCTTCTTATTCATGATGGTGATAATCTCCCATTTTCTGTCTTTTAAAGTAGATCTCTGCTTTGAGGGTACAAGGGGCTGTGTCCCACAGTTCTTGTGGCTTGAACTTGAGACTTTTTGTGTTGTGACCTCTGATTCTTTCAGCTAGAAGCTAAAGTGCTGCAGCTTACCTGGTGCTGAGCTGGCTGGTGTGAGAAAGCAGAGGGCAGGTGAAGTATTTTTGTGTCTCCCCAGATTTACCCTGGAGCTAGCTTGTTAAGTGTGTGGCAGGAGTTACGTGACCATAGGAGTTCTCCTTTCCTGAGCTACAGCATAGAAAATCTCAGTGGTTTGTGATCTCTGCTGCCCTAGTGTCTTCCTGATTCTCCTGGGGTACTGAGGCACTCCTGGTATCCTAGTGCTGGTGGTTTCGGGGCCCCAACCCCTGGGGCTCAGGATTTCCTCCTGATGTGCTGAGGTGGGGTTGTCTGGGACAGCTCTGTTCCTACACTGGTCCCCTTCAGTCACAGCAAGTGGGACCCTGATTAGAGATATTCCTAGCCTCACATACTAAGAGACTCTTTGGCCCTTCTGCTGATCCCACTATTCCAGGATTTTTCTGGGGAATATTTTATGCTTCTTTCAAGGTCAACAAGGGTAGGGGGAGAGAGTATTTACCAATCACTCCACCATTTTGGTTCCAGAAGTTCAAGTAGGCAACTTACAGACATTTAATCTATGGGCTGATAGTCTCAGGAGCAACTACTGCAGATACCTAGGACTTTGTAGCTCTCACTAGTTAGGTTCTCATCCTGGGTTGATATGTCCAAGATTCCACAGTTCAGCTGTTTCCTCAAACAGCTCAGGGTTTCCTGTGCTGCCTGCCATGGTGGGGATGTGCTGGTATAGCCTATTCACTGTGCACTGTATGCTCCTCCAACCCCATGGAACAGATCCTTCCCACTGACTTTCCTTTGTGTCTTGGGCTGTGAATCTGTCACAGTCTGTCTCCTGTTGGATTCTGCTCCTCCAAAATCCAGTCAAATAATCTTTTTAGAGGTATCTGAAGGAGTTTAACTAAAAGATTAGAAGAATAGTTGCTCTCGCTCTGTCATCTTGGCTCCACCCCTTCTTTTTCACAGATTTTTCAAATTTGGTATCTGAGACATCTCAAAACTAATCTGTCCAAAAGAGTTCCTACAATCTTTTTCAAGTACTTATAATCTTTTACCCTTAACTTAGCTCTCTGCTAAACTTTATAATTCACTTCAGGTAACTAAAACTTTTCCCAGGCTCCCATTTTCATAACTGGTATTATCTTTGACTCCTCACTCTGCCTCAACCTGCTTATCCAATGTCTTGTCTAATATTGGCATTTTTTCAATACAGTAACTTTCACATCTAATAGTTTCTTTCTTCTCAAGTGACCGTTATCAGGCCCTCATCAACCATTACCAGCATCTTCATGACTGTCTTCCTAGTGCAGAACCAGGAGAACATTGTACATAATGACAACATTATGAAATGACTAACTTTGATAAACTTAGCTCTTCTCAGCTATGCAAGGATCTCAGAAAACTCCAAAAGACTCATGATAGAAAATGCTATCCATATCCAGAGAAAGAACTACAGTGTCTGAACACACATGCAAACATATTTTTTTGCTTTTATTTTGTTTTATTTTGTTTCTCCTTTTTCATTGGTTCTAATTCTTCTATACACATAAATATTGTGAAAATATGTTAAATATGAATATGTATGTAAAGCCTATATCAGATTGCACACCATCTTGGGGACAGGAAGGGATGGAGGGGGAGAAAATTTAAAACTCAAAATCTTATGGAAGTGATTGTTGAAAACTAAAAATAACTTTGTTGGAAAAAAAAGCTGTCTTCATAGCTCAGACCTCTGCTTATAACAGTTCATCTATCATATTGTGCCAAAATGATTTTCCTTAAATATGAGTGTTACCATGTCAATCCTGTATTCAATAAATTTCCATTATTCCCTAATATACAACACACACACATACACACACACACACACACACACACACACACTACATACACACCCATATACAGACACACACACATTCTTCTCTTCTCTTTGGCTTCAAAAGTCTTCATGATTGGCCCCAAACTACTCTCTCCAATCTTGTGGTATCTTATTCCAATACCTATGGTTCAGCTAATCTAGACTTTTCTCAGTACATGACATTCTATCTTCTGCATTGTGACTTTGCATTAGCCATCGCACATACCTGGAATATACCTTCTCTTCACCTCTGCCTCAAAGAATCCCTAAATTCCTCCAAGATCTTGCTCAAACTGCACCTTTAATATAATAACTTTTCTATCATTCTGAAGTGTAGAAAAATAAGAGGAACTATAAGATATTGAAAAGTAAAAATAACTGAACTTGAAAACAAATTAATAAGAAAAAAATTAATAACCATTGGCATACCTGAATGCCTTTACCACTTAAAGTGCCTAGATACTACATCTCAAGAAGTCTTAAAAAAAAACCCTGTACATTCTGCCAAGAAACATAGAATAAAATGGAAATACAAAGAATCTACTGATTGCCTCCAAAAGAAATCCCAAAATATCAACTCCATGAATATTATGCCCCAAAACCAGAGCTTTCAAGTCAAAAAAAAAAGAAGTGCTACAAGAAACCACAAAGAAAAAAAAAGTGAGTTCTAAGGAATTACAGTTAAGATTATGCTCAATTTAGTAGGAACCACTGTAAAGGACTGGTAAAGGATATATTCATAAAGCCAAGAAAAATCTAACCAGAAAACTGAGTACAATTCTATGGGGAAAAAAATGAACTTTAATGAAATATGGGGTTTCTCAGAACAGAGATACAGAAACCTTGAAGTTGAGAAAGCCAAGATGTCAGAGGAGAGGAAGTACCCCAACTGAATTCTAACAATACCTTCCAAAAGAGTTAAAATAACACTTCACATCAATTTTTAAAGAATTTCATTCAACAAAAGGTCAGCCCAAAAAAAAAAGCATGAAGCTTGGGCCAATGGCTCCCCAACCTCCAGGGGAGCAGAGACAAATTTTAACATAAAGTTCAAAGTCATGAAGTAGGCTGGAAAGATAAGTAAACAATCAAAAAAGAACTTGACCATGAAAAACTAATATGGAGGCAGGGAAGAGCAAAATATGAACTCAGAAGAAGGCAACAATATGAAAACAACTTCAACCAAAGCTTCAAAGAGTTGGCCAAATGGAAAAAAAAAAAGTATAAAAGCAAATTGAGGAAAATAATTTCTTAAAAATTGGAATTGAACAAGTATAAGCTCCATGAGACTTCTAGAAACATTAATAAAAAGTCAAAAGAATGAAAAAAATATAGAAAATGTGAAATATTTCAACAAAAAAACAACTAACCTGGAAAGTAGAATGAGGAAAGAAAATTTAAAAATTATTAGATTACCTAAAAGTCATGACCAAGAAAAAAGAGACTAGAAATCATATTTTAAAATATTATAAGGTAAAATTGTTCTAATATCTTCTATGCAGAGGATAAAATAGAAACTGAAGCAATCCATTGATCACCTCTGGAAAGATATTCCAAAATGAAACCTGCCAGATACATAATAGTTGAATATCCAGCTCCCTTCAAACAGCAAATATTGCAAGCAATAGAAACAATTCAAATATCACAATTTGAATCACACAATACTTAGCTGCTTTAATATTAGTGGAGTAACAGGCTTAGAATATGATATTCCAGAAGGTGAAGGAGCTAGAATTACAATGAAGAAAAATATAACTAGCAAAACTGAGTATAATCCTTCAGGAGAAACCAAAATGAATATTGAATTAAATAGAGGACTTTCAGCCCTTCCTGCTGAAAAGACTAGAGCTGAATAGGAAATCTGACAGGAAAATACAAGACACAAAAGAAGCATAAAAAGCTTAATATAAAAGAAATTGTAAGAAGCTTAATAAAGTCAATGTATTTACATTCTTAAATGAGAAGATAATACATGTAACACCTAAGAATTTTATCATTATTAAGGTAGTCTGAAAAAATCTACATCGACAGAGGACTAGGTATGAGTTGATTTTGTTGGGGTGTTCTAAAAGGAACAATAACAGAGAGGTGAGAAAGAGGATGCACAGGGAAGGGAGTGGGAAATTTTTTCTCATATAAATCAAGGCACAGAAGGAAAAGCTTTTACAACAGAGTGGAAAATGAAGGATGAGCAATTCTTACACCTCACCAATCAGAACTTAAAATTAAAATAAATTAAAATAATTAAAAATATTAAATTAAAATAATTCTGAGGTACCACTGCACACTAATCAGAACTGGTACAAAAGGAGAGAATACGAAAAATAAATGTATAATAAATGTGTGTGTGTGTGTATACATACAATTAGTTGGGTATAGAAATCTTATCCAAGGAGAAAATAGGAGGGAAAGGACAAAAGAGAAGAGTAGGGCATGATAAATAGGAGTAGCAAAATAAGAAAGGAAGTGGTCAGAAGAAAAACCTAATTTTGAGGAGAGACAGGATGAAAAAGAGAGACAAAAAGGGATGAACAAAAGAAAACAGGATGGAGAGAAGATCTGAGACAACAATCATAACTGTGAATGAGATGTGCTCACTCAGAAAGTAGAAGGGGATAACAAAATGGATTAGAAAATATAATCCCACAATATGTTGTTTACAAGAGATACTTGGAACAGAAACACACACAGAATTAAAATGAAGGTCTAGAGCAGAATTTATCATGCTTCAGATGAAGTAAAAATAAATGGCAGAAGTGACAATCACGATCTCAGACAAAACTAAAAAAAAATAGACCCAATTAAAAGAAACAATCAAGGCAACTACAGTCACCATAGACAATGAAGTAATAATACCAAAAAGTTTACAGCCAGTTCTTTCAATAAAGGCCTCATTTCTCAAAAGTATATGGAGCTGAGTCAAATTTATAAAAAGTAAGAACTATTTACCAATTGATAAATGACAAAAGAAAATGAAGAGTCACTTTTCAGAAGACGATGTCAAAGTAATCTCTAGTTGCATGAAAAAAATCCTTTAAATCACTATTGAGTAGAAAAATGCAAATTAAAATCATTTTGAGGTACCACCGCACACCTGTAACAAATGACAGTTACTGTAGGGCATAAGGAAAAATAGTTACACTGATACACTGCTGGTAGAGTTCTGAACTGGTACAATCATTCTAGAGAATAATTTGTAACTGTGCTGTAAGAGCTATAAAACAGTGCATAGCCTTTGAACCTGCAATACCGTTACTAGTTCTATATCACAAGGAAATGAAAGAAAAAGGAAAAGGACACATATATACTAAAATATTTCTGGCAGTTCTTTTTATGGCTGCAAAGAATTGGAAATCAATGGAATGTTTGTCAATTGGACAATGGCTGAACAAATCATGGTATATGATTATGCCGGAGTAATATTCTGTTATAGGAAATGACAATGGGGATGGTTTCAGAAGAAAAAAAAAACCATAGGAAGATCCATATGAATTAATGCAAAGGAAAGTGAGCAGAACCAGGAGATCAAAGTTTATGGTATCAACAATAGTGTAATGATGATTAACTATGAAAGACTTAGCTGTGCTGATGAATATAATGATCTGAGACAATTCCAAAATATTTGTGATGAAAAAATGCCATCCATCTCCAGAGAGAGAGAACTGATGAACTCTGAATGCAAATTGAAACAATTTTTTCACTATTTTTCTTGATTTTTTATGATATGGCTGATGTGGAAATATGTTTTACACATTTTCACATAAGTAATTAAGATCATATCACTTTCTTTCTTTGTACTTGGGAGTGGTTAGGAAGGAAGGTTGGAATTCATTTTTTAAAGAATGTTAAAAATAATTTTTTTAACCAAAGGTACTGTGAAGTTAAAAAACAAGAGTTAAGAAAAACAAAAAATGTAAACATGAATAAGTAGTCAAAAGGGAATAAATCAGAAAAAATGTTTTCATGTAAATATTCAGAGATGATACATATGTATCCTTTGAATTCCATCATCAGCAAGGTTCATAGAAGACAATCTTATTAGACAAAGATTAGGAGTGATGCTGCATTGATGCATTGATGACTTAAGAATGGAAAGAAAGGGGCAGAGGAATAAGCTATGGGGATGAGAGAAAGGAAAAGAAAATTTAAAAAAAAATCTCACATTATCACAGTTTGCAAAGTAGATATCAGCATATATTAATAGAGCTCAAACAATCTGGATATGCAAGTTGAGTGGTTGACACTTGAACCTGTCAACCTGAATTAGTCAAAGGAGGGGAAAAAGACATGTACAGAATTAGGTGCAAAAATATTTTTAACTTCACTGAAATAGAGAAGGATCAGGAAGAAGGGAGGAGGTGTTAGAAAGAGGATAGATTAAGGAACAGACTGATCCTCAGCAAAACAAACTCTAGCTAAAGCTGTATAAAAATGTATATAGATCTTTTTGAGGTATGAAAGAATGGGAATGTGAGAGGATATTCATAAATTGGCTAATATA
Source organism: Notamacropus eugenii (assembly GCF_028372415.1). Lineage (NCBI taxonomy): Eukaryota > Metazoa > Chordata > Mammalia > Diprotodontia > Macropodidae > Notamacropus > Notamacropus eugenii. The sequence goes on from NC_092874.1 coordinate 156,204,783, forward strand.
CTATACAACAAGTTATAGTGTAGAGCACAATAATTGTATAAGAATTGATGAAGGATATAATTTCAGAAAAAAATCTGGGAAGACTTATGTGAACTGATATGAAGAGCAAAGTGAATAGAAATCAGAAAAAAATAAACTCTACAATGACAATAATATGTTAAAGACAAAAACTTAAAAATAATCAAATGCTCTGATTAGTCTGATAATCAGCTATGATTCCAGAGGACTAATAATGAAATATGCTACACCACTTAATGGTAGTGGTGAAAGATTCATAGTGCAGAATGATACAGATATATTTGGGACATAGCCAATGAAAAAATGTGTTTGCTTCACTATATGTTTTGCAGAAGGGGTTTTGCTGGTCTTTAGTTTTCAAATGGAGAGGAGAGATAGGGTGAAGAGAAAAGTCAGGTTTTTGCTGACTGAGAAAATAAAATACAATTTTAAAAATGGATAATGCTCTCATATTAAATTATCTTAAAATTAAAGGTATTTTGTTCATTTTTCTACATATATTTATTTTGTTTATATCTAAATGACATCTGCCATCACAAAATATAAGTACCTTTGAACAGATACATTTTCAGGTTTTTTGTCATTTTATTTATACCTATCACAATCACAGGAAAAACATGGGAAGTAGTTGCATATCCATATAGTTCTCCACTACCTTATAGTCATTTTAACTATGACATATATGAGCCAAGCATGCATTTTCTTTTCCTTTCCTTTTCAGTGGCATGGTATGAATGTTTATCACATAATAATTCAATTAGAGAGTATTTATTGATAAATATCATGGAATAATCTAAAGAAACTGACCATCTCTTTTTACCTATGAACATAACATTTAAAGCCTAGGTTACATGTGAGTCCTTTCTTTCATCAACTAATTAATAAATAGGAGCTTTGGGTGTTATGAGCCCAAGTGAATAAAAGAGAAGCTAATGATGATCTATGCAAAAGTGTTGGATATTGTCCAAAGTCTTGGCAAAGGCTGTGTGCAGATGTCCATCTGGGTTATACAGAATTCTTTACTAAATATTGATTGATTAACCTATTATATGTACTTACTTAAATTGTTTTATTATATTATCTTTTGCATATTAAATACTTCTATGTTTTTGCATCATGACATTTTATTTTCTTGTTCCTTGTGCAAATGACAGTAATTTAGCTTTTCTTTTCAGATATGCTAAGCTAGTTAGAAAAAAATTACAGCTTACATTTACATAGCATTTTCAATTTGCAATGGATATTGTTAACTACAGCTCAGTGTATTTGTCCAAATACTAAATCTGAAGAAACTAAGTCTAGGAGAGGGTAAGTGACTTATTCAAGGTCACCCAGGCATGCCTAGCAGTGATTCATATTTAGATTTCTGATTCATAATGTTTTTCACTGTACCATAATACCTTTGGGAAAGAAACATACTAGTTCTAATATTTATGGGTAAATGAAAACATAAAAACACAATTCACTATGTCCAGACTCGATATTTTTGTGCTACTTTTGATTTTTTTTGTTTATGCAAGTACGAGTGTTTTATTTTATTATTAGTATTATTAAAAATTTATTTATTTAATTTTTAACATTCAATTTCACAAAATTTGGAGTTCCAAATTTTCCCCCCATTTGTCCCCTCCCCCAACCCCAAAACACCAAGCATTCTAATTGTCCCTATTACCAATCTGCCCTCTCTTCTATCATCCGTCCCTTCCCTTGTCCCCATTTTCTCTTCTGTCCTGAAGGGCAAGATAAACTTCTATACTCCATCTCCTGTATTTCTTATTTCCTAGTAGCAAGAACAGTACTCGACATTTGCTCCTAAAACTTTGAGTTACATCCCTCCCTCACCACCCATTCCCTTTGGGAAGGCAAGCAATTCAATATAGGTCATATTTGTGTAGTTTTGCAAATGACTTCCTTAATGGTCGTGCTGTGTAAGACTAACTATATTTCCCTCCATCCTATCCTGCCCCCCATTGCTTCTATTCTCTCTTTGGATCCTGACCCTCCCCAAGAGTGTTGACTTCAAATTGCTCCCTCCTCCCATTGCCCTCCCTTCCATCAATGCCCCTATCCTGCTTATCCCCTTCTCCCCCACTTTCCTTTATTGTAAGATAGATTTTCATACCAAAATGAGTGTGCATTTTATTCCTTCCCTTAGTCGAATGTGATGAGTAAACTTCATATTTTTCTCTCACCTCCCCTCTTTTTCCCTCCACTAAAAAGTCTTTTGCTTGCCTCTTTTATGAGAGATAATTTGCCCCATTCCATTTCTCCCTTTCTCCTCCCAATATATTTCTTTCTCACTGCTTAATTTCATTTTTTAAGATATGATCCCATCCTATTTATTCACTTGTCTGTGCGTGTGTGCATGTGTGTGTGTGTAAAATCCCACCCACTACCCAGATACTGAAAAGTTTCAAGAGTTACAAATATTGTCTTTCCATGTAGGAATGTAAACAGTTCAAGTTTAATAAATCCCTTATGACTTCTCTTTGTTGTTTACCTTTTCATGCTTCTCTTCATTCTTATGTTTGAAAGTCAAATTTTCTTTTCAGCTCTGCTCTTTTCATCAAGAATGCTTGAAACGCCTTGATTTCATTCAAAGACCATTTTTCCCCCAAAGTACTACACTCAGTTTTGCTGGGTGGGTGATTCTTGGCTCCAGTCCTAGTTCCTTTGACTTCTGGAACATCATATTCCACGCCCTTCGATCCCTCAATGTAGAAGCTGCCAGATCCCGTGCCATCCTGATTGCATTTCCACAGTACTTGAATTTCTTTCTAGCTGCTTGCAAGACTCTCTCCTTGACCAGGGAACTCTGGAATTTGGCCACAATGTTCCCAGGAGTTTCTCTTTTTGGATCTCCTTTAGGCAATGATTGGTGGATTCTCTTCATATTTATTTTGCCCTCTGGTTCTAGAATATCAGGGCAGTTTTCCTTGATAATTTCATGAAAGATGATGTCTAGGCTCTTTTTTTGATCATGTCTCTCCTGGATCTATTTTTAAATTGTCTCTCCTGGATCTGTTTTCCAGGTCAGTTGTTTTTCCAATGAGATATTTCACATTATCTTCCATTTTTTCATTCTTTTGGTTTTGTTTTGTGATTTTTTTGGTTTCTCATGAAGTCATTAGCCTCCATCTGTTCCATTCTAATTTTGAAAGAACTGTTTTCTTCAGTGAGCCTTTGGACCTCCTTTTCCATTTGGCTAATTCTGCTTTTTAAAACATTCTTCTCCTCATTGGCTTTTTGAACCTCTTTTGCCAATTGAGTTAGCTTATTTTTCAAGGTGTTATTTTCTTCAGCATTGTTTTGGGTCTCCTTTAGCAACGTGTTGACCTGCTTCTCATGCTTTTCTTGCATCTCTCTCATTTCTCTTCCCAGTTTTTCCTCCACTTCTCTAACTTGATTTTCAAAATCCTTTTTGAGCTCTTCCATGGCCTGAGCCCATTGAATATTTATTTTGGATGTTTGGGATACAGAAGCCTTGATTTCTATTTTTCCCTGATGGTAAGCGTTGTTCTTCCTCATCTGAAAGGATGGGAGGAGATATCTGTTCACCAAGAAAGTAACCTTCTATAGTCTTATTTTTTTTTTTTCCTTTTGTGGACATTTTCCCAGCCAGTTACTTGACCTCTGAGTTTCCTCTCCACACCCACCTAGCTTCCAGATCTGCCCAGCTAGTGCTTGGGGGCTGAGATTCAAATGCTGCTTCCCAGCCTCAGGGCTTTTGGTGGGTGTGGGGCTGCTATTCAGTGTGAGATTAAGTTCAGGTGCTCAGATGGGAGCAGGGCTGCCACACAGGGCTCAGTTCCTTCAGGGGGTTTATGAGGAGACCTTCAAAAAGATCCAGACTCCTGCCTGCTTTGAGAGCCCCTGTCTGCCCATAGCCTCCTCTTCTGCCCCCCGAGGGGGTCCGAGCCATGGGGACACCCTGCTCCTGTCCCAGTGAGCCAAAAAGACTCTCCCACCGACCTCTGGCACCCGCGGGTGGAGGAACCCACATGGCTGCTGGAGACTCAGTCCCTGAAGCCCACTCAGACCTGCTCCCAGCTGGTGCCGCACTGCTAAGGTAGGCCTGGGCTCTGCCCTGGGTCCGGTGAGCCATGGACCCACCTGTGGCTTTTCAGGTCTCTCTGGAACAGAAATCTCCTCCATTCCACTGCCCCGCAGAATCCGCTGGGAGCTCCTCCCCACAGGTATTTTATGGGCTGTGGGTTGTGTATCTTTCTACTCTGCCATCTTGGCTCCCTTGCTTTTGATTTTTTTGATTTTTTCCATGGATATTGTTTATTTGGGTTTATATTAACTTTTTATTTTTAATACCTAAATTCTGACAACATATTTGAAATATCTTAATAACATCTTTTTCCTTCTCCACCTATGATCAGAAATCTGCTGCTTTAAGACACTCCTTTAAAAGAATGAACCAACACCCACTTGACATTCCTTTTTCTATAATATTTTAATTAGTGACCCTATGTCCTTGGAAGTTTAACAAATGACTCTTTTAAAATGCTAATAAAAAGATTATATTATCTAGAGCTGGCATGCTTTGCTTTGCTTACATTTTGGGTGAGATTTTAGCATATCTGCTGTCTCTAGTATGTAGCCAGATATTCCAAACAAGTGAAATGCCATTCCTTCAGCAAAGGAAGTAAGAGCAGGTATAGAGATACTATTTTTTATGTTTTTCTCTAGAGATTTGCCAAAAGTTACATCTGTTTTGTATCATTAAGAGAAATAAATTCATTCATTTAATAAAGCTCATTAGTACATGTATATGTATATATATATGCACATATATACAAATATGTACATAATCAATCTGTAGTACTCCATATCATCTTAGATTATTTTTAAATTTCACATTATTACTTTATTCAGACCAACTGCCCTCCCCATTGCTATTTTATTACCTCTCTGAATACCTATGGAATATGGAAGAGAAAAAAAAAGACTAAAATAAGGATAGTGTTTGACTGTTGCCATGGAAATGAATGACAGCCAGTTTTCACGAGTGAAATTGCAGTACACAGGCAACACTAACCTGTTTATAAATGTGAGAGCTTACTTGGTCAACCTCTGAGTAAGATTTTCATAAGATATTTGCTAATGGACAACTTCACCATTCCTCATCGAGATACAAGATGAAGGAAATAGGTTAAGAGTCCAATTATAGTGACTGCTAGTAAAAGCCAGGAAAAGAGTACCCAATGAGGCAAGTGAAAAAGGCCAAGGTAATTGAATATCTCCAAAATGACAAGAGTAATGCCAACAAGTTGCAGGAGAATGAAAACAAACATATGAATAGCTGTGCTAAATCCAGTGCCTGATCCTGATTTGCAGTCTCTCAAATTGGTCGCTGGCAATAGAAGAGATCAAAACCACAATTTCAACAGTGGTGACAGAAGATATCTGTGCTATTACAGTTTATACCAAGATGCCACTTTCCTATAGGGCTATAGAGTCTTGGTTCTTCAAAAGCCTGGCAAAAGTGATTTCATTTGTAGCCAGTCCACCTGAAGAAGCAGGAACACTTCAGCCTTAGAGCAAGGAGCCATTCCTGATCAAACATGGTAAGGATGTGTCTGGAGAGCTGCTGTATTTGGTGTATCCAGCGGATATGCAGCTAAGCGTTGAATGAATTTCACACCCCTTTGGCTACCCTGCCAATATTAGGAAATCTTAGTGTTGTGTTTCCGTAACATCCAGGATCTTTCTCCAATGTCAGGGTCATCAGCAATTGCTATAGTAATGTTGGGCTTTGAAATTGAGTCACTGTTGACACCTACTTTTTGTCCTGTTAATTTTCCCCTTTTAATATCAAAGAATTGGTTTCATAAACTGAATATCCATAATACCCCAAATTTCTCAGGTGGCCATTTACCGTGTACACAGGTTTTCTCTTTAATCCTCAGATAGCTTATTTCAGAGGATATTTTTCAACAGAAGCATCTACCTGATAATGAAGTTCTCTGGGAGAGGCTATGATATGGAATAGCCACTTTAATAAAATCATATTGGATCCACTGAACTACTGTCATATTGGAATTTAGGGAAACAATTCTATTACCCCTTGACTATTGACATTGAGGTTACCGTACTTATTATTTGGAGATACTTGCCTTCTAGTAGGAAGTGTTTTTTGCCCCAAACCTAAACAATATACACTTCTATGAAATCTGTAACTATTTCTTGTGCCACAATAATATAAAACTTCTTTGTCTGTCCCTAATTATCTCTGACAATACCATAGAAGGAAAAAAAAAGAGAAAAGCTAGGATGATATATAAAAAGTAAACATAAAATGTAACTTTTAATATCACTTACATTTATTAAGTGATTACAAAGTGCAAAGTATATTGCTAGGTGATGGGAATTCAAAGTTTGCAATACATAATCCCTGCTCTCAAGGATTTTACAATTTAAAGATAGAGATAATAAGCACAGAAATAACTATTAAATAAGAAACAATGTGTGTGTTTGTCCTTCATTGCCAAAGAAGACCATGCCATCAGAGAAATAATGATATGACTTTCACTTCACTTTGTTTTGAGTGAGGGAGGGCTGTGCAGGTCACCAGCATCACTTCTCCTCCAGAGTCATCTGAATCCAGTGACCAGATATTCAACAGGATGACTGGAGATGACCCAGGATGAGGGAGTTGGGGTTATGTGACTTGCCCAAGGTTACACAGCTAGTGAGTGTCAAGTGTCTGAGGTGAGATTTGAACTCAGGTCCTCCTGACTCCTGCACTTGTGTTCTATCCACTGCACCACTTAGCTACCCCTAAGAGACAATGATATAGATCTATGTATGTATATATATATGTATATATATATATGTATACATATATGTAAAAGGGGAGATCCAATAAAAACACCAATAAAAAAATGAATGAGGAGAGAATAAAAGGACAGTATATGAATTAGTTCTTGCTCAAAGGTAGGTAGCCCTATAGACAAAAAAGTGGGAATCAGGGTGCCTTCCAGGAATGGGGGTTGCTTTGAACAAAAAACATGGAGCCAAGAGGAGGCAGAAGAACAGGTGTTTTTCATATACTTTCCCTCAGTATTTCAGTTTGACTGGACTGAAGAATTTGTGGAATATAGTAGTATGGGATAAGGTTGTAGGTAAATTCAAGGTTGAAGGACCTGGAAAGCCAGAATTAGTAGTTCAATAGGCAATAAAGAGCCATGTACTATGTTTTACCAGAGAAATTACATTTTTATAACAGTGTACTAGGAAGATTACTTGGGTCTTGATAGAGAGATTTACTAGGGAAATAATAAGACTAGAAACAGAAGGAAGTAGTCTATTATAATATTCTAAGTGAGAATCATGGCATAAATGACTAAGGGCAAATGCCCTTTTGGAGGCAAAAACAATAGCACTTTTAAATTGATTGAATATGGCAAGAAAACAAAAGAATATTTTAAAATGACAACGAGGTTATGAACCTAGAAGAATGGGAGGATGACATCAACAGAATTAGAGAAATAATGGATTTCACTGTTGATACTGCTGCAAATTCGTCCAACCATTCTGAAAAGTAATTTGGAACTATGCCTCAAAGGCACTTACTACTAGGTCCATATACCAAATATATCAACAACAAAAAAGAGAGGGAAAATGCCTCCTCTCATGAATGAATACATATATATATGTGTGTGTGTGTGTATGTATATCATACACATACACACAAACACACACACAAAGCAACTCTCTTTATGATAACAAAAAAAATAAAAACTGAAAACTAAGGCGGTAACTACTTATTGAGGAATGTCTAAGCAAATTATGATATAGGAATATAAATGGTTTGTGATAGTTTCATAAGAAATGATAAAATAGCTTCAGAGGAAACTGGAAAGCCATCCATGAACTAACAGAGAGTGAAACAACTATAACAAGAAGAAAAATTAATATAATGACAAAAGCATTACAAAGTAAAAACATCTCTGAAAGCATTAGAACTGCAATCAATGTCATGATAAACCATGATTCCAGGGGACTGAAGATAACGCATGTGACCCACCTCCTGCTACAGAGGTGACAGATTTAAAATGCAGACTATTTTACAGATTTTTGTACTTGGCAATTGTAGTTATTTGTTTTGATGAACTATGCATAGTTGTTATGGTATGATAAAATGTTTTATTCTCATTTTTCAATTGGAGAAGGAAGAGGGAAGAACATATAATAAATTTAAAATACAAGGGAACCATGAAATAAATAAAAAGCAAAGAGAGATAAAAGTAATGAAAAGACAAGTTTTTTGTTAAATTGGTTAAATTTGAAGTATTAATGCAATATCTAAGGTGGATATTTCCAAAAAAAAACTGGAGATACAGTCCTGGTGCTATGAAGAAAAGTTTGAGAACTGGGAAAGAAGACAGAATAAGCATTTATATTGTTAAATACTCTATACTAGAAACTGTGCTAAGTGTTTTATAAATATTATCTCTTTTCATCTTTGCAGCAACCCTGTTAAATAGGTACTATTGTTATCCCCATGTCACAGTCCCGGAAATTAAGGCTAATTGACTTGTCAAAGGTCACAGAGTTATTGATCTAGAAGAGTATAGGACTATAAGTAGTCTGCATAAAAGTAATCACCTAATCATAGAAGTTGATGACATCATCAAAAGAGAGAGTAGAATGAAAAAGCAGAAAGGTCAGAATCATGAGAACACCCATATTTCAGAATTGGGAAAAGAATTAGGAAATCAACTCATGAACAAAAGACAAGGTGCTCAAGAAGACAGGAGGAAAACAGCCAGAACATAAAACCAAAAAAAGACAAGGCAAGAGAAAGTTTAAGAAGGATGAGTTGTTTCACAATGTAAAATACCACGGAAATGTCAAGTAGGATGAGGATAAAAATAAAGCCATAAGATTTGGTGATAAGGAAGTTATTAGTGATACTGGTGAAAGGTGTTTCAGTCAAATGGTAAAGATGAATGACAAATTATAAAGGGAGTGGGAGTTAGCTGGTAGAAAAGTGAAGCAGTGAACACAGCCACTTTTGTTTTGGCAATAAAGGGATGGAGAAAAATTGGACTAACTAATACTTAAGGGACTGGCAAGATCAAGAAAATAATTGTTGTTGCTGCTGTTGTTTGGATGGAGGAACCCTGAGGATACTTGCAAACTCAAGGGGACAGCCCAGTACAAAGTTAGAGTCCAAAGAGGCATAGGAGAAAGGGGACTTGTATAATAAAGTTTAAAGAAAATGAGAGGGTAAGTATAGGTCGGAAGGGGTCATTTTGACCATGAGGAAAACTGCTTTTCTAATGTTGAAGGGAAGGATGAAAGGAATGAGAATGCTGAGAATAGAGTGGAGGTTGGGAGATCAAACCAAATGATCTTTCCATTGACCCTAAGTTGATGAATTTCTCTTTTTTTCTCTCATAATACACTTCAACCTATTTTTTAAAGATTTATTTAGATTTTTTTCTTTAAAAGGTCATAAACATTAGAAATTGACGTATTTGAAGATTTCAAAGTCACTTTATACTTTTGCATTATCATGCAAAGATAAACTGGGGTTTGCAAATGTAAACTGGAGTTCAAGTCTGGGTATGGATTCTCCTCATTAGTGGAGAGACTGATTATTCAGTACTATGTCTCTGTAAGAGGCAGAATTGTTGGGTATTTCTAAGCAGGTTACTCTTCTGGTTTCTGGCTGTAAGAAGACACACACACACACACACACACACACACTCACACACATACACATACAGTTCCATACACTGTCAAGGAGAGAGAGGTTCCTTAGGAAAAAGGTAGACTTTGACACAAAGCCAGCTTGCAATGGAGGTGGTGCCTTTATCATGTCCCTCATTCCTAGCTCCTCATACTACAGATTTTGGGAAATTTCCCTGTCAGTCAGAATTCTGTCTAGGTTGAGCTGAAATATCTCACTCCCAGTGGGAGAGCTCGTTTAGTTTGTATACTGCCTGGTATATTATAATCTGTATAGTGTGAGAAACAAGGAAGTTCAGTTTCCACAGAGTCATGACCTAGCATGGTCAGGTAAAGGTCAAAAACTTCTGCACAGGCCTAATGAGCTGTTTGAGGGAAAGCCTATCAGAGAGGACCCCAAATCTGATTCAAAAACTGGAATGAAAGTAGGAGAACTTGTGTGGCAGGCCTTAGAGTGGGGATGGGAGCTGGAAGATGGTGTTTCAACTCTTCAAGGAAGTAGAGCTAAAAAAAAAAAAAAAAAAAACGGGAAAAGGCTTTTCAGAGCTGAGAATGGCCAGCCAAATGTTCCTTCAAGAGAAGTTTAAGTAGCAAAAGTATTTGACTTAAGGAAAAAAGAGGGATAAATTGTTTATCATTAGTGACTACAAACCCAGATTTGATATGATTCAAGTTACAATCTGTCCTGAAAGAATAATAAGCAGCATCTGAGAATGCTCTTCCTTTTAAATAGAAAAAGATATTGTTATTTGACTTTTATGATTGTAAAGTGCTTGACACAAGGATGGGCATATGGTTAGATTTAACATTGATCTAATGTAATTGTTACAATTTTTGAATTTGGATTTTGTTATGTATAGATTGGGGTTTTAAAAGGATGTGATAGAAATTTGACAATTTGAAATGTATATTTGGTTATAAATAAGCAGTGAACATATTGATGTTTCTACATAATAGTAGATTTTCCATGTGAAATCCTGGCTAAAAGACTTAATTTCTGAAGTATCTCATTCTTCTAGAGTTAATATAATTAGGGGAGAATGAACAAGTTTGTGAAACAATGGCCTGTAAGGTTAGCCTTAACCTTTTTGATTTTTTTAAAGCTGGAATGGGATTCCAGTATAGAGAGCTAAAAATTAATAACTTATAAGCTATCTAGCCTTATGGTTACCTTCTTTTAATATTTAATAGATAAATCAAATTTGAGATGACTGTATCTGAAAGGATACCAAGTCAATATTTATTTGCTATTTAAAACTTTATGGGACTACAATTTACATTGTCTCTCTTTTTCTTTTATAGCAAATCTCTATAATCAAAAAAGTTATATTAAATTATTATCAGGTGATAGAGTGTGCCCACATGGTGCTAAGGAGATGAATTACTGTGCAAGGTGATGTGGAAATGCATTCACCTGAGTGGGTAATTACTTGTTTCAAAAGTAATTTATCTAAATGTTGTTATATTAAGAATTACATTGCTAAATTAATGATTAATTGTTTAAGATACTGTTATGAATTCTGTTTAAGAGTTTCTGTGTTGTAGAATTCTTATTGAGAAAATGAGGATCCTTAAAAGTAGGTGTGTGTGTGTGTGTGTGTGTGTGTGTGTGATTTTCACATCTAAGGCTGTATTAAGTATGTTAAAAGTTCATTTCTGCTACTAAGAAGGAAGTTTCAACTAAAATTGTTTTTGCTATAAATCAAGCATTTACAAAAGTATGTTTGTGAAAGGAAATTTGGTAATTATGCAAAAGTCTTGGTTTTAGACCTTTTCTTGTAAATTTTGTCAATTAGGTTCAAGATGTGTGATAAATTGTAAACTGTTCTTAGGAGAGGAAACTATTGTATGAAGAAATTCTTTATAAAATCTTTTGTATGGTTGTTGAAAGGCTACCCAATTTGTATTTATAAGCTAATTTGCTATATAAAGGTTTTATAGGTGTTGGAAAAAAAGGGACGAGATAAAGGAGACTAGGAATTTTGTGGCTCTGGGAAGCTCTGTGATATATTTAAGGCAGCCTCATGATGGTCTCCTCATTCACCTTCAAATTCCAGTTATTATTGCCGAAGGACTTCTTAAGATCTAATCTGTACTCAGAGTTTCTCAGAGAAAAGATGTTAACTCTTTCCTTTTGTAAAAGGAAAGGAAGGGCACCAGCTCCATCCTGGGCCTCTAAGGCTAGAAAAGCCTGGAAGCATCACCCAATTCGCTATAGCATGTAAGGCTTCTGTGTCATCTCAGACTTGGGTAAACTTGCTTTGTTAAAGTTATAGTCTCTATGTAAGGTGTATCAAATTGATTTTAACTCTTTGTTATATGGGATTCCTAAACCATGAATTTGTTTTCGTGATAAATGATCTCTAGTGATTGTTTCTTAGGACACATTTAAGGTTTAAAATGTAAGTCCTGGTAAAATTTTTGATTAGTGAAACCTGCCATCTGATGCAGAGCCTGTGGGACTCATTACTAATTCTATTCCACTCAGAGAGGAATGTGCATGTTACAGGTAGAAGTTTGCCTCAGGGGACAGTCCTGTCCTCAGCCTGGCATGGAATCCTTCTGGCTCAGTTTCGCCACTGTGTTAAAAAGGAATGCTTTCCCCTTTGGCTATTTCTGAATCTGGTTATAAGGTGGCAATATCTAATTAGGTTCTTGCTTTTCATCTTCCTGGCATGTTTCTATAATCAAAGCAGATAGTTTAAGAAGTAAGCACAATTCAAGTAGTGGAATCTTGCTTTTTTTTTCAATTAATTGGGTAAATGGGTACTCTGGTATAGTCTTGTGAAAGATAAAACCCCTGAAATAAAGCAGTCTTTCTGAATGTTATGGGATTAATTAAATAAAGGAAAGGAAATCAAAGTATAAATGTGATGTTTAATAATTATTCCATAGAATAAGAGTGGGATTTAAAGTTAACTGTAATTGTATGGAATTGTTGAGTTTAGGGGTGCTTGGAACCCCAAAATAGTGGCACTCTGGCTCCTGCTCAAATGAATTCAACCTTTCAGCTAAAGAAGGTCAAAGTTTGTTGAGGTTTCTCAATATTGGGTGGACTTTTAGGGAATCTGAGCATTTGTAATGCTAAAATAAGACATATCTTATCTACAGAGGGACTGAGGAAGGAGTCTGAGGGTGACCCCAGGTACTCCGGGGGTTCCAGAGATGGTTTTGATGGTAGTGGCCAATAGCATGGAGATTCGGATTGATAGGATCAAGGATAGGAAATAGAACAGAGATTTGGGCATAGTGATGGGGAAAGGCATGTGGGTCTCAAAAGAGTCAGTTCAAATGGGGAAATCCAAGAAGCTTTCCAAGTGAAGTTTTCAAGGGCCCTGTTAGATAAATGGGACTAAAACTCTTTTGGGGGAGGGGACAGAGGTCCTGACTTGGAATAAGGTCTTCATGTTACAAGGACCAGTTGGGTAAATATAATTGACTGAATCAAATTAGTGAGACTAAATCAGAGACATTTTCAGTTTGGGGAAAAGAATTTCAGTGTAGTTTCTTAGAAGCAGGTAGCCTCTGGTAATATTTTGAATTGATGAAAAAGTTAAATATTTCTGTTTTGATTTGAATTAATTTCATGAACATAAGTTGAATTTAGTATTTGAACTTATCCTATATATAACTCCTTTTTTTTTAGACTGAGCATAATTAGAAAAGGACAGAGAAGCTTGGGAAGCAGATGTAAATTTATTAGAGCAATAACATGATGATTGTTATGTAATCAGGAACTAGAACATGTATAGAAAGGCATGCAAGCTTCTTAAGACTTGCTTTCTTTAAATATGTTCCTCACCAATATGAAATTATATTTATGTCTGAAACTGATTATTGGAGTTTGCTATTTTAAGATTTTATGGGACTATTAACTGACTGTTCTTCTGAGTCTAACTCCAGGTGTAGGTAGCAAGAGGGGCTGTCTTACTCTGATGCACGATGCCAGTGAGCCTGTGAGATGCTGGTATGAATTACAAAAAGGTGATCTCATGGTAAGTTTGGGAAAACAACTGTTCAGCCTAAACTGAGGTAGGATTCTCCTGACTCAATTTCTCCACTGACACTTGGCAGACCTTTAAGTCTGGCTAAATGCTGGTTGCCAATCTACTCTTGCCTGGAATTGACATGAAGTTAGGGAAACATTGTTTCATCTGAAATGTCTACTCTTAGTGACAATTTCCCATAATCAAAAGTTTTGTAAGCATAATGCCAGATCTAATAAATAGTAGATTGCTCATAGGGAAAATTAAGATATTAGGCTTAGGATTTTAGAAAAGCAAAAATGAGTTAGAGTCCTTTAATTCTTAGTAATAATATGGAGACAATCAGGTCAAGGGCCTGTGAGATTAGCACACACAGTTATTATTATTATTATATATTTTGGCTAATGTTAAAATAAGAATGGGTTGTGGTATATGTTGCAAAGGCTTTAAAAGAAACATCACATGACCAGAAGTTGAAATTGTTTCATAGCATGATATGTACTGTGTTAAAAATTATTGTTTATTGTATTTATGTATGTACTGGAGCCTGTTATTAATTTCTTAGTGAAATCTCATCTTTCTGATAGGGGAAATCAATAGCAAATCAATGTAAAATGTAAAAACGTGAATTTAACGTGAATTTCTTAAATATGGCAACTGGCCAAAGTTCCAATTTTGAATTTGTAAGAGTGATAAAAATATAAAACATAGGAACAGTGATCTAAAATTGTATTATGGTCAGTTCTGTAGGAGAGTGGACACCTAGATTTCTATAAAAAGATAAAGGGAAGAAGATGCTGAGATGTCATGCTGAAGAGGGGCCGAACGAGCATCCAGAGCAGAAGACTGCATCAGATGATGTTTCTCCCCAGACTGCTACATGAAATGGAACTTCATTGATTTTTTTTTTTAAATTGAATTATTTTATTTGTTTTCAGTGTTTGACAATCATTTCCATATATTTTAGATTTTTTTTTCCATTCCTTACCCCTCATTTCCCCCTCCCTATCCACTCCCTCCTTGAGATGGCATACTATCTTAATAGGTTCTACATGTACATTCCTATTAAATGCATGTTGAATAGAAGAATTAAAATGAATGGGAGAAACCATAAAACAAAGCAAAACATAACAGAAAAAAATGGTCTCTTTCTATCTGTAATTCAATTCCATAGTTCTTTCTCTGGGTGTGGAAGGCATTTTGCCTTGAGTCCATTGGAAGTTTTTTAAGTCCATGCATTTCAATGAAATACTAAGTTTACCAGAAAAATTCCTCACACGCTGTGGTTGCTGCTGTGTAAAAAGTTCTCCTGGTTCTACTCCTTTCACTCAGCATCAGTTCATAGAAGTCTTTCCAGACTTCTCTGAAGTCTTCCTATTCATTGTTACTCATAGCACAATGGTATTGCATTACATTCATATACCACAATTTGTTCAGCCATTCCCCAATTGATGGGCATCAGCTTGATTTCCAGTTTTTGGTTACTACAAAGAGAGTTGCTATAAGTATTTTTGTACATGTGGAACCCTTTCCCATTTCTGTGATCTCTTTGCTATAGAGTCCCAGAAGCGATATTGCTGGGTCAAAGGGCATGAATATTTTTGTAGCCCTTTGGGCATAGTTCCAAATTGCTCTCCAGAATGACTGGATCAGCTCACAACTCTACCAACAATGAATTAGTGTTCCAACTCTCCTGCATCTTCTCCAACATTTATGAGATGGAACTTCTAACAAGACAATTCATGGATTTGCCTTTTTCTTCTGAGTCTCTGTATCTGTACTGATGAAAGGGGATTGCCCCCTTGTAATTTGTCAATGTTTCAGTCAACTTTTTTTCCCTTCCCATATTCATTTAAAGGGGAGATAGATGATGGGAAGAATTCAAAGGAGAAAGAAAGTGTGGAGGTATTGATTGGATTTAGGTGTGGAAACAGAAATTTTAAAAAAGAAAAAAGGTGGGAAGTTTGTGGGAAACAAGGAAATGTTATTTCCACAGAGTCAGGATCCAGCATGGTCAGGTAAAGGACAAAAACTTCTGCACAGGCCTTATAAGCTGTTTGATGGAAAGCCTATGAAAGAGGAGAACATAAAGTTACATGGCCAGTGGTGGCCTGAGAGATCTAAAGGTTGGAATATTGTAAGAAGTTTGCCTTATTCTGAACATGTTGTAGTCTTTCAGTAGCCCTGCTGGAGACCACTCGTTCATTCAAAGGAATGAATGTAGAAGTCTTTCTCTCTTCTGAACTCCATTTTGATAAATTTTCCTTGATAGCTTTTTGCGTGTCAAATGGTCTCTAGCAATAGCTTCTCTGATTTCTGCTTGTTATTCTTTTAGAGAAATCAGTTTATTCACAATCCACTGTTGTGGCAATCATTGTGAAACCAGCATTTGGTTGGGAAGGAGTTGGACTTCAGATATAATTTGAGTTACTCTTTCCCCATTAAGAAAGTGACTAGTACAACAAATTTACAACCCTTTATGCCTGGCATCTACCATGGAAGTATAAAAATACTAATAATTAATATCAGTTTTCCTAAGGGGAATGGAAATCAAGGTTGTGTTTATTTTTGAAAGACAATCTATCATGCAACTACACAAACTAAGACTTTGGGAAGAATTATTGTCTGTAGGCATTAAAATGTGAAGAACACTAATAGAAATGCTATGGCTTATTATTAATTACTTTCAAAAGGATATTTCTAAAATAGAGGCTGTCCCTCAGACAAACAAATCCCTACCTCTATAGTTATGTACCTGGTTGTGTGAATTGTGGCCATCTAGAATCTTAGGCATGTTTCTCCTATAGCATACTAAAGATCTGTGGTTAGGTGTGGGGACTAAACTGAAGTATGCCTAAGAAATAGTGCATTATATGACCTGAAACATGTCTAAAAGAAGGACTTAATTTATTTTCTCTGTCTCTATAGCTCTTTTTATACACACACACACATACACATACACAGAGTGGTATTCAAATAATTTAAAGCATCAATCATAATTTCTGGAAAAAAATGTATTCTGGTAACCTTTCAGGGTCAGCAGCTTACACAACTGTTTGGTTCTATCTCAACCCTCAGATGGGTGTTAAACAAACTGTAATGGGAGTTATTCAAGATATTGGAGATACAATGTTATGATTTTGTATGTCTACAACGTGATTTTAGATAGACAATACAGAGTCAAAGTGGATTGTCTTACTGAAATACTTACATAAATAATGAATAATGAGCTGTCTCAGGCCAATAATGCTAGGCTATAGGTTTAACCCTTTATCTTGTCTTCTATAATACAACAAATCAGAGAGAATCCATGGAAAAACTATTTAATAAGCCTTAAATTCTAGAATATTTATAAATATATATGTATATATAGTTTTATATATGTATACTTGTGTTTATATATATGCACATATTCTCACAAATGTGCATATGCATATACATTCATGCATTTCCCCCAGATAGAAATTTCTTAGAAAATGCAATGAAATAGGATAATATGCTATTTAATTTTCATGAAGATCAGGAAAATTTGGACCATTTGATATATTCCTGAATTCTGGTAGTCACTCCAAAAGAAATATGACTGTATCTACTAAAATTCATGGTGACAGATCAACCTCTTCTTTTGAAAGACAATAAAATCACGAAGTAGCAAAAGTGCTGTAGAACCATATATTGAGTAGTAATTTTGAGTCAAGTGAGTATGTGTTTTAAAAAAATGTCATCAATTGCTATGCACCTAACAGACATTTAAATGCTTTATGCATCTTTGAATCAAGTTATTAGGAGAAAAATGCTACAGTTGTTTTGACCATGTTTCTCCATTGTGATTTCACTTAAAATTTCAGGGTAAAAGAAAATTCTAATCTTGATAGTTATTAGTGCTACTGGCCTTCTGGCTTGGAAAGGGATTCTCAACTATACATCTACCAAAAGAGATTGTATCCACAATGTTATCAGCCATAAAACATAGATGCAAGTGGGAAGTACTCTTGGTGGTTCATTTGAGAGTAGGAGTATAAATGCAAAAGAGATCTGTTGGCTGAACCAACACCTAAGAATTTAAGCCTAATAGCCCATTTACCTTTTATTATTCTGTATATACATGCTTAGTTTTGATATCTATGGGAAAGAGCTGAATTATGATGAAAAATCTAGAGATTCCCTAGAAAATAGGTGTACTTCTTAGGTTGTTTTCCAATAAGTTATTTGTATAGGATTCATGATTTATTAATATTATTCATAAACTGTTTGCTCTTTGTATATATTTTTTCCCATGTGATTTTAGAGTGTAAGAAATAATTCTCAGTTATATTCCAACCAACTTCTGCAAAGAATATCTTCTCCCACTTTTAGTGGATTAACCAGAAAGGTATCCATTTGTACTCTTTGAGAGACAATTGATTGTAACTCATCACTACTGCATGTTACATGGTTCAGGGGAATCTTATAAGGTACTAAACAGGACCATCTGTGCAGGTGCAGAGTTGAGTTTTATAAGACGGAACAATCTGTTTTACCAAAGTATATAGCTATTATGGAAAGGCCAGACAGATCCCCACACAAAAAATGAAGGGGTTAATCCTTAGTTCATAAGTTTTTCCTTTGTTACTCTTAGAGGAAAGGACAACTTCTAACACTCATTCTTTCACTTTAAGAAAAGGTGGTTTTTTTGGTCTATTTTGACACTTCAGGAAAAGACATATTTATTAGTAGGTCAAAGCATAATACTGAATTTATATCCTTGGGAATTGTCCAATAGCAACAAGCAGATTGTGATTTAATAAAGGCTTTGACTGGGAGTAATAACCCAATTAGCTAGCTGCCTATACTTTTGATCTGAGAGCAGGAAGGGGAAAGTAGGATCCATCCACCCTATTCCACAGTTGGAAACTAATATGTAAAGTGGAGTGAATGTACATACAAATACAATGCATCCAGCAGTGACCCTTGTAATAATTTACTTTTACAACTTTCAAAGACTTTATAAACCCACCCAGGATTGTATTTACTTATTCATTCACCTGTTCCATTCATTCTCCAAATGGATATTTATGAACTTTCTGTAATACTCATCGAACTGTCTTAAGGCTTTATTTTATTTTGGTTTCACTCAGTAATGAGTTATTAAAATATTCAAAAGTGAGACTTCTAAATTTTTTTTAAATGGAGATGCAATTAGGTGGAAGGAATAATATTGATTCTTCAGAGTATCAATGGTAATTGTTTCTCAAATACAATGGACCTGCCCCTCAGCACCACAAGTCTTAAAACCACTATAGAAAAAAGATACCTCAATCTTTTTATGGGCACATGATTTCGCATTACGGCAAAGTCCTTTTGATATTGTAGTTAAGTGAACCTTGTTAGACACAGGCCTGAGGCAGACAAAATCTGTTCTGTTTGCAATAGTGTTATAGCAGTGTTTTTGTTTGTAATAAATTGGACCACATGAGACATAGATAAAGCTTTTTAACAAGTAAGCAGTGGTGACATTGAAGGACATGCAGGCAAAGCTGTTTCTAGGATAGACAGTGGGGTAGAAAAGAAGTCTTTTCTAAAATCTGACCTGTATATCAAGAATTTATGACTTATGTCCTTAACGTAAGACTTGGTGGTGTCTAACTTGATCTTTTATTAGATTGAGAGTTCAGGTCAGGCCCATTTTCTGAGAAATAAAAAGATTTGCCA
The DNA here is from genome assembly GCF_028372415.1 of Notamacropus eugenii. Lineage (NCBI taxonomy): Eukaryota > Metazoa > Chordata > Mammalia > Diprotodontia > Macropodidae > Notamacropus > Notamacropus eugenii. Next base: position 156,224,186 of record NC_092874.1, read on the forward strand.
AGAAAGTTATACTACACTTAATATAGTTTTCTGATTCTATTCCATCTTTTTTATGTTCTATGTCTATTTGGCATGGCAAAGGAAACTTCTTCCTATTGTAAAAGGCTGCAATAAAAATATATATTTGACTGTGGAGGTAATAATTGAAATGAAACTAATATTAAATACATTTCAGATGGAAGATTCCTGAAAGATATTATCATTATTTATTGACTAACCACCCCACAATAATTTTAATATCACATCTTCTATATATTTTAATATAATTCTTATATTTTCATTTGTGAAAGCATATATATGTATATATATAGAAAAGCTTCAACTTAAAAATGAATTCTTAATTGTCCTTTAGAGAGAGTGCTATGTGAGTTACTGATGATAGACTCCGACCTCTTGACCCAGGAAAACATCTGAGTCAGTGTTATTGGATTTTGTTTGCTAAATTAATTGAAATTATTTGAATACGATTATTGTCAGTGTTTCAAGCTGACCAGAAGAATATAAACAAAAAGGAAATGAGTGGTAATGAATTTGGGGGTGGAAACATGGTTATGCATTACTTGGGTATCTCAGGTGAAGTTGCAAGTTCAAACTTTAATTGACGTGGTGACATGGGAAATTGAGTTTTTCCTAAGGTTGATGACTTTAGAAAAAAAAAGAACCTTAAAGGAGCCAAGATGGCAGAGTAAGTAGTAAGTCACTGTAACTCTCCCATATTCACCTGCAAACAACCCAAAATAGCATCCCAAAACAAATTGTGGAATAGCAGAACCAGCAAAAAGATGGGGGTAAAATAATCTTTTAGCCCAGGAAACTTGGAAGATAAGCAGGAAAGGTTTGCCACTTGTGTAGAAGTGTAACACAGTCCAGGATAGGAAGTGTTCCAGCAATTCAGCAGCCAGTCCCACCTCAGCAAACCAATGGTGGATCCTGAGCCCCAGTGTGGTGAAGAGGGCAAATATCAACACCAAGAAACTCCCCTCCCTGCCACCATGTGTCTCAACATAGCCAAGGGAATGGGTAGATTCTAGCCAAGAAATGTCAGAAGGTTCAGCATCTTGGTTAATAGACAATCTACAACTGCCAGATCTCAGTGTACTTCAGTGTAGTCCAGGAAAATGCAGAAATAGTCCACTAACATCAGCACACATCAGGCAGCAGCATTAGGACCCAGATCAGTATCTAGTTAGCTGCCAGACCTCTATGGCCTCCAGTAGCACCAGCCATCCCCCACTGCATCCAGTCAGTGCAGTGCCAGACAGGAGGGTCCCTTGTGGGCCTCAAGACAGAATCAGTGCAGTACCAGGTAAATAGCCAGTACCTACAGGCCCTGGAACAAGAAGCCTGAGAAAGTATCCCTTCCACTCTGGGAACAGAGCTCAAATTTAGAAGAAAGGAAAAAGGCATAAAGGGAGGAGTGAAAAATAACAAAAAATAATCTGACCATAGAAAAAGTTGTTATGGTGACAGGGAAGATCAAGACACAAACTCAGAAGAGGACAACAATGTCAAAAGACCTTTGGGCAAAATTCCAAAAATATGAGGTAATGGTCTCAAGCCCAGAAGAACTCATGGAAGAGCTCAAAAAGGAGCTTAACATCATATAAGAAGGTGGTTGAAAAATTGAGAAAAGAAATGAGACTGATGGAAGAAAATTATGAAAAAAAGATACCTGCGTGCCAAGTAGGGAATTCTAGCACCAAAAGGCTAATATTATATGATCTAGGGCATAAGCTTTGTTCCTGGTCCAGATAGGCTGGATATATTAAATTGATCAACAAAAATCTCGCAGTGAAATATAGCAATCACATGATAAATTTTAATTAATTAATTAAAGAATGAATAATCTATTTTGAAGGTATTGATAATACTGTAATATTACTTTAACGTGTACTTTAGGAGATAGACTGGAGCTGTGATTTCATTGGTAAACAGAGAAAAAAAAGATACAAATGCAGGTCAGTGTCTTGCCGGAAACTAAAAACCTTAATGAGGTGCCTAGTGTATTGAGAGGTTAAGTAATTTGCCCAGATTCACTTAATTTGTCAGAGGCAACACTTGGATACAGGTTTTTCTGGATTATAGACTATTCATGCAGACACAATAGAGATCTATATCTATAAACACATGTAATCTCTGTCTGTCTATCTGTCTATCTATCTGTCTATTTATCTATCTCTCTATCTATCTCTCTATCTCTCTATCTCTCTATCTATCTATCTATCTATCTATCTATCTATCTATCTATCTATCTCTAGGTGTTAGTGACTAGATCTGTGATCTCACTGGCATAATCTTAGATGTGGGAACTTCTGTGAATGCAGAACATTCATCCTTCATACCTTCCCTTCCTCTTTCCTACTATCTTTCTCTTTTCCTTTCTCTAATAAACACACACACACATGCATATGTAACGTGTATGTATAAAAATCCTTATTATTCAATTGTTCAGGCATGTCTGATTCTTCATGACCTCATTTGGGGTTTTCTTGGCAAAGACACCGAATTATTTTGTCATCTCTTTTTCCAGTTGATTAAGGCAAAAAGAGGTTAAGTGACTTGCCCAAGTTCACACAACTGGTGAGCGTCTGAGGCCAGATTTGAATTCAAGTCTTCCTGACTCTAGGTCCAGTGATCTATCCATTGATATTACATAATAACATGATAATTGCATATGATCATGCAATAATTTATATATTTATATAGCATAATTATATTGTAATCACCTACATATTAACACTTTATTGTATGTACATAGAAGTATTGTGCTGTATCACAACATAATAGGAATAAAGGTCTACATAAGCACAGAGTTTCCAGGAGTAATGAATAATAGGCAAAGGCAAGTAATATGGTTAAGAGGGCAGTCAAACCCTACTAATTACAATAAGAACTTTAGTACCAAATGTGTGTATATACAAATATATGTATATATAATGCATAATAGAGTGCATAATCTATATGTAGTTATCATACTATATTATATTTTATTATATTAATTATATCATAGCATATCATTCTTAATATACTATTTCATAATATATCATATTTTATTGCATATTATCTATAATTATAATTTTCAAACCCTGAAAATTCTACTGTCTACAAAAGGAACTTTGGAAGACAGATTACACTGAATATATATATATTTCATATTATGGATAATTTTCATATAATTATATATCATATGTTATGCATTATATATGATACATATAATTGTTGCTAAAATTCCCATTTCAGTCAGTAGTCAAGGTTTAACTGCCCTCAGGGGTTACCTCCTACTCATGCCTCCTAGAACCTGTGGGAACCCTTATTCCATTGGCTCTGTCACTATGGTTTGACATCCAGTGAACTCTGATTGCTGAATGCTCTTGTCATAAACAGGCTTGAAAACAAAGAATTCAAAATTATTTCTGCCATGTGGTCCAGTTTACTGTTTTTTCAACCCTCTCCCATTATCAGATATGTAAGATCTGCTCCATTTATGCAACTATGTTTGACTTTGTGTGCTAGTTCTTGACTTTGCTGTATACTAGCTATTGAATTTGAATTTTTCACTTTGTCCTTCCATAAAGGATTGGTGAATTTAAAAAAAGAAAAGAAAAGAAAAAACAGCCTGAGAGCAGTCAAGAGATAACAGGAAATCCAATTGTAAAGTTAAATGAATACTGCTAGTTAGCACTTAGGTTCTCATTACTATCATTCAATTTAGCTCAACATGCATTTTCTGTCCGCTGCATACATGATACTGCAGGGAATATGCAAGTAAATAAAACCCTGCCCTTGCCCTCAAGGAGAGGCCATATGGTATCATAGGGTGAGAAAGATGTGTATGTAACTAACTATAAAACAAAGTCAATTATGAGAGTTCCATACAAAATGCTGTCAAGTTCTTTTTGTCTATTTCTTTATATGGAATATTTCATGGGTGAGGTGGCTTCATTATGAATAGCACTTTTTATAACAGGTAGGTTTTCAAGTGTTTGAAAGAACCTTAGAAATAATCTTCCACTTCCACATTTTACAAATAAGCAAAATGAGATCCAGATAGAAAGAGTGACTTACCGGATGGTGGAACTATACAGACATGTGTATGTCTGCCCAGTTTCATGTCATAGCTTCGTCAATAAATATGCTTCATCTGGAAGATTTTTCCTTTTTTGGATATTTAAGCCAAATGCTTTTGAGCATTTAAGGACCACATTTAAGAGGCAGTGCAATGTTCCATGACTTGATGCCATGCATGGAATATTATCTGAAAATAGTAATATTTGCAGGACCTCACCATTGAAAAGTAATACCTCTTTAATTTGAGTTTTTCATTGTTTTTTTTTATTTTATTTAATTAAGACAATCAGAGACTTGTGAAAAAATACCATTACGTCCTTCAGGAAATGGTGTATATTTAGACATAATTGCAGGAGACACTTTGTTGAGAGAAAGCCTTGAAGATGGTGCTTTGTTCTACTGGATCAAACGCTATTTAATTTAGAAAACATTTTCAAGCAGCAAAAAACCCACATTCCACCTATCCTAACTGAATCCACCCCCATTTAGAGCAATAGCAACAAAAAACTTCTTCTGCAAACATTTAATGGTAAACAAAGCAAGTTTCCACATTGGCTATGCCCCACAAAAGATAAATGTTTCTTTTTATACTTTGAGTCTTCAGGCTCTCTGTCAAGAAGTAGATAGTATGCTTCATCATTAGACTCCTGGAATTGTAACTAGTCATTACAATGATCAGAATCCCAGTTCTTTAAAGATATTTGCCTTTATCATATTGTCATCATTGTATAAATTATTCTTCTGATTCTTTTCACTTCACTCTGTATTAGTTCGTGAAAGTTTCCCCAGGTTTCCCTGAAGCCTTCCATTTTATCATTTCTTACAGTTAGATAGTATTCAATCATATTCATATTTCTATATGCCATAACTTGTTCATCCATTCCTTCATTTGTGAGTACCAGCTCTGATTCCTCTTTATGAGCTTTTACTCCCATTTCCTTTCTGGATAAGAGGTGTTTCCCCACTAATGTCTGTGTGTTCTTCCCTTCTTTGCTGCAAGCCAAATCCTTTGCCTTCAGGAATGTCCTGTTTTGAGCTCTCTACTTCTTTATAATGTAGGCTTTCAAATCATGTATAATATTCACTGTGACTCCTCAGTACCTGAATTTTTTCTGGATTATTTAAATATTCTAGAGGCTTTGGATTTTGGCATTAACGATTTGGGGAGTTCTAATTTTTAAATTAATTCTCTTGATTGTCTTGAATTTTTGTTCTTCCCAATGAATTTTGTTGTTTTTCCAACTCTACTAAATAATTTTTTGGTAGTTTGATTGGTATGCCACTGTAAGTTAATGGGTAAAATTGCCATTTCTATAATATTGGCTTGACCTACCCATGAACTGTAGATAATTTTACAGTTGTTTAGTTCTGACTTTATTTATGTGGAAAGTATTTTGCAATTGTGTTCATATAGGTCCTCAGTTTACCTTGGAAGTGGACTCCCAAGTATTTTTATACTGTTTACAGTTATTTTAAGTGAAATTTCTTTTTCTATCTCTTACTGCTGAGCTTTGTTGGTCATATAAGTAAACGTTAGTGAGTTATGTGAGTTTATCTTATATCTTACAACTTTATTATTTCAAGTAGATTTTTAATTCATTTTCTAGGGTCCTCTAAGGTACTATAATATCATCTGCAAAGAGTGATCATTTTGTTTCCTTACTGGCTATTCTAATTCTTTCAATTTATTTTTCTTTTTTTTACTGCTATAACTAAAATTGCTACTAAATATTGAAAAATAGTGACATAATAGCATCCTTTCTTCACTCTTGATCTTACTGGGAAGATTTCTTTTATATTCCCATTATAGATAATGCTTGCTAATGGTTTTAGATAGGTACAACTCACTATTTTAAGGAATATCCCCTTTATTTTGGTGCTTTCTTGTGTTTTTAACAGAAATGTTTGCTATATTTTTTCAAAAGTTTTCTCAGTATCTATTATGATAATCACACCATTTCAATTGGTTTGTTATTGGTATGACAAATTATATTGATTGGTTTCCTAATATTGAACTAATCCTTCATTCCTGATATAAATCTCACAGTCATAGTGTATAATCTCCATGACACATAGCTATAATTGACCTACTAATATTTTGTTCAAAATTCTTGCATCAATATTTGTTAGGAAATTTTCTATAATTTTCTTCTTCTGTTATAATTGTTCCTAGTTTAATTATCAGCACTATATTTGCATCATAAGAGGAATTTGGTAAGAACCCTTTTCTTATTTTTCAAAATAGTTTATATAGTACTGGGATTAATTGTTCTTTAAATACTTGGTAGATTCACTCATGAACCCTGGGAATTTTTTCCTAGGAAATTTATTAATGGTTTGTTCAATTTCATTTTTCAAGATGTGATTATTTAGGAATTCTGTTTCCTGATCTGTTAATCTAGGTAATTTATATTTCTATAATTATTCATCAATTTTGCTCAGACTGTCATAATAATTGCCATGTAACTGGGCAAAATATTTCCTGATCACTTTAATTTTTCCTTCATTTGCTAATAATTTCAACCTTTTCATTTTTGACACTGGATATTTGGTTTTCTTCTTTTTAAAATCAAATTAACTAATGATTTATCTATTTTATTTTATTTTCATAAAGCTAGCTCCCAGATTTACTTGCACAATAGCTTTGTTTTGTTTTGTTTTTACTTTCAGTCTTATTAATCTCACTTTTGATTTTCAGGATTTCCAATTTGGTGCTGAATTGGGAATTTTTAACTTTTTTTCTAATTTCTTTTTTAGTTGCGCACCCAATTCATTGATATGTTCTTTTTTCTAATTTTGTTGACGTAAGAATTAAGAGAAATAAATTTCCTTCTAAGTACTGCTTTGCCTGCATCCTATAAACTTTGCTATGTTGTCTCACTGTTGCCATTCTCTTTAATGAAATTATTGATAATTTCTTGGATATGTTCTTTGATCCAGTTATTTTTAGGATGAATCTCAATCTATCTTTTCACTGCCCTTTGTTGAATATACTGTTTATTGCATTATGAACCTAAAATAATATATTTCATACTTCTGCCTTTCTACATATGATATTGACATTTTTAATACTGTATTACATGGTCAATTTTTGTGTAGATTCCATGTGCTGCTGAAGAAAAATAATTCTTCCTTTCTGTTCCCATTTAGTGCTCTCAAAAGGTCTATCACATATAAATTTTCTAATCTTCTTTATACCTCTTTAGTTTCTTGTTTATTTATTTATTTATTTTTTTGGTTTAAGTTATCGAGTTCTGGGAGAGGACAGTTGAGGTTCCCCACTAGAGTAGTTTTGCTATGTATTTCTTCCTATAACATACTCAGCTTCTCTTCTTCTAAGCATTTGGATGCTATGCCTTTTGGTGCATATGTGTTTAGTATTTATATTGTTTCATTGTCTATGGTACCTTTTAGCAAGAATTTAATTAGGTCTATTTTTGCTTTTCCTTTGTCTGTGATCAGAATTGCTTATTCCCTACTTTTTTAAACTTAAGCTGAAGCATAATAGCTTCTGCTCCAGCCCCTTGCCTTTATTCTGTGTGTTTCTCTCTACTTCAAGTGTTTCTTGTAATCAACATATTGTAGGATTTGAGTTTTGATACAATCTGCTATCTGCTTTCATTTTACGGGAGAGTTCATTGCATTCAAATTCACACTTATGATTACTACATATTTCTCTCTTTCCTATTCTTCCTCCTAGTTGTCTTCTCTTTTATTTCATCCCTTCCCTCCTCAGCAGTGTTTTCCTTTTGTCTACCACCTCCCCTGATCTGTCCTCCCTTCTGTCAGTACCTCCCACCCTTTTCTTGATCTCCTCCCTTCCTACATCCGTGTTGGGTAAGATTTATTTCTATATTCAAATGATTGCATCTATTATTTCCTCTTTGAGCCAATATTGATGAGAATAAGATTCAAGCAACACCTATTGGTCACCCTCCTATGTTTCCCTCCACTATAACAGGTCTTTTGCACTTATTCTTGGAAATAATTTTCCTCATTCTACCTTTCCCTTCCTTTAGCACCCAGTGTATTACTCTTTCTCATCCCTTAAGGTATTTATGTTATTCTTTCAAATTTACCTTATATCAATACCCTCTGGTCTATGCACATTCCTTCTAATTATACAATTGGTGATAAAAGTTTTAAGCATTATAAGTATCATCTCCCCATGTAGGGATATAAACAGTTTAGCTCTATTGAATTCCTTATGTTTCCTTCTCCTGTTTTACCTGTGTATGCTTCTCTTGGGTCTTGATATTGGAGATCAAATTGTTTAATTTCTGGTCTTCTCCTTATGAAAGCTTGGAATTCTTCTATTTTATTGAATGATCATTTTCCCTCTTGATGTATTATGCTTAATTTCACCAAATAAGTGAGTCTTGGTGATAGTCCTAGGTCCTTTGCATTTGAGAATATCATGGTCCATGACTTCTAATATTTTAATGTTGCAGCTGCTAAATACTATTTAATCCTGATTGTGGGTCCCCAGTATTTGATTTGTTTCTTTCTGGACATTTGCAGTATTTTTTTCCTTGGCTTGATAGTTCTGTAATTTGACTATAATGTTCTCTGGAGTTTTCATTTTGGGATCTCTTTCCTGAGATGATCAGTGGTTTCTTACAATGCCTATTTTGACCTCTGGTTCCAGGACATCAGGGCACTTTTCCTTGATAATTTCTTGAATGATACTCTCCAGGTAATCTTTTTGATTATGTCTTCGAGGTAGTCCAATGATTCTGATATTGTCTCCTGGAACTATTTTCCAGGTCACTTGTTTTTCCCATGAGATATTTTACATTTTCTTACATTTTTAAAAATTCTTTTGTATTTGCTTGACTGATTCTTGATGTCTCATAAAATCATTAGCTTCTACTTGCCCAATTCTAATTTTAAGGCATTTTCCCCATCAATTAGCTTTTATACTTTCTTTCCCATTTGTCTAATTGTATTTTTTAGAGTTGATTTTCTTCAATGGATTCTTGTATCTCCTTTTCCATATGGCCAATTGTACTCTTTAAACAGTTACTTTCTTTTTCTAAGCTATTGACTCTTTTTCATAATTCTCCTTCATCAATTTCATTTCTTTTCCCAAAATATACCTCTCTCCTATGATTTTTAAGCTCCTTTTTGAGCTCTTCCATGAATTCTTTCTGGGCTTGAGGCCATTTCACATTTTCCTTTGTGGTTTTGCCCCTAGATGTTTTGACATTGTTTTCCTCTTCTGAGTTTGTGTCTAGATCTTCCTTGTCTCCATGATAACTTTCTATGGCCAGATTATTTGTTGTTGTTGTTTTTATTCTTTTTTAAGGCTTTTTTTCCTTTCTTTTACATTTGTACTCCATTCCCAGGGTGGAAGGTATATTGTCTCAGACTTTTTGCATCAAGGCCTGCAGGCCTTGTTTATGTGATGCTGGACTGATGTTGCCATGGGGCCCAGGGGGGACCCTAGTGACTGGTCCTACACTGAAGAGGTCTGTGTTGGGGGGGTGACTGGTGCTGCCAGAGGCCATATGTTCTGGCAGCTTACCTGGTGTTGAGTCAGGGTCCTAGTACCGATGTCTGGTGTGTACTGAAGCTGGTGGGATGTTTATTTGTTTCCCTGGGGCTGCACTGAAGCACATGGTGTTCTAGCTATTGTAGAGTGTCTGTTTGCCCAGGGCTCCAGTGAAGTACCATGGCAGGGACTTGGTACAGGCAGATGCCTTTGGCGTCTCAAGGGGTGATGTTTAGCTGTTTGCCTGGGGCTATGCTGAAACAAGTGCAGTCTTGCTGCTAGAGGTTGCCTCTTTGTCTAGACTTATGATGCAGCATGTGGAGCTTCTCAGAACTGAATTCTACTCACTCTCTTGGCTATGCTTAGGCACATGGGCAGGGGAAGGAGGAATCTCAATGTTGGCATTTACTTGCTCCTTAACACTGGAGCAATATACCACTATCTGGAGTATCTACCACTGGTTTGCTTAGATGGGGCTTGCTACTACTGGCTTACTGGGATGATTCCTGCCCTGGAATACACTCCCTTTTTATCCCAGTGAGACAGACCTTTCTTGCCAATCTTTCAAGTTTTTTGGTCCCAAAGACTGTTTCCTGCCATCTTTTTTTTTTTTTTTGGTTCTGCTGTTCCAGGATTTGTTTGGGGTCACTATGAGAATTAAGAAGAGAGAGAAACAGATGGAGAGACAGGGAGAGAGAGAAACAGAGAGACAGAGAGAAAATAATGGAGAAACTGGGACTTAAGTTACATCTTGAAGGCTAAGAAAGAATCTCACATAGTTGGAAATCAGGAGAAGGAGGAAGACGTCATTGACAAAGTCATAAACAAGCATGTAGACAAGTTGGGAGATTTTGAATGAAATCATTTTTGCTACAATTATGTGTTCTTACAAGAGAGACGAACTTATATCTTTGTAATGAGGAAACTAAGAGTTGAATATAAAATTTGGTGGCACACTATAGTTAAAAGTGTTAGACTTAGAATCAGTAGACCAAGTTATGACAGTTATTTGGTGTGTGACCCAGGGTTAGAGTCAGAAATTCTCTGAGACTTAGTTTCCAAAACTTTTAACTGAAGAAAATTATCCTTGCATTCCCTAACTCATAGATTATTTGGTTTAAAAATGTTCTCTATAAATATGAACCATCACTGTTGCTGCCATTGTTTTCATTGTTTCTCCATGATAATAACTGTGGCATAGTGGGTAGAGAGCCAGAGTTGTGGTATATACTGACGATGTGACTCTGGCTGCCTCACTTAACATCTCAATGTTCTAGACTTCAAGTTGCACAGAAGGTGCTGCCCTGTATTGGTAAGAGTTTCCTAACTCAGAAGTTCCCCATATTAAAGAAATCAAAGATCCGTTCTCTAACCCCTAGTATTATACAGAAAATTTGAAATTAGTATATAATTAAGTTATGAAAGATAAATGGATATAGGTCATATGTACAGAATATTTTTATAGTATCTGAATGCTTTGCATATTTCATATCAACAAGCAATTTTTTCCAGTGTGAAATGTCAAGTCTAATTATTAATTCATTTTTCCAGCTGAAAATAAAATTCATCCTATTTTTTCTAGATGAACTGAAGAAATCAAAGTCAAAAAACAATGAATGGTTTGATGTTACTTCAGGGAAATATTAAATAACTTAGTCAAAAAACAAAGACTTCTGGCAATGCAATGACTGATATTTAAAACATGCTGTTAGTAAGAATCTACTTTAAATTTTATTAAAGAATTTTTTAAAAATTAAGAATGATTTTAATTTTATTTTTAAAACAGTGTAAACATTATTACATTTTTTAAAATTTTTATTTTATGTTTTCTATTACATGTGGAAGTTTCCCAGGCAACTCTAGAATACATTGGTAGAGGTTTCCTTAAAAGAGATATGTGAGGCCAGTTACAGACCTTGGATATTTTTGAATTTGAATAAATAAAATAATGAAGCCACATTCACAGTGTGTTCCTGGGGAAAAGACATCACTTTTTGAGTCAGAGAACTTAATTTCAATTACTGTCTTGGTCACTTACCTGCTGAAATGTTACATTATTTTTATGGCCTCAGTTTCCTTATTATGAAAGTGAGTGTGATGGAGTATTTGCACTCTAATATCCCTTCCAGCTCTAAATCTATGATCATTTGTCTTAAAACCTCTTGAGTTTGAAGAAATAGATTTTTCTTATTCATTGCTATTAAAAAAGTTAATAGTTATGGTGATATGACTCCAGAGAGTTAATTTCCAGAATATATATATATATATATGTATATATATATATATTCTCCCTGAGGTGACGCTGACCTTTTTACTGATGGTTCTATCATGATATGTAAAAATTGACCAATTAACAGAGAATGATTGCAAATTAACTGTGAATTATCAACAAGTTCCAGGAAATGACAGTTTAAGGAGATTATAAAGAGCTATCTAGTTATTTGACATTCATCTACTTCTAGGACTAGATCAGATGGTATATCTTTTTATGTCATGTCTTCTTGTCCTCTCAGAACATTAAGTATTGACTGTGACTTCAGAGGATTGATAGTGAAACATGCCTAATATCTCTTTAATAGAGGTTGTGGAATATAGGCGTTAAATGAAACATGCAGCTGATCAATCATTTTAGTTGTTCCTGACTTTTCATGACCCATTTGGGGTTTTCTTCGTAAAGACATTAGAATGATTTGCTATTTTCTTCTCCAGCTCATTTTACAGATGAGGAGACTGGGACAAACAAGGTTAAATGACTTACTGAGGGTCACAAACATAATAAGTGAGATAAGATTTAAAGTTAGGAATATGAGCTTTCCTGACTGTAGAACCAGCACTCTATTCATTGTGCCACCTAGTTGCTCAGAAATGAATCACATATGGACAGATATGACCAATGTGGTAACTTATTCCCCCTAACTCTGCTTAGATTGAGAGGGAGGAAATCATTGGGAACTAACAGTCATCTCTCAAAAATCTCCTCAAAAATACAACAGTATCAACATAACATTTTAAAGAGGGAGATAAAACGTTAAGTCTACAGGAGATGGGACTCTGAGCTGGAAACAAGGTCTAGTCAGGAAAGCCATTCATGAATAATGACTATATTTGCTATCATGATAATTATCTTATTTATGTTTGAATCAATGAGAGATAAAAGGAGATGGTGTGAAATAATGTAATAATGGAAAGAAATATAAAATGGGAAAATGAAAAATATAAATATACATGAAAATCAATATTTTACTTAGACATCATTAAATATGTATTGAGTTTGAAATAATTTTTATTTATTTATTCATTTTTATTTGTTTTCAGTTTTCTAAAATCACTTCCATATATCTTAAATTTTTGCCATCCTTCCCCCCTCTTCCTCCCTACCTCCCCACCCCCTCCCTGAGAAGTAACACAGTTCCACATAGGTTCTGCACATGCATTCCTATTAAACACACCTTCACCTTAGTCGTATTATATAGAAGAACCAAGATGAATGAGAGAAATCATAAAACAAACTAAAACACAATACAAAAGAAGATGACCTGCTTCATTCTGTGATTGAATTCCATAGTTCTTTCCCTGGGTGTGAAAGGCATTTTGCCTTAACAGACCACTATGAATTATTTAAGTCCTTGCATTGCAATGAATTACTAAGTCTACCAGAAAAATTTCTGACACATTGTGTTTATTACTGTGCACAAAGTTCTCCTGGTTCTGCTCCTTTCACTCAGCATCAGTTCATATAAGTCTTTCCAGGCCCCTCTGAAGTCTTCCTGTTCATCATTTCTTATAGCAAAATAGTATTTCCATTACATTCATATACCACAATTTATTCAGCCATTACCCAATTGATGAGCGTTCCCTTGATTTCTAGTTCTTGGCAACCACAAAGAGAGCAGCTACAAATATTTTTGTACATGTAGGACCATTTCACATTTTTATGATCTCTTGAGGATATAATCCTAGAAGAAGTATTGCTGGGTCAAAGGGTATGCACATTTTTGTAGCCCTTTGGACATAACTCCAAATTGTTCTCCAGAATGATTGGAACAGCTCACATCTCCACCAACAATGCATTAGTGTTCTAACTCTCCTGTATCTTCTCCAACATTTATCATCTTCCTGTTTTGTCATGTTAGCCAATCTGATAGGTGTGATATGGTATCTCAGAGTTGTTTTGATTTGCAGCTATCTAATCAATAGTGATTTAGAGAATTTTTTCATATGACTGTAGATAGCTTTAATTTCTTCCTCTGAAAACTGCCTGTTCATATCCTTTGACCATTTATCAATTGGTGAATGACTTTTATTCTTGCACATTTGACTCAATTCTCTATATATTTTAGAAATGAGGCCTTTATCACAGACACTAGTTACAAAAATTCTTTCCCAGTTTTCTGCTTCCCTGCTAATCTTGCTTGCATTAGGTTTGGTTGTGCAAAAGTTTTTCAGTTTAATGTAATCAAAATTATCTATTTTGCACTTCACAATATTTTCTATCTCTTGTTTAGTCAAAAATTCTTCCCTTCTCCATAAATCTGATGAATACACTATTCCTTACTCCACTAATTTGTTTAGAGTATCCATTTTTATACCTAGATCTTGTGCTCATTTGGAATTTATTCTTGTGTATGGAGGCCAGGCATTGGTATATACCTAGTTTCTGCCACACTGTTATGCAGTTTTCCCAACAATTTTTGTGGAACAGTGAGTTCTTCTCTCAGAAGCTGAGGTCTTTGGCTTTATCAAAAAGTAGATTGCTATATTCATCGACTATTGTGTCTTGAGTACCTATGTCACTGGTCTACTCCTCTGTTTCTTAGCCAGTAACAAGTGGTTTTGATAATTGCTGTTTTACAATACAATTTGAGATTTGGTAGGGCTTTGCCACCTTCTCTAGCATTTGTTTTTCATTAGTTCCCTTGACATTCTGGACCTTTTGTTCTTCCAGATGAATTTGGATAATTTTTCTAGCTCTAGAGAATGACTATCTGGTAGTTTAATTGGTATGGCACTGAGTAAGCAAATTAATTTAAGCAGAATTGTCATTTTTATTATATTAGCTCGGCCTACCCATGAACAACTGATGTTTTTCCACTTACTTAGATATGACGTTATTTGTGCGAAAAGGTTTTCGTAATTGTGTTCATATAGTCCCTCGATTTGTTTTGGCAGGTAGACTCCCAAATATCTTATAGTGTCTACCGTAGCTTTAAATGGGATTTGTCTTTCTATCCCTTGCTGTTGGGCTTTGCTAGTAATATGAGAAAATGCAATAGATTTGTGTGTTTATTTTGTTACCTGTAACTTTGCCAAGGTTGTTTATTACTTCAAGTAGTTTTCTACATGAATATCTGGGATTCTCTAAGTATATCATCGTATGATCTGCAAAGAGTGATAACTTAGTTTCTTCTTTGCCTATTCTAATTCCTTCAATTTCTTTTTCTTCTCTTATTGCTACAGCTAACATTTCTAATACCATATTGATTAACAGTGGTGATAATGGAAATCCTTCTTTCAACCCTGATCTTATTGGGAATGCATCTAGCTTATCTCCACTGCATATAATGCTTGCTGAAGGTTTTAGGTAGATGCTGTTTATTATTTTATGGAAAGTGCCATTTATTCCTACACTCTCCAGTGTTTTCAATAGAAATGGGTGTTGTAATTTGTCAAAAGCTTTTTCTGCATCTATTGAGATAATCATACTGTTTCTGTTAGTTTTGTTGTTGATATGATCAATAATGCTAATAGTTTTCCTTATATTGAAATACCCCTGCATTCCTGGGATAAATCCTACCTGATCATAATGTATTAGTCTCATGATAAGTTGCTATATTCATTTTCCTAAAATCTTATTTAAAATTTTTGCACCTATATTCATTAGAGAAATTGGACTATAATTTTCTTTCTCTGTTTTGGCCCTTTCTGGTTTATGTATCAAAACCATATTTGCATAATAAAAAGAATTTGGGAGGACTTGCACAATTCTCCCAGATAGTCTATATAGTATTGGAAGTAACTGTTCTTTAAATATTTGATAGAATTCTCTTGCAAATCCATCTGGCTCTGGAGATATTTTCTTAGTGAATTCACTGATGGTTTGTCCAATTTCTTTTTCTGAGATGGGCTTATTTAAGTATTCAACTTCCTTTTCTGTTAATCTTGGCAATATTTTTAAAATAATCATCCATGTCATTTAGATTGTCTAATTTATGGGCATACAGTTGGGCAAAGTAATTTCTAGTTATTGTTTTAATTTCCTCCTCATTGGAGGTGAGTTCACCCTTTTCATTTTGATGCTGGTAATTTGGTTTTCTTCTTTCTTTCTTTTAATAAAATTGACGAAATGTTTATCAGTTGTATTATTTGTTTCATAAAACCAAATCTTGTTTATTTATTAGTTCAATAGTTTTCTTCATTTCAATTTTATTAATCCATCATTTGGTTTTCAGTATTTCTAATTTGGTATTTACTTGGGGATTTTCAATATGTTCTTATTCTAACTTTTAAAGGTGCAAGCCCAATTCACTGATCTCCTCTTTCTCTATTTTGTTGAAGCAGACATTGAAAGACATAACACTTCCCCTAAGAACTGCTTTTGCAGTATCCCATAAGATTTGGTAGGTTGTCTCATTATTGTCATTCCTTTGGGGGCAGCTAAGTGGTGCAGAGGATAGAGTATGAGTGCGGGAGTCAAATGGACCTGAGTTCAAATCTCACCTCAGACACTTGACACTCAATAGCTATGTGACCTTGGGCAAGTCACTTAACCCCAAGTGCCTCATCCTGGGTCATCTCCAGTCATCTTGATGAATATCTGGTCACTGGATTCAGATGGCACTGGAGGAGAAATGAGGCAGGTGACCTGTACAGCCCTCCCTCACTCAAAAATAAAGTGAAGTGAAAGTCATGTCATTATTTCTCTGATGGCATGGTCTTCTTCAGAATGAAGGATGAACACAAACATTCCCTTGAAAAGTTGTTAATTGTTTTTATGACTTGTTGTTCCACACACTCATTCTTTAGGATTAGATTTTTTAGTTTCCTATTAATATTTGGTCTATCTTCCTATGACCTTTTATTACATAAAATTTTTATTGCATTATGATCTGAGAAGGATGCATTGATTATCTCTACCTTTCTGCACTGCATTGTGAGGTTTGTATGCCCTAGAACATGGTCAATTTTCGTATATGTGCCATGTACCACTGAGAAAAAGGTATATTTCTTTCTATCCCCATTCAGTTTTGTCCAGAGATCTATCATATCTACTTTATCCAGAGTTTTATTCACCTCCCTAACTTCTTTCTTGTTTATTTAAGAGTAGATTTATGAAGTTCAAAGAGTGGGAATTTGAAGTCGCCCACTAGTATAGATTTGCTGTCTTTTTCTTCCTGCTACTCTCCAATCTCTCCTATAATAATATGGATGCTATACCTCTTGGAGGATATATGTTTAGCAATGATATTGCATCATCATCTATGTCTTTTAGCAGGATATAGTTTCCTTTCTTATATCTTTTGATTAGATCTATTTCTGCTTTTGCTTTTTCTGAGATTAGGATTGCTGCCCTTGCTTTTTTACATCAGCTGAAGTACAATATATTCTGTTCCAACTCATTACCTTTACCTTGTGGGTATCACCCCTTTTCAAATGTGTTTCTTGTGAACAACATGTTGTTGCATTATGTTTTTTAATCCATTCTGCTATCCATCTCAATTTTATGGGAGAATTCATGTCATTTACATTCATAGGTATGATTACTGCCTGTGTCTTTCCCTCCATCCTCTTTCCCATTTTCTGTGTTTTTAGTTCTCTTTTCTCCCTTCCCTTCCACAATAAAGTTTTAATTTTTGACCACCACCTCCTGCAGTCTTCCCTTCCTTCTTCCTGCCTCCATCCCTTTTACTCCCCTTTATCCCTACTTATTCTTCCCTCCCTTTTAGCTTTTCTTTCCTTTTCTTTCCTCCTTCCCCTCCTACTGCCTATACAGATAGTTATCTCTGTATATTTAATTACATTTGCTGTTCCCTTCTTGAACCAAATCAGATGAGAGTAAATATCAAATAAAGCTCATCTCCCTCACCTTTGCCTCTGTTGTAATGTAATTTTGTCCCTCTTCCAGTGATGTAATTTACCATTTTCTGCCTCCTCCTTTTCACATCTCCTGTTACAATCCCTTGTCATCCATAAATCACATTTTTATCATCACATCATTTACTTTATACCTGCTCCCTCTATCTTTGAATATCTCTTTTATATTTCATAATAAATATATAATTCTCAAGATTAACAAGTATCATCTTCCTTTATAGGGAAGTAAACAGTTTGCCCATATTGAGAAACAAGTTTTTCTTTTTCCTTGTTTACTTCTTTATGCCTCTCTTGAGACCTGAGTTGGAAGATCGAATTTTCTATTGAGTTATGGCCTTTTTCTCAGCAAGGTCTGGAAATCCCTTATTTCATTGAATGTCTGTCTCCTTGCCTGAAATTTTATGCTCAACTTCACAGGGTGATTGATCCTTGGTTGTAGTCCCAGCTCCTTTGCCTTACTGAGTATCATATTCCAATTCCTTTGATCTTTTAATGTAGAAGCTGCAAGTTCCTTTGTTAACCTGACTGTAGCTCCTTGATATTTAAATGGTTTCTTTCTGGCTGCTTGTAGTATTTTTCTCCTTCTCTTGATAGTTCTGGAATTTGGCAACAATATTCGTTGGTGTTTTTAGTTTGGAATCCCTTTTACGAAGTGAACAGTGGATTCTTTTGATGACTATGTTGCCCTTTGGATCTAGGATTTATGGGCAGTTTTCCTTGATGATTTCTTGAAAGATATTGTCCAGGTTCTTTTTTTCATCTTGGCCTTCTGATAGGCCAGTAATTCTTAGATTTTCTCTCTTGGATCTGTTTCCCAGGTCAGTTGTTTTTCCAATTAGATAGTTTATATTTTCTTCTACTTTTTATTCTTTAGATTTTGTTTGACTGATTCTTGATGTCTTATAGAGTCATGAACTTCTACTTGCCCAATTCCAATTTTTATCAACTTGTTTTCTTCAGTTAACCTTTGCATCTCCTTTTTCACCTGTCCAATTATTCTTTTTAAGAAACTACTTTCTCTAGTTACTTCCTTTTCCATTTGTCCAATTTTCATTTTTAAAGAGCTGTTCTCTACTGTACATTTTTTTTTCATACTTTTAAATTCATTGGCCAGTTTTTCTTCTGTCTCTTTAATTTGGCTTTTAAAATCCTTCTTCAGCTCTTCCAAGAGTGCTCTTTGTGTTTGCAACCAGTTCATAGTTCCTTCTGAAGTTTCAGATGGAAGTACAGTCTCAATGCTGACCTCTTTGGTATTTGTGTTTTGGTCATTGTCCTCACAGAAAGATTTTATGATCTTTTCTTTCCTGCTTTGTTGCTTACTCATGATGATGTGGCTTTGTGTGTTGTGGCCTCTGATTCTTTCAGCCAGAAGCTAAAGAAACTGATGCTGAGCTGGCTGGTATGAGAATGCAGAAGCCAGGTGAAGTCTTTTTGTTTTCCATGGATATGTCCTGGAGCTACCTTGTTTAGTATGCGGTAAAGATGATCTGGCCACGGGAGGTCTCCTCCACTGAGCTAGAGCAAAGGCAAGCTCGGTGTTTTGTGATCCTGGCTGTTCTAATGTCTTTCTGTTTCCCCTGGGGTTTTCAGGCATGCCTGGTGTCCTGGTGTTGGTGGTTGTGAGGCTTCAGATCTCTGCTGCATTGGGTGAGGAGGGGTTGTCTGGGACAGCTCCAGTCCTATACTCTTTCCCTTCTGCCACAGAAAGAGGAATGCTCCTTAGTCATTTTCCTAGCCTCACATGTTATGAGACTGTTTGCCCCTTCCATTGATCCCACTGATCCGGGATCTTTCTGGGAAAATATTTTATAGTTATTTCAAGGTAAACAGGGGGAGGAGGAAATAACATTTACCGATCACTCTGCATTTTGGCTCTCAGAAGTTCAAGTAGATGACTTACAGACATATAATCTGTGGGGTGATATTCTCAGGAGCAACTGC
Organism: Notamacropus eugenii; assembly: GCF_028372415.1. Lineage (NCBI taxonomy): Eukaryota > Metazoa > Chordata > Mammalia > Diprotodontia > Macropodidae > Notamacropus > Notamacropus eugenii. The sequence goes on from NC_092874.1 coordinate 156,243,780, forward strand.
TGCAGATACCTGGGCCTCCGCAGCTCTCACTTTCTGAGTTCTGCCAGACTCCTGCAGTGCTGTGGCTGCCTCAGACAGACCTGGGGCTTCCTGCTTGACTCTATGGCAGAGATAGGAACACTCTACTGTGTGCTCCTCCTAGAAGGAATTTTATAGGTCACTGAAAACACTTTTCTGCAGGTTGACAATGATTCACTATTATTTGAAGTTACAAAGTTCTGTATCTTAATAACTTATGACTCTGAGGAAGTCATGGCTATCAGTTTCCAAATCTCTAAAATAATGATAAAAATGTTAGTTACTTCAAAAGACTTATAAGAATCAGATGAAATAATATATCTAAAGAGTTTTATAAACTTAAAGTACTTTGCAAATTTTATTATTGTTACTATTATATTCCTGTGCATCTGCTGCCCTGTCTTTTTTCAACTCCATGAAATAAATTGTCCCTCCTGGGATAAGTTCATCACTTTAAACTCACCACTATGCTACTAACTCAAACTTTGAATAATAGCACCTGCCTCAGCCTCTTGGAAGGTTGGAGGGCAGAGTAAAAACTCCTCCTAAGGCCTTCCTTTGTGGATGGCAGGAATTAGACTCTGCTTACTCCATTTTGCATCTGCTGCCATGCTTGATTTCAACTCCATGGAACAAGATATCATAGCTATTTTACCCTGTTCAGTCCAAGGTTAGAATTAAGGTTCCAATAATAAATAAAACCCCACTTTATTTCCATGAGGAAAATTATCTAGTGAGCAATATGACATCTGGCAAGTCTGAGATCATGGTTCCTTGGAGTCTTGGTTCTTTAACCTATGTCTTGAGCCTTGATTCCTTTCAGAAGAGGTTTCTTGCATTTTAGAGGAAAACAAATAACAACTAGCCTAGCCTGCCTGTAATGACCATGGCAGGTACTGCTTCTACTACATGATTTAAAGGAAATAATTTACTAAGGGGAAAAAATATTACAGTCCTACTCATTTGCTGATCCCCTATGTAAGCAAACACAAAAGAAGACAAAACCCTATCCTAGTCCCATAGTCCCTGATCTTCCCTTGTCTTCAAATGGGTAAATGTTTTATTGTTTTCACTATGACAAACCATGTTGTTGATGTCATTCATTCATTTCAATTGTTTCTGACTCTTTATACTACCATTTGGGTTTTCCTGGCAAAGATTTTAGAGTGGTTTACTATTTCCCTTGTCAGTTTATTTTACAGATGAGAAAAGCGAGGCAAACAGGATTAAGTGGCTTGCCCAGGGTCACAGAGCTACTTAGTCACAGGTCAGATTTGAACACAGAAAGATGAGTCTTCTTGACTCCAAGCCTGTCACTCTATTCAGCACCTAGCTGCTCTCGATTAACTTGGGGCTGCCCTTAACAGTCACTTGCATGAATAGGTTATAGAAATTATTATTCTGCACCCTTGTCTCATAATAAATTGGATTCCTGAGATACTTGGTAGGGGCAGGGAGCTACTTTACAATGCTATCCCTGTCTACTTATTTTTAAATACAAACACATATGAAATATTCATTTTTAATGGAATTATCCTCCTCTCTAACTTCTCAACTCACTGGTAAGTCTATTTCTACAGTTAAACTTTATCAGACTTCTAAGTCAATAATATATTAAATAAAAGTTGGAAACCTTAGTGAGTCCATTTAAGAAAACCAGGTCTAATTATAATTTCTGAATCTTTTGTGAGTTTCAGGTCACTAGAGAAAACAACTTTCGTCAAATTACTTATAGTGTAAATAATTAAAATTGCCAAATCCATCATTTTCGTGGGGGCAAATGGTGATGACATCTTGAGAGTCACAGTATTCTTAGGAAAGGAATTGTCTCCCTATAGAAATCAATTTTCTTATATTTCAGTCATCTGGAAGCATTCTATGAAACAACTCCAAGTTACCACCTCCAATGACCAATTAACTTTGGGTTGCCCTTGTCCCAGGTCTCCACCCATTTCTCCCTACTCTGAGAAAGAGCAGGGTTGGTATGGGGGATGAATTCCTCCATATCCAGACCATATTGCACCTGTGGTTGTGTGGAAGACCACCTATGCCACTGCACCCATATTTACTCTCAAGAGAATTTGTACTATCTGTAGTTAAGGCTTGTTCTGGCTCCACATATCAGAATGAAATAAAAATCCTATCCAACTATATCATGCTCCAATATACTAAACATAACTCTAAATCACTGTATCCATCAGTTTGTGAGTCTTAAGTTAAAGATCACAGTTGCTTTCCATTCTAAAGTTTCCAAGATACCTTTCTAAAGCCAACCTAGATAAGTTAACACTCTAATTTACTAAATAAACAACAGAAAAGATTAAAAAATGAGGATAGTCATTCCCAAGGCCATAAATATGCTATCTTTATAATCCAGGCTGAAAATAAAAAGTCAGCATAGGTGAGAGATCATTAAAGCAGTTTAGTTGCCAATTTTGGGGGAAAGCTACCTCCTCAAATGTTTTTTTCAAAAGTTTAGGAAAAAAGGACTAATACCTAAGAAGTGTATATCATTAATATTATCATTATTATTATTATTATGGCAATATAACTTTAAAAAAAAGAGAGGGGAAGGAAGCAAGGAAGGAAGAAGGATCAATCGCAATCAGCTCTTTCAAAGCCTCAAATTCATAAGCATGCTTTTTTTTGCAAAATTACTTAAGCACCAGGTTTAATTTTCCTTCCAAAGACAGGATGTTGGTTAAAAGCTAGGACAGAAATAATCACTTTCCTGTCATCCATAGCTTTAAAATGCAAAGTTCCTTTATGACTACTAAGAACCAGAAAATGAGATTTTCTTTTCATTCTGTCACTTAGATTTCACCCTCTGCTCCTTAGGTCAGAGGATGACCTTGCCAATTTTCACTGTTGTATTTAATTGTATGCCCCTTAGAACAAGGAAATAGCTTCAACATTTTAAAAAAGAAAAAAGGATAAAAGGGAAGGAAAACATCCTGGGAATTGTGGGAATAAAAAACAAGAAATAAAGTTATTTCTTTCCACACTCCTTGTGAAAAGTGAAACAGGATTCATTATCTTTTAAAGATAATGTTGTTATTCAGGGTGTCAACATGTATCGATCATTATTGAAAATGCATTAAAATCATTATGGGTCTCCTCTTCTGTTCTCTTCTCTCTCTGTATCTCTTTTCTCTTTCTCTCTCCAACTGTGTTCATATGCATATACATAAAGGCACACATATGTGTGTATGTATCTGTGTATATTTATACCTAAAAAGCTAAATAGAAAAAAAGTTACAAAGAGGAAGTCAGGACAAAAAAAAAAATCACATTGTTCTTATTGCTATTATCAAGGAATAAAGTCATAGTAAATGCAATTTCTTGTTCAATGGCTTTGAAATTTTATTTTGAGGTGGCTTAGTGGGTAGAACACCTGTCCTAGAGTCAGGAAGACTCGAGTTCAAATCCAGTATCAGATATTCACTAGCTGTAAGATTCTGGGCAAATCAATTATTCTTGTTTGCCTTAATCTACTAGAGAAGGAAAGGTGAAACTACTTCAGTAGGTTTGCCAATGAAACCTCATAGGAGGTCATGAAGAATTGGCCATGACTAAACAACTGAACAACAACAACAAATGTGCAATTTGGTTTAAGCGCTCTATATCTACCAATGGGCTAAAAAAAAAGTCAAACATATTCTCCCTACTTGCCAGAATTTATTTCCCTTAAGACATTTGCAAAGGCATCATGAACTTTTCTGTGGAAGCTTGGGTAAAATTTTCCTCTATGAGACTGGTATTTCTTGCAGAAATTCATATTGCTTTGTGATGGTTTGCTTGGTCTACCTTTAATAATGTTTTAGCAGGATGCTATAATTATCACATGGATAAAATTGCTGGTATTTGTGAGGTGCAAATTTATTTTCAGGTCAGATAATATTGAAATTTAAAACATGCTAGGCTTTCAAAATAACTTTTTTATAACACCAGGAAAGACAAGAATCATACAAGCATTTTCTTTGCATCTATCTGGTAGTCTTTGAAGACCTTGAACCCAAATATGACATTTCTATATTTCCTAAAGCTCAGGTCCAACTTTGTCATACACCCCTCCCCCAATAAACCCCAGTGTTTTCCTACTGCCTCCAGGATAAAATACAAAATATTCTGTTTGACATTCAAAGCCCTGAATAATTTAGTTCTCTCCTACTTTTCCAGTCTTCTTCTATCTTACTGCCCACTAGATATTCTGTGATCCAGTAATGCTGGTTTCCTGGCTGTTCCATGAGCAAGACACTTAATAAGTGACTGAATGACTATTTTTTTTTAGCAACACTATATATTTGTTCTATGATGACACGGAAAAATTCAGGAGAAAGTTATGAGGATTGTGAATTAAGAGTGAGAGGAGCTGAGTTCAAATCCCAACTCTTGCACACTCTTGGGCAAGTCATAAAATATGTCTTGGCACATCAGTGAAATAAGGTAGTTGAACTGAGTGTCCTCTGAGGTGCCCTCCAAGTCTAGCTCCATGTTCCAAGATTCTAGATCTTGTTCCTAGATCTAGGCCCTTAATATGTCTACTAGCTCTAAATCAATAATCCAAAGAATATTCCCTGTTCAGAGTTGTCATCAAGAACACAGACTTCTCAAGTAGAGACTGCAAATAAAAGTGATTTTTGTTTCTCCATGGACTGCCCTGTCTAAAAATATTCAGTATGGTGCCCCCAAATAATCAATCAACTTGCTCAGATTGGATTATGAGAGCCAACTGTTAAATTTTCAGCATGAGCATTTTCACCTTGAAAATTAGCAAACGCTACAAATCAGTGCTTGATTTACATGGTATTTTTTGTGATCAAAAATTCTAGATTCAAGAAAGTGATGGAGAAAATGTTAATACAAAAGATTAAATTTTAAATTATCATGTCTATTTTTTCAAAGAGTTGGTTGTTAAACATTTACCAGTATATTACTAATGTTAACTAAGTATCCCAATAATGTCAGAGACTTCAACTTGAAGAAGAAATAGAATAACTAACTATGCCCAAAAAGTCCTGAAGTTTCCTGGCACGAATGTCAAAGTCATTAGAAGTATAGTCCAAGAATGTTTTATTGGCAGAATGGGCAGTGGTGGTTGGAGCAGTTTGATAAGTCTTAGTAAGATGTAAATCATGTCTCAGAGACATATTGTAAGTAAATGGCCCACTTTCAATCTAGCTGTGTCAGATTCGTTCTCTTCTAACTTCATTTTTTCCAATGAGTCACAGGTCAAAAAGACAGTTGTTTTTTTTTTTAATTTGTTAATCTTCTAATCAAGCAAGGTGATTAGTAAGCATTACACACATAAGTAGTTGATGAATGCCTTCAGGAGGAAGATAAACGTAGAACAAATATATCAGGTCACCACATTATATTTCTATTCAAATCCCAAATGGAACTCTAACCCTTTATGACTATCCCCTGTGCTTCTGTTCATGTTAAGCCTCCAAGAAAGATTGTCTTTGAGTTAAACTGCTCAGAAAGTTGAGTATTTGTATGAAAGTGTTTAATTGAAAAATTCTTATTTGCAGAAAGCATGCTGGATAATTATAGATTTTTCGATGATTTGAAATGAAAATTATGGCATACTTAAGGCTATATTATTCAATCAGTCCCAAAGAAATCAAAGGTAATAAGGAAATTGGTAAAGGAATCCCTGAACAATAGAGTTCATAAATGAGGAAGAAACAGAAGATGTTTCTTCCATTCATTGCTTCTGAGTAGCCAATGGTGTTTGTTCTCATCAGAGGGTAGGTTTTTTATTTTTCCCCAATTGGGTTCCAATTCCTCTTTTCTTAATTTTCTCTTCTGTTCCTATACTGCAACTGGCATTTGCATAACCCATAATTCTACACAAGAATCTTGGTTTGAGAAAACCAAGTATAATAAGGGTAAAGAAAAATAGAACAAGTAAATATTTACCATTAAATAATAGCTAGGATTTATATAGGATTTTAAGGTTTGCAAAGCAACTTATAAATATCATTTCATTTTATCCTCATAAGACATGTAGGAAGTAGATGCTAATGATATTCCTACTTTATACATGAAGAAATTGAAGCATACAGAAGTTAAATGACTTGCTTGGAAATCATATGGTTATTTCAGATCAGATTTGAATTCATGTCATTCTGTTTCCAGACTCAGAGCTATCCACTGTACCGTCTAGGTTTATGTATACGTACATATATGAGTACCTGTGTCTGTATGTTTGTGTATATATACATGTATAAGTATAAGTATATGCATGCATATACACAAATATGTGTGTTTAATAGCTTAAGAGTACGCTAAGACTTTTGGAACATCTGATACATTCACATACACCTGTTTTCTTCATATATATTATATTATATATATATATGTATATATATATACATATATATATATATATACATATATATATATTATTGCAGAAAGTGACCTCTCCTTCTGCACTAAAATGGTGATTTATCTTACAAAGACATTATTCTACAATACTTTATTATATCACTTATAAAAGCATTACTTTCTGACCTACACTGATTTGGCAAAAAAAATCCATTAGCCCTTCAAGTCCCTTAAAACACCAGTTCTTAACCTCTCTGTATGTCAGAGTTCTTTAGCACTCTGGTAAAGTCTAACAAGGCCATTTCAGAATAAGGTTTTAAATAATTGAAGGAAATGTTAAATTTCAGTTAAAGAACAAATGATTCTTAAAAACAATTGGGCATTATTATTATCCATAAGAAATAATTCTCTAAGTCATTAATCACAAGATAAAGGCAAATAAAACATAAAGACAAATAAAAAATACTGAAATGTTACCTCATGCCTTGAAAATAGGCAAAAAAGACAAAAGATAAGAATAGTCGATGTTGGATAGATTGTAAGAAGAAAGGCATATTAGTGAATTGTTGCTAGAGTTATTAATCACTAGCAATTCTTTTGGAAAATAATTTGCAATTATGCAAATAAAATGACTAAAATGTTGATATCATTTAACCCAGAGATTCCATATTTGATTTATATACCAGTGAGCCCAATACAATAAGAAAAATGTTCCCACATATATAAAAATATTTATAACAGTCCTTTGTACAATATCAAAATTTTGACACAAAGCAACTCATCAACTGGATAATGGCTAAACCAATTGCAGTATATGGATGTAATAGAATATTACTATGCTGCAACGAATTATGAATATGAGGAAAACAAACATAAAAAGATCAATATTGTCTGATACAAGAAGTAAGTAGATCCTATATATATGTATGTATACAAAATTACTACAACAATGAAAATTGAAAAAACAACTACAAGAAAGAGACTTTTGCAAAAGTAAAACAAATTGCTCTAAAGCAAGGATGTGAGAAGGAACTCCTATCTCATAGCAATACTAGTGTTTTTCTTCTTTTTACTTTCTTTTTTTCTCTTTAAAACATATATTATTTGTTATATGGGATCACATGGTGGGAGAAGATGGAGAAGGGATACTTAGGGGGATATGGTGATGTTAAAAAAGGTAACAGTAACAAGTCATTTTAAAATTTTTAGTTAGAGATTAGTGAAAACAAAAATTATTTCTTTTTCAAGTTCGTTGACCCCTTGGAATCTATTTATTAACTTCTGTGGTGCTTTGTAGACATAAGAAGAAAAATTCCTACTTTAAGAGAAGAGTAAAATGAAAATAAATTTTAGAAATAGATATCACAAGGAATAGTTATGAATCACTAGAGACTCTGTGTAGGGATCAGAACAGTTTGCGCTTATTTTTATTTTCTCAGATTCTTTTTTGAAACTTTATTTTAGGGCGGAGCCAAGATGGCGGAGTGAAAGCAACGACTCACCTAAGCTCCTGGAAAAACTCCTTTGGATATCTCTGGGGGGAGAGTCTGACCAGACTTTGGAGGTGTAGAATCCAGTGGGAGACGGACTTTGACAGATTCGGAGCCCAGGCTGGACTGGAAGGTCCACGGGAGGGATCTGTTCCGCGGGGGTAAGACCCCGGCGCACAGCACAGCGCCGTCGGCGCGGCAGGGCGGAGACGACCCGAGGGGCCCGAGAGTGGCGGGCGAGACCAGCGGAGCAGGAGATAAGCCAGGCCGAGCCAACGATATCAGCGCAACAGCCTTTGAAATCTTCAGCCTAAAGACGGGACTTCAGTGGGTCACTACTTGAACATCCAGGAGCTGGGATGCCAGAATGATCAGTAAGTGCTCTCCCCTCCCCCCCAATGACCGTGAGGGAACCATAAAATTCTTCCCCAGATTAATCCTGGATCAGTGGGAACAGCAGAAGGGGGCGGGTGGTCTCATAACACCAGAGGCTGGAAAAGTGGCAAAGGGGGATTCTTCCCACCATGGTGGAGGCTATCTGGAGGGACAGACAACCCAGGGCAGAGAAAATTCGCACTGAGACCCAAGCAAGCCTCAGCCCGGGAGACGAGCCCCAGGAGGGGCGGGAACACGCATTAGCCTCTAGGCGTGCCCCAGCCCTCCAGGGGAAAGGGAAGACAATAGGGAAGCTGGGATCACCATCCCCGGACCTTGCCTTTGCCTCAGGCCAGCTGAGGAGATATCCTGAGACCAGACCACACCTTCCACACACCTATCAAGCTAACTCCAGGGTTGATCTGGGAAAGAACAACAACAACAACAACAACAACAACAAAAAGCCTGCTTTTAGCCTAGACAAACATCAACTCAACTTAAAAGATCTGTATCTTCTGACTGAAAGAACCAAAAGCTACAACACTCAGCCAACATCATGAATCGGAAAAAGCAGACGAAAAGTGAAAAAACCATAGAATCTTTCTATGGGGATAAGGACCAAAACACAAACACCAAAGAGATCAGAGCTGAGACTGTACTTCCATCTGAAACCTCAGATGGGACTATGAATTTCTCGCAAGCACAACTAGATTACCTGGAACGTCTGAAGAAGGATATAAAAGAAAAACTGGCCAATGATTTTAAAACTATAAAAAAAGAATTCACTGATGAGAACATCAATCTGAAAAAGAAAATTGAAGAAATGGAAAAGGAAGTTCAAAAATTAACTGGAGAGAATAATTCCCTAAAAGGAAGAGTTAATCAAACGGAAAAGGAAACACAAAACCTAATAGGGAAAATTGATCAGATGGAAAAGGAAACCCAAAACCTAACTGGGAAAACTGGTCGAATGGAAAAAGAAGTACAAAAATTAAATGGAGAAAATAGCTCCTTAAAGGGAAAAATTGGCCAGATGGAAAAGGAGATGCGAAAGCTAACTGAAGAAAACAATACGTTCAAGATTAGAATTGGGCAAGTAGAAACTAATGGCTCAATGAGGCAACAAGAATCAGTCAAACAAAATCTAAAGAATGAAAAGATAGAAGAAAATCTAAAATATTTAATTGGAAAAACAACTGACCTGGAAAATAGATCCAGGAGAGAAAATCTAAGAATTATTGGCCTGCCAGAAACCCATGATGAAGAAAAGAGTCTGGACAATATCTTCCAGGAAATCATCAAGGAAAACTGCCCAGAAGTACTAGACTCAGAGGGGAAAATAGTCATCGAAAGAATCCACCGTTCCCCATCGGAAAGGGATCTCAAACTCAAAACCCCAAGAAATATAGTTGCCAAATTCCAGAGCTATCAAGTGAAGGAGAAAATACTACAAGCAGCCAGAAAGAAACAATTTAAATATCAAGGTCACACAGTCAGGATCACACAGGACCTTGCAGCTTCTACATTAAAAGATCGAAAGAATTGGAACCCAATATTCCGTAAGGCAAAGGAGTTGGGACTCCAACCAAGGATCAACTACCCAGCAAAGTTCAGCATAACATTTCAGGCAAGGAGAAAGTCATTCAACGAAATAAGGGATTTCCAGAGCTTCCTGACCAAAACACCAGAACTCAATAGACAATTTGATCTTCAAATGCAGGTCTCTAGAGAATCATAAAAAGGTAAACAGAGGGGAAAAAACAAAAACAAAAACTTAAAACTCAATTAGGGCAATCTGTTTACCTCCCTATAAGGGAAGATGATACCTGTTAATCTTGAGAACTGTGCAGCTATTATGATAAAAGGGATATATGTAGAGGGAACGGGCATAAAGTAAATGATGTCCTGTCAAAAATATGATTTAAGTATGAGAAGGGAATGTAATAGGAGGTGTGGAAAGGGGGAAGCAGAAAATGGCAAATTATATCACAGGAAGAAGTACAAAACTATAGTAGAGGGAAGGAGGGGAGGGAGATGAGCATTGTTTGAGAGGTACTCTCATCTGATTTGTTCAAAGGAGGGAACAATAATCTTAAGCAGATAATCCTAACTAGCTCTATAGGTAGTAGGAGGGGAAGGGGGAAGAAAGGGAAGGGTGGCTAAAAGGGAGGAAAGAAGCAATAAGAGTAAAGGGGAGTAAAAGGGAGGGGGGCTAAAAGAAGGAGGGGAAGGCTGCAGGAGGAGGGGGAGAAAAGTGAATACTATTGAGGAGGGGAAGGGAGACGGGAGAGCTAAAAGCACAAATGGTGGGAAAGAGGTTGGAGGGAAATACACAGATTGTAATCATAACTGTGAATGTGAATGGAATGAACTCTCCCATAAAACGGAGACGGATAGCAGAATGGATTAAAAGCCATAATCCAACAATATGCTGCTTACAAGAAATACATTTGAAACGGGGGGATACACATAGGATAAAGGTCAAAGGATGGAGCAGAATATATTGTGCTTCAGCTCATGTAAGAAAGGCAGGAGTAGCAATCCTAATCTCAGACAAAGCAAAAGCAGAAATAGATCTAATCAAAAGGGATAAGGATGGAAACTATATCCTACTAAAAGGCACCATAGACAATGAAGCAATATCATTACTAAACATGTATGCTCCAAGTGGTATAGCATCCAGATTCTTAGAGGAGAGGTTGGGGGAGTTGAAGGAAGAAATTGATAGCAAAACTATACTAGTGGGGGACCTCAACCTCCCCCTCTCTGAACTCGATAAATCCAACCTCAAAATAAACAAGAAAGAGGTTAAGGAGGTAAATAAAACTCTGGATAAGGTAGATATGATAGATCTTTGGAGAAAATTAAATGGGAATAGAAAGGAATATACCTTTTTCTCAGCGGTACATGGAACATTTACAAAAATTGACCATGTACTAGGACATAAAAATCTCACAATCCAGTGCAGAAAGGTAGAGATAATCAATGCATCCTGTTCAGATCATAATGCATTAAAAATTACATGTAATAAAAGGCCATGGAAAGAGAAACCAAAAATCAATTGGAAACTAAATAATCTAATTCTAAAGAAGGATTGGGTTAAAGAAGAAATCATAGAAACAATCAACAACTTCATTCAAGAGAATGACAATAGTGAGACAACATACCAAAACTTTTGGGACACTGCAAAAGCAGTTATTAGGGGAAGTTTTATATCTCTGAATGCTTACATAAATAAAATAGAGAAAGAAGAGATCAATGACTTAGGCTTGCAGTTGAAAAAGCTAGAAAAAGAACAAATTGAAAATCCCCAAGTAAATACCAAATTAGAAATACTGAAAACCAAAGGAGAGATTAATAAAATTGAAATTAAGAAAACTATTGAATTAATAAATAAAACCAATAGTTGGTTTTATGAAAAAACTAATAAAATTGATAAACCTTTGGTTAATATGATCAAAAAAAAGAAAGAAGAAAACCAAATTACTAACATTAAAAATGAAAGGGGTGAACTCACCTCCAATGAGGAGGAAATTAAAACAATAATTAGAAACTACTTTGCCCAACTTTATGCCCACAAATTCGACAATCTAAATGAGATGGATGAATATTTTAAAAAATACAAATTGCCCAGATTAACAGAAGAGGAAGTTGAATACTTAAACAACCCCATCTCAGAAAAAGAAATTGACCAAGCCATCAATGAACTCCCTAGGAAAAAATCTCCAGGGCCAGATGGATTCACAAGTGAATTCTATCAAACATTTAAAGAACAGTTAATTCCAATACTACATACACTATTCTTGAAAATTGGGGAAGAAGGAGTCCTCCCAAATTCTTTCTATGATACAAATATGGTTTTGATACCCAAACCAGGAAGAGACAAAACAGAGAAAGAAAATTATAGACCAATTTCTCTAATGAATATAGATGCAAAAATTTTAAATAAGATTTTAGCAAAACGAATACAGCATCTTATCACGAGATTAATACATTATGATCAGGTAGGATTCATACCAGGACTACAGGGCTGGTTCAATATTAGGAAAACTATTAGCATTATCGATCACATCAACAACAAAGCTAACAAAAACCACATGATTATCTCAATAGATGCAGAAAAAGCTTTTGACAAAATACAACATCCATTCCTACTAAAAACATTGGAGAACGTAGGAATAAAGGGAACTTTCCATAAAATAATAAGCAGTACCTATCTAAAACCTTCAGCAAGCATTATATGCAATGGGGATAAGCTAGATGCATTCCCAATAAGATCAGGGGTGAAACAAGGTTGTCCATTATCACCACTATTATTCAATATGGTACTAGAAATGTTAGCTGTAGCAATTAGACAAGATAAAGATATTCAAGGAATTAGAATAGCCAAAGAAGAAACTAAGTTATCACTCTTTGCAGATGATATGATGATTTACCTAGAGAATCCCAGAGATTCAAGTAAAAAATTACTTGAATTAATAAACAACTTTGGCAAAGTTGCAGGGTACAAAATAAACCCACACAAATCTTCTGCATTCCTATATATTAGCAACAAAGTTCAACAGCAAGAGATAGAAAGAGAAATCCCATTTAAAGTTAGGGTAGACAGTTTAAAATACTTAGGAGTCTACCTGCCAAAACAAACCCAGGGACTATATGAACACAATTACAAGACACTTTTTGCACAAATAAAGTCAGATTTAAGTAAGTGGAAAAACATTAGTTGCTCATGGGTAGGCCGTGCTAATATAATAAAAATGACAATTCTACCCAAATTAATATACTTATTTAGTGCCATACCAATTAAACTATCAGACAATTACTTTCTAGAGCTGTATAAAATAATATCAAAATTCATTTGGAAAAACAAAAGGTCCAGAATATCAAAGGGACTAATGAAAAGAAATGCCTGGGAAGGTGGCCTAGCGCTACCAGACCTTAAACTGTACTATAAAGCAGCAATTATCAAAACCACTTGGTATTGGCTAAGAAACAGAGAGGTAGACAAGTGGAACAGACTTCGCACTCAAGATGCAGTAGGCAAGGAATATAGCAACCTTCTGTTTGATAAACCCAAGGACCCCAGCTTCTGGGATAAGAACTCATTGTTTGACAAAAATTGCTGGGAAAACTGGATAACAGTGTGGCAAAAATTAGGCATAGACCCATACCTGACACCGTACACAAGAATAAAGTCCAAATGGGTACATGATTTAGGTATAAAGATTGATACCATGAATAAACTGGAGAAGCAAGGAATAGTGTATTTATCAGATCTATGGAGAAGGGAAGAATTCTTTACTAAAGGAGAGATAGAATGCATTATGAAATGCAAAATGGATAACTTTGAGTACATTAAACTGAGAAGTTTTTGCACAACCAAACCCAATGCAACCAAAATCCGGAGGGATGTAGTAAATTGGGAAATAATTTTTACAGCTAAGCTCGGGGATAAAGGCCTCATTTCTAGAATATATAGAGAACTGACCCAAATGTACAATCATACAAGTCATTCCCCAATTGATAAATGGTCAAAGGATATGAACAGGCAATTTTCAGAGGAAGAAATTAAAGCTATCTATAATCATATGAAAAAATGCTCTAAATCACTTTGGTTAGAGAGATGCAAATCAAAACAACTCTGAGGTACCACATCACACCTATAAGATTGGCAAACATGACAGAACAAGAAAATGATAAATGCTGGAGAGGATGTGGGAGAGTTGGAACACTAATTCATTGTTGGTGGAGCTGTGAGCGCATCCAACCATTCTGGAGAGCAATTTGGAACTATACCCAAAGGGCTACAAAAATGTGCATACCCTTTGACCCAGCAATATCGCTACTAGGACTATATCCCCAAGAGATCATAAAAATGGGAAAGGGTCCCACATGTACAAAAATATTTATAGCAGCACTCTATGTAGTTGCCAAAAACTGGAAGTCAAGGGGATGTCCATCAATTGGGGAATGGCTGAATAAATTATAGTATATGAATGTAATGGAGTACTATTGTGCCATAAGAAATGATGAACAAGAAGACTTCAGAGAGGCCTGGAAGGACTTATATGACCTGATGCTGAGTGAAAGGAGCAGAACCAGGAGAACTTTATGCACAGCAACAACCACAGTGTGTGAGAGTTTTTTCTGGTAGACTTAGATTTTTGTAATAACACAAGAACTTCTGAAAAAAAAAAAAAATCCCAATGGTGGACCTCAAGGCAAAATGCCTTCCACACTCAGAGAGAGAAATATGGAAGTCACTCACATAATGTAGCAGATCATGTTTGTGTATGTGTATCTGTTTGTGTATCATGTTCTGATTTGTTATACGGATTCTTTCATTTATCTTAGTCTGACTACATAGCATGACTATAGTGAAAATATACTCAATAGGAAAGTATATGTAGAATCTATACAGAATTGTATGCAGTCGTGGGGAGGGAGGGAGGTAGTGGGGGGTGGGTGGGGAGGGATAAAATCGCAATTATATGGCAGTGATTGTAAAACATTAAAAAAATAAAAAATAAAAAAAAAATAAAAAAAAAAACCAAAAACTTTATTTTACTCCAAGTATTGTTTCTTCTAGTCTTGTATCAATCATCAATGAAAGATGCTGTTGAGAAACAATAAAGATAAATCAAAAAGAGATAAAAGGGGGGAAAGTAAACATGTTAACTAAAAGAAAACAAACATTTTATAGATGCACAACATAGAAATCTGTAGCAATTGTAATGCAAATGTACTTGGTTAGCATCTCTTTGGTAATGACTGAAATATTAGTATAAATATCTGGTAACTTAGATTATTTGGGTTGTCAGATGGTTACTGAAAAATCATATTTGAAAATTAAACCTCCATACTGCACAGTAAAAAGTGTATTGTTCTAGTAGACATCCTGCTATAATCGCGGAAACCTTGGATTTAGACTCAGAAGGAGCTGTTTTTGGAATGATGATTTTACCACTACTTTGGGGGCCCCCATAAGCCACTCTACCTTCTGGGTCTTTAGGGTTTCTTTGCATTTTTTTTCATTTGCAAAATGAGTGGATTGGGCAAAGTACCCTTTGATGTCCTCTCCAACACTATGTATCTGTAATACTATGATCAATCTTTTTGTTTTTTGTTTTTTTTCCTGGAGGAGATCTATGAATTTTTTCACTTGGGTCCTATTTCCTGTGTTCAGAAGTTCTGGACAGCTCTATTCTTTTATATCTTGTATTGCGATTATAATGTTTTTTGTTCTGTCATGGTCTTCTGGAAGACCTATGATACTATCGCTGTCTCCACATGTGCTGTCTTCATGATCAATATGTTTTGCTCACATAGTTAGCATATGTTTATATATATATTTCTTCTTGTCTTCTAGATTGCCCTTCACTTTTGTATACTTGTATTCTCAGTCTATTGTTCTTTTTTATTGCTTTGGTGAGAATTGCTATGGCAGATTCTACTTTGTTTCTATTCTGTTCATTGTTTTTACTGTGAAGATAATAAATTCTGTTCTCATAATTCCCATTTCTCTTTTGAACCAGAAGGTTGTGGTTCTATGTTATCAAATTCCACAGGGTCTTCTGAGTCATCAAACGTTAGATGCTTTTCCTCTGTTTTGAATTATTCATTGGTAGATGCTTGAACTAGTGTACTAGATAGATCTGGAGGCCATATTTCTTTCTGTTGCTAATGATTTTCTCACTGCTTTTGTTCAAAGTATTTAAGTGTTCTTCTTCCTGAGATCTCTGGTATTTCAGTCTTTGTGTTTTCCTTATTTTCCCTTATTACTCACTTTCTCAGTGTGCCACTCTCCCCTCTGATAGTGAATTCTTAGGAGGCTGAATTTCATGCTCTTAGCCTCCTCCCATGTGGCTCACTTTACAATGCACCAATCTAGGGCCTTGCCTACCCCAAGTGACTTTTGGAAGGATGGAAATGGTTTCAGATGGGTGCTAATGATGAGCGTTTTCCTTCATGTCATATATTCCTTCCTCCTTTGACACACCTTGTGTTCTGTCTAGCTCCTTTTGTTCCTCAGTTTTCTGGTCTAGCCATTTAAACAGCTGCCACATTGGAGCTATCAGGTTGATTTTTGTAGTTTGAGTCTCTGAGGCTCTTGGAGGAAGGGGATGACTGGGATATGGTGCTGGTCTCTATTTCCAGCCTAGATGTAGGATGTTCTCGTTTCCTTTTGCTCTTGGCTCTCCTGCTGAGATACTTTGCAGAACTGTGGCACTGATTGTATGGCTTAGCAAGTTTCTATAGTTTGGCTGTCTGTCCTGGCCTAAGGAAACTTCCTTAGCCTGGAGCTAGGATCTCCATAGTCCTACAAACAAGGGGTAGAAACAGAGGCATGGGTTGGGTTTTGTTGAGAACTTGTGTGGATTGACTCATGTAGTCTCTCTGCCAGTAGGGAAGGGTTTGTGGAAGAGGTGCTGAATGGACTTAATGGAGACATCCGTTCATATATGCTGTTGCTGTATTTGGTTGTTGTTTCTTTGTTTTGCCTTTTTTTTAAATTCAGAAGTTCTAAACCAAAATACCATCTAAAATGTCCTTTTTTGGGGTGCATAGTTTGTTTTAAAGAGGTTTGAGAAGTTGAGGGAACCATACATATATCTAGTTTTCCATCTATTTTAATCACATAACCTGAAAGTCATTTGAGTGATCAATCAATCATCCAATATTTAGTGAGCACCTACTGTGTGCCAGACACTATGCAATGTGCTGGGAATACAAAGACAAAACACATAGTCCATGTGTACTAAGGTAACTTTTAGAGCAAAATCTTAGGTTTTTATGAGTAAGAAGACTGTACACACCTTTAGATATTTTTACATTACTTACTGGGTGAGTAACCTTACACAAGGCACTGTCTAGAATTCATTTACCTTATCTGTAAAATATTTTATCTGATTAAAGGCAAAAGATAGGACAAGGTATTAAAGAGATCAAAGAATTTTGGAAGGGCTCTTAGAAATTATCTGTTCCTACCCCTGCATTTAACAGATGAGAAATCCCTTGAGGTCCCTTCAGACATAAGATCAATGATTTTATAAGCCCTGTGGTTTCTGTGACAGTTTTTGATTTGTAGCAGACATGAGCTAGAGTTTTATTTCTTTACTTGCAACAGGTGTCCTTTACTTCCATTCTTGTAACCTGACCATTCATTGACCTACTTTTCATCTTCATTCTTGGTTTGAGTATTCTGGAAATGATTATTGTAAGCTATGAGTTTTTTCAGCTTATAAAATTTTTATGAGAAATTTCACTATGTCTTTAAGACATATCTTCATACCAAGACTGTTTTTGTCAAGGTCACGCATGCTCCATTAAAGCTACCTTCAAATGTAATCACTATACTTGTGTTATTGAATCTTGGTATGGTTGGTGAACTGCACACTAGGATTTTTGCTATGTGATTTGGGAAAAGAAAATGAGAAAATCTTGAATTATTTCAGCTTGTCTCTAATAAGAATTTTCATTTAGTAGTCAGGCAATCCATGACACAGTTAAACTTTGATAAGTAGCTGGAGCCCTTAACATTTTATTAAATCTCATGCTTTCGCCCCCACTGTCAAGTTTTAGTGCTTCTTTTCTGATGAGTATAATTTTCTTTCACTGGTAATGCACAGGATAGGTAGATTAAAAGATAATGTATAGACTGCAATTTCAGTTCCTTATCACTGGCTTTCCCATATCCCCATGCAAAGTAACATAATTAACACTTGGTTAATTAGCTCAGATTTTGGTGGCCACAGTTTTGTTTTGTTTTTTAATGAATTATGAAATGTTCTATGCTCTTTTGTATATTGTAGTTCTTATTCCTGCTACTGATGTTAAGAAATTTAGTATTATTATGCTTCTGAGCTGGAATTTAATGCTCACATTTGTTCAGTCACTAAGTCTGCCTTCTGTCAATTCAGAAATCTTGCTAAATTGAAATCATTCCGCCTCTGCATATGAACACTACTTCATTCCTCTCTCATTTCAGAACTGGTCTACTGTATGTCACTGTCTAATAGATTCCCTGATGGTACTATTCAAAGGCTTCAAATTATCTCATCTCTCCATCAAAACCAAAATGTAAAAACTTTATGAAAGTTCACAACCATGAAAGTTTTATTTTCAAGTAGTTGTTTAAAAAAATTATAAATTTTCTTTGTTATCTTAAATGAAGATATTTACTTTTTTATTTGACTTTTATCTTATCATAGTTACATTATCTCTTTTATATTAAACACACAAATACTCACACACACACACACACACATCAATATCAAGATCAGCTACCACACTGATAGTAAATTCTTCAACTTAAAATAGCCAAAAGCCAAGATCAAAGTAGAGGGAATATTGGTGCAGGATTTCCTGTTTGCAGATGATTGTGCACTCAATACAGCCTCTGAAGCTGAAATGCAAAAGCATGGATCAATTTTCTGCTGGTTTTGCTAATTTTGGTCTAACAATTAACACCAAGAAAACACAGGTGTTCCATTAGCACTACACCAACCATTCACCATACTGCAACCATCAATTACAGCAAATGGAGGTTTTGAATGCTGAGGATAAATTTACTCCTCTTGGTTCTGTATTTTTCAGGGATGTACACATCGATAATGAAGTTCATACACTCATTGCCAGAGCTAGCTCAATGTTCAGGAGTCTCTGAAGGAAAGTGTGAGAAAGAAGAGGTATTAGACTGACTACCAATCTAAAGAGCTACAGAGACATTGTTCTGACCTCGTTATTGTATGCCTGTAAAATCTGAAAGTATACCAGTGCCATGCCAGAAAACTGAATGGCTTCCATTAGAACTGTCTTAGGAAGATTCTAAATATCATCAGACAGGATAAGATACCAGACACTGACATCGTTGCTTGAACTAAAGTGTCAAACATTCAAACTCTATTTTAGAGAGTATATCTCTGATGGGCTGGTCATATTGCTCGAATGCAAAATGTACATTTGCCAAAAAGACTATTTTATGGGAAACTTGCATGGGGCTAGCAATCACCTGGTGGTCAGAAGAAGTGATACAAAGAAACTTTCAACATCTCTCTTGCAATTGATTGTGTGTAATGCGAGACACTGGTACAGGACTGCTCAGCATGGCATGCCCACATCAGAGAAGGTGCTGTGCTCTACAAGCAAAGCAAAATTGAAGTAGCTCAAAAGAAATGCAAAATGTACAAATTTAGAGAATCTACCCTGGATGTTTACGTGGACTATTTGTGTCCAGTCCCAGGGTTGTGAGGAAGAGTCAGGATCTTTATTTTCCTTGAAGCAGAAAACTCTTTATCTGGAAATTTCACCCACAGATTCAAATTGGCATCTAATGTGCAGAAGACTGCTTGGGTCACTGAGAAGTTAAGTGACCAATGAATTTCCCATGGTCGTGAAGCTAAATAGTATGGTTGGTAGTCAGAATCAGAACTATAATGGACATTTTCTTGAGGAAGGGGCTAGCCTACTGTCCATTGCCATATGCTTCTTCTTGGTGTCTTTTAAAAATTTCTTGTTGTTTTGAGACAAGCATTTAACTTCATTAATATAGGTATACAACCCAATGAAGAAACTGCTCAAAGTATATGTGTTATATCCAGATTTTTCTCTTTTCCCTGCAATTGAAATTATTTTTCCCTAAAAAACAACAAAACTGTACCTGGGAACTTATTGGCCCTTGCCTCCTTTGATGGAGCATCCTGATGATCTAAAGGAATGAGGAATATTGCTCCTATGGAGTTGGGACACCTTTGACTTGGTGAATGTCTGAAGATCACTCAAGTTATCATAACCTGCCCTCCTAATTGGTTACTTATTTGTTTTCCTTTATTCACAAAGAATCCCAAAATGACATTACCAGGTTGGAGTCAATGTACAGTGTGTCTGACTGCAACAGTTCAGACCTGTAGACCTTTAATTCTCTTCTTTACCAATTTTCCTTCAGAGACACCCAAATAGTGAGCTATTTCTGGCAATGTACACATCAACCTCATTATCTGGGTGTACATCTCTGGAAATCATACTGTCAAGGTAAATAAACTTATCCACAGAATTCAATATTTCTCCATTTGCTATAACCAATGGTTCCATGTATGGATGGTGTGGCACAGGCTGGTGGAGAACCTCTGTTCTTGGTCTTAATTGTCAAATCAAAATTATCAGAAGCGTTAGAGAATTAATGTATACTATGCTGTATCTCAGCCATGGAGGCTGCATTGAATGCACAATAATCTATGAACAAAAAGTCATGAACTAACTTTCCCTGCATTTCAGACTTAGTTTGTAGCCTTTTCAATGTATTTATTTTTAATTTTTGTTATAAGGCAATGAGGGCTAAGTGTCACATAGCTAATAAGTGTCAAGTGTCTGAGGCCAGATTTGAACTCAGGCCTTCCTGACTGCGTAGCTGGGTACTCTATCCACTGAACCACCTAGGTGCCCCTACCTTTTTCAATTTAAATAATTTATGTGTGATAGCTGACCTTGATGCTATTTTCAAGCACATTAAAGGCATTTGACAACAGTGCTGAAAACAACATGCTAAAAAGCATGAGAGTAAACAAACAGCTTTGCTCTGCTTCTTTGGTAACTGGGAAGGTAAGACATTATCTGTTATCCAGAACCCATACAAGCAAGCCAGCATGGAAGTGTTGTATATTACTGATGAACTTCTCTGGACAACAAAAAGATATTACCCTGTTAATTAGGTGTGTTAATAAAAGTTTTCTATATGGGAGCTAAGCACAAGTGTATCCTTGTTATAACTATTTGATTTATAAAAAAACAAAGTAAATCTCTCTTATGGACAGGTCATAACCTCTCTGTGCCTCTATTTAATTTTATTTAAATAGGAGAATATAACAAAAATATCTTATTGCCTCCATCAATTTGATTAATTCCTGGCAGTGGAACTCCTTCCACCAATGTCAATCATAGCCTGTCTTTAACTCAGTATAGAAGGAGTTTATGAGGAGGAATATAGAGAAGAGGTTAAGTCACTTCCCTTGTGTCTGAGGTGGGATTTGAACCCAGGTCTTCTTCACTTAAAACCCAACACTATATTCACTATGCCTCCCTGAGTCTACAAAAGAGACAGAGAGAGAGAGAGAGAGAGAGAGAGAGAGAGAGAGAGAGAGAGAGAGAGAGAGAGAGAGAGAGAGGAGAGAGAGAAGAATGCTTATGTTACAGGTTATTGGGAGGAAGGCACTTGCAAACCTTAAAGTATTCTATAAGTATGAGCTATTATTATGTTGAATTCCAATACAAAAATTCAAAGAACTCTTTAACACGGTTTCATTAAAAGTACAAAATAAACCTCGTAGAAAATGGAGGCAAGAGTGAAGCAGATGGTGTGAACCCTGGAGGAAAATATATTTTATTTTTGAAATACAATAGAAGTCACTTCACTGATAACTGGAAAATACAGTAATCTGCCAAATGACCATAAATCACATGTAAAAATAACCAAGTGGAAGAAAAGATACTTTTCTGGCAGTTGTCTCCTAGATATTGAAGCAGAGCTATTTTACTTTCCATAGCTTATTTTTATGTATGTAATTACAAGATTCCACATCTTTGTCATTTCTATATCTACATATCATATATTCCTTTATTTTTCAATTACACTCCTCTCAGTTTCAGCCAAGGCTTTACACAAGTACAAGGCAGATAGGTTACCCTGTCTGTCTAATCTATATCTGAAGTGATGGATGAAGCTCTAAAATGTAAATCTTTCACTAAAAATCCCATGGAAAAAGAATTTGCTCCAAGTCTTCTGGGAGAAAGTTCTTCAAATGTGACTATGAACAATACAGTGACAGTTGGAGTCTCTCTGGTGACATTTCAGGTCATTCATCAAAGTTAAAAATCAGCAGATCTCAAAGAAGGAAAGGGCCTTATTGTCAAACCTCTAGAAAAAGTAGTCTATAATTATTACCTCCACTTCCTCATCAAAATTCCCTCTTCAGCTCCCAGTAATCTGACTTCTTTCCCTGACACTGCAGTGAAACAACCTTTTTTAGAAGTCACTTATGTTTCCTTTATCACTTAATCTGATCACTGAAAACTGTTCCCTTATTAGATTGTTGCTGGTTTTCCCTTATGTTTGGAAGAATCACCTTTCTCCCCTTTGCCTCCTCTTTAGATTATTGAACATTCTCTCTGCCCTTTCCCTTCACTTCCACTGTACTTGAGCTCATAGCTATCTCCATTGTTACCTTGTTAATTGCTTTATCTCTGTCTCCTTTTTTCTTTTCTCAGTCTTCTCATAACCCCTTAAATGTGTATATCTCCCAAAATTCTATTCATGATCTCTCTTTTCTCTCCATTTTCACTCCATTGACTATTCATTTACTCTCATGGTTTCAATTTGTACCTCAGGATAAATGACTTAAAATTTTATACCTCCACCCACAAAATTTCCTCAGAACACAATTCCAAATCCCTTATTTACATGTCTGCTAGATTCGTTTTATCCACAAATATCTGCAGAACCTCAAAAATATGCTCATTCCTTTAGTCTCTGTTAGTAAGCATTTTTACAGCACTTACTATGTGCCAGGAACTGTGCTAAGTACTGGAGATGCAAAGAAGGCAAAAAGAGGACTCTCCCTTGAAGGAGCCCACATACTAAAGGGGAAAACTCAACTATGCATATACAACATACCTACAGCATGAATGAAGCTGTCTCAGAGAAAAGACACTGATGGAGAATGAGGCATAGAAAGGCTTCCAAGAGAACTGGGCTTTAAGCTATGTCTTGAAGAAAAAGAGGAGGCAGAAGGGAGAAGGGTGATTTTTCCAAGCATAGGGGAAAACCAGCAAAAATGCATTGAATCGGGCAATAAATTGTTTTTTTTTAAAAACATATTCATTTTATTTATTTTTAATGCTCTACAATCACTACCATAAAACTTAGATTTTTTTTTCCCGCTTACCTACCTCTTCTTCCTCAAGATAGCATACAATTCTATATAGAATCTACACATACACTCCTATTGAATTATAGTCATGCTGTGTAGAAGAACTAAAATAAATGGGAGAAATCATATAACAAACCAAAACATAATACACACACACACACCCATGCAAAAATGATCTGCTACAGTCTGCCGTTGAATTCCATCGTTCTTTCTGTGAATGTGGAAGGCATTTTGCCTTAGAAGACCATTGGGAATTTTTGTGTGTGTGTGTCCTTGTATTACTATGAAGATCCAAGTCTACCAGAAAAAACTCTCGCACACTGTGGTCTTTGCTGTGCACAAAGATCCAGGAGATGAATTGTTGGGGAAGGAACGGCAAAGTCCTTATTAGGGTATCACTAAGCATATGAAGGCAAGCAAAATGTAGGAAGACTGGAAAGACTGGGAAGGGTTTTAAATGCTAAACGGAGGGAGTTGTTTGTACTTGCAACTGTATAGCTCATATATGTCTTGAAAGGTAAGCCTAGTCATTTTAAATGATATTTTTCTTTCTCTTCCTGCTGAGTTCCATTGATAATACATAAAAATGTTGATAATTTTATGGATTTGTTTAACATCCTAAAATTTTGCTGAAGTTATTAGTAGGTTCAATCAATTTAGTTGATTGTTTTAGACTTCTTTAAGATCAGTACGATATCATCTGCAAAAAGTGATAATTTCATTTCTTCCTTACTTGTGGCTATTTCTTTGATTTCTCTATCTTGAACTGTTACTATTGCCAGAATTTCTAGTACCATGTTAAGATGATGTGGTATATATTTGTTGCAAAACATTTGTTTTAATTTTCTCCTCCCCTCTCCCCCAAGAGTATTGAAATGTGAGGGAGAAAAAATAGATTTCTGCATTTTTTTAAAAGCTAGAGAGTTGGGTGGGGGATGGGAGGTGGAGTTGTATGGATCCAGGCCTACTCCATTTTGAAACTCACTCCATTTTGTTCACACATATGTCTGAACACTCCTTTTCATGCTTCCAATGCAAGTAATCAAAAACAGAATGTGCTATGGTGTCTTGTTGTGCAACCTGATCTAAGAAACAGCCTAGTACTTGCATACTGTTATACAGATACCTCTAACCAAGACACTGAGTAAAAGGGTTATTGTTCTAGACCAGTCTCCAGTCCTAGCAACAGGGACCTTGATGAATCAGATTTGTACCATTCCCCCAAACACTCCTATTTTTCTTTCCCTGTAACCTATATAAACTTTATATACTATTCTGGGAGTCTTTGCCTTTTCAAGTGAGACTCTCCTGCTGGCCAACGCAATAAATGCTAGCTGGTCTAAATTCTGTTTCATGAATAATCTGTTGTTTCTGGCACTGACAGCTGCTACATATGTCAAATGACACATTTGCTTTCAAATGATGTCACTGTATTATTAGTTTTACTTAACTATTTTATCTTGTCACAAAAGATATCCCACAAAGTAGAAGATGTTTATAACATGAGAACAAAGCACAGATCCAGCAATACCACTACTAAATCTCTATCCCAGAGACATAATAAAAGGCAAGGGACTTACCTGTGCAAATATATTCATAGCAGACCTTTCAATGGTGGCAAAATATTGCAAATTGAAGGGAAGCCTATCAATTGAGGAATGGCTGAACAACCTGGAGTATAGGAATGTAATGGAATACTAGTGTGCAATAAGAAATAATGAACAAGAAAATTTCAGAAAAACTTGGAAAGACTTCCATGAATTGATGCAAAGTGAACTGAGCAGAACCGGGAAAATACTGTACACAGTATTAGCAACATTCTGTAATGATTAACTATGGATGAGTCAGCTCTTCTCAGTAGTACAATGATCCAAGATAAGTACAAAGGATTCTTGAAGGAAATACTGTTAATATTCAGATAAAGAACTGATGAACTCTGAATGTAGATGGAAGCATATATTTTTTAAATTTTATTCTTTCTTGTGTTTTTTTTTCTTTTGATCTGTTTCTCCTTTCACAACTGTAACTAATATGGAAATATTTTTATATGATAGCACATGTGTAAATTATATCAAATTGCCTACCATTTTCAGAAAAGGGGAGGGAGAGAGAAAAATTTTGAACTCAAAATCTTATAAAAATGAGTGTTAAAAATTTTCTTAATATGTAACTGGGGAAAAATAAAATATCATTAAACTGAAAAAAAAATACAAAGCTCAGCAATAATATTTAAAGCTGAAAAAAATAAAAACAACTCTCCCCACCCCCACAGTAGCTATCCCAAAATACACAACTGATTTTCATTAATTCTGTTTGCTGGTAAGAAGTAAGGAGAGTAAGCCACACTTTCTGAGAAGTTAAAACACACTGTGTTCCTTTCTCTTTATTGTTCTAACCATCCTGCCATATGTATATTCCTCCCAGCTTTTAAACTATTGCTTTCCAATAAAGACTGCCTCTATTTCTTGATTAGCTTTTACATTGTTTTCCATTCTTTCTCCTTCTTGGCCCAGTTTAGACCTTCATCACCTCTCAACTATAATATCCTTCTTCCTGAAATTCTTATGTCCATTGTAATTCTTGCTGAATCTCCCCTCATTTCACTAGCTGAATAACCCTTTTCATCTACCACTGTAATTGTGTTAGTGGTCTCAAAACCCTTCACCATTTCCTGGGTGAATAAAACATAACTTCTGCTGGTAGCCCTCAAGGACCTGTATAATTTATTTTCAAAATTCCTATCCAGCGTATCCCATACAAATACTCTTCATGTAGTCTACATAATAATAAAAAATAATCATAGCTAGAATTAATATAATGCTTTAACTTTTACAAAGTGTTTTCCATGTATCATCTCATTTGATCCCCACAATAATACACTATGTCATAGATGCTATTACTATTCTAATATTACAGAAAGTGGATTTAAGAAAAGTTAGAATAGAGAGAGGAAGGCCAGGAAGGAGGTCATAACTATAGTCTGATGAGGTGATGAGGGCCGAAATCAGGGTAATTGTAGTGGGAGAGGAAAGGATATTGGACATCTTAAAACTTGTCGTTAAACATATATTAAGCACCTTTTATGTAAAAGGTGCTGTGTTAAGTGTTGAAGATATAAAAAAAGAGTTGAAAGATATGTTTTCAGTTTATAGTAGACCCAACTAGCTCTTTTTATTCTTTGCTTCCCCTCTATCTGCTGTTTTAAAGAATTTAAGGATGTTGGTGAAACTGAGGGAAATTGTGATATTTCAGTTTCACACAGCCCTGTGCAGTTTATTGGAAGATAGATTCTGAAATGATCTAAGAAGGAGGTGGTTATCTCGAATTGTGGGGAATTAAGATAATATCTAACCCCAGACAAAGCCTGAGGAAAAGTATGTGGATCAATTTAGGGAGAAGTAGAATTCAAATGGCAGACTTAATGACTGTGTGCTCCATTTGGCTAGCTAGCTCCTTTGTGTTTCAAAACAATTTAGTCCCCAAGGCTAAAAATCTGGGAGCTGGCAAAACTCAAATTTAGTGATTTGAGGGACTTGTCTTTCAGAATGATCTAATACCACTGATCACCCTTTTTCTCCTAGATATTTATTTTTCTTTGAATTTACATAACACACTGCTATCTCTTGATTTTCCTCCTATGTGTCTTTTTTTTTCTTCTCAGTCTATTTTGTTGAATTACCATCTATATTTCATCTTCTAACTGTGGGACACAAGCTCCAATGCTCTGTCTTGGACCCTTTTCTCTCCTTTCTCTGTTTTTCTGGTGACTTCATCAACTCTAATTCAATCATTTTTTATGTGTAGGTGAATTCCAAATCCATGTATACCACCACTGAATTACTGCTACATATCACCAACCCTCTGATGGATATTATGAATGATGTCCCCATAAAGCAACTCAAACACCTCTGTTAACATGTGGCCCTTCTCACTACTCAAAAAGTCACTACCCTCATTCAAGCTTATATTCTTTCTCACCTGGAGTATTTCTATAAGCTCTTAATCAGTTTCTCTAACTCAAATCTTTCTCTATTCCAACCCAATTGACATTTTTAAAACCCAAGTATGCCATTATTTTTTTTTTTTGAGGTGTGAATACCATTTCTTCTGTATAGCCTTTAAAGTTTTTTAGTCATTTTAGTTTCAGTCTATATTTCCTGGCTTTTTATTGGCTTTTCTTGCTATGCTTCATTTATGACTTTCCAAAATTTGCTATCTCCTTGCCTTTAAACAGGCTCTCTCTTTTAGAATTCCTAGACTTGTTCACAGCTCAATACTAATACCACCTCCTACATATTGCCTCTCCTGAATCACTCAGAGTCATGATATCTAGTGGAAAATAGAGGAAATGACGCTCAACTGGGTGCAGCCTTGATGCTAGGTGTAGTCAAATAGAATTCACCAGAAGACAACCAACCCTTTTCAGAGGCATGTTAGCCAAGACAATTGTGACCAAGAGACTACACTTAGGCCCTGGTCACATATTTTGCATATTTATGCCTCAGTACAGCATACTTCCAACTGATGATGGTTATATTTGTGAATTAGAGGCTGCTATGTGGTGTAGTACAAAGAACACTGTGCTTATAGTCAGTAAGACCTGAGTTCAAATACAGACCCAGACACATACTAGTAGATTAATCAGACCCATTTCTATTCAGAGAAGCTAAGTGTCCCTGTACCCTCCTTGCATCCTTTCTGTGTTCACACAAAGGAAACCTCCTCCTTTGTTAAATGTATAGTGACTCATTTTGTCCCAACATTGAAACTGAGGATGTGGGCTTCAGAGCCACACCTGTGACATCCTCCTTTCCATATATTTGTCTTGGGTGCTTTATATAACTAGAGAAACACAATATTTGCATTATGTGTATATGCATGCACATTTATGTTATATATTTATGTAAAATATATTTATTTTATACACATGTTGCACACATATAATTGTGTAAAACTAATTGTTTCATTTATGCAAATATATTTAAATATAAATTCGCACACAAATGCTAATTTTTATACATTTGTGCCTCTATAAATATGCTTATATTCTTTCATGTCCATAAAGATACCTATGAAACAATTGGTGAACAGACACTATAAAAAATTAGTATAGAATAGCTATGTTGTCCAGAAAAAAATGCACAGGCAATTAATGGAGTGATTATATTTCTCAGGAAAGTCTTCACAGAATATGGTGAGTCTTAAGTTCAGAGCATAAAGCACTTAAGGATATGAAGAAATGGAGAAAGATATTCTAGAGTAGGAGAATATCCTGAGCATTGGTGTCTGCTAGAGAATTATTGGTGTAGGAGAAAATGGAAAGCAACAAAGGGATCAATCTAAGAACTTTCTCACAACTTGAACACGTATCTATCTTTAGATCAGGAAAAATTTGTTCTTTCAGATTTCTCATTGATTTAGCACAGAGTTAAATGGACTTTTTTTTAAAGTCTTTCATTCACACATTATATGCTTGATACACAGAAAAGAAATTCCTTATGCTTCCAAGTCCTATGCTCATGTGACTGGGACTTTCTTACCTATAATAAGCTTAATCACTCATATAGTCTTGCTGGCTATAGCTATACTTTTCTTTGTTTGCTTTTTGTTCCATAGAAGCTTGACTGCTTCTTAACTTCCCTGCTCCTATTTGCTAAGGTAAAATGCATCATATTTACCCACATACATATCTGGTATTTGTAAACTTTAGGAAAGTAGGATTTTGATGTAATTATGAAGAATCTGGTACATGAAGCCAAATGTCTTACTGTCTGCTTAATAGGCATGTGAACTGTCTCCTTTTTTAACTGCCTAAATTTGATGTTAGAGAAAGTACAATTTGTTCTTAAATCTAAAAAAAAAATAATTCAAGCTGTACCTTTCTCCCACCATTTTCTTTGTTTAATGAACATTCAGGAATCACTTCTGTTGTAGTCACAGGAGCCTGGATTCCATATGAGATCCTCAGTGCCATATCCTCTTTAACAGAAGGAAACAGATCACTAGGGGAAGAAAACAACTATAGGATATTGTAACTGGAAATTGCCTTATGAAATAAATGCCTTTCAATGGACTAAAGTGGTTAGCAGTTGATTTTAATTCTGAAAAACAGATTTCACTTGTCAATTACACTAACAAGATTAGGCTTTGATGAGGTAGATGAAGTATTATTCAAAATAAAATAAAGGAAATATGAAAAAAGATTACAAAGGATTATGATCTTTTGTAGTGATATTCTTTTAAGTATGGCTCATGGTTTAATGGGGCAATAGACTGCAACAGTGCTCCCAGAAAAATGGCCACTCTTAAATATCATGACATTATACTATAGGATAAAGCATATTTTTATGACAACTATACAACATATTGCATATGCAAATTGGAGTAATAATAGCCAGATATTTTGTACTAATGGACTCATTATAGTGATGCATGATATGGTAAAGTAAGACATCTAACTTTCTTTCACTTTTATTCAAGACCAGGAAATATACCTGGTAAAATTAAAAGTAGAATACATTTTTAAAGAAACTCATTGCCATATAAATGGCTTCTGATTAGCTGGAAACCACCAGCAATTAGTAAAATTTCATTATTATTTATATGCTATTTAGCAAAAAGACCTTTGTCTTGTTTCAATGAAATTCAACACTATCAGAGAGGACATTTGACTACAATATGATTTACATGTGTTCAGTATAGTGCATGGATGGGTCTTTGTAGTTTTACCACATCTATTTTCCATTTCAATAAACCAGGCCAAGATGGAACCAAGTGATAGACCCAGAAATAGTAACTAGACTTGTGATTTCCTTAGTAGGATCTCTGATGACCTTTTCTCTGCATTTATACCGTATGAGACTATAGCCTAGTATAATTTGTTCCTATGGCCTCTTCTTTTGATTGACTAAGGGTAAGTCTTCATTCCTCCCTGGGCTGCAGCCCTGACTCTCTAGACTTCCTGTACCATAACTCTCCTCTCCCTCCACCCCCACCCCCATGTAAGTATCTTCTCTTCTCCCTCCTCAATGTACTTTTCAGCTTCCTTTATGCATTATGTTCTTCCATTAAAATGTAAGCTCTTTGAGGTCAGCGAGTTTTCTTCTTTCAGCTTGTATTTGTAATCTCAAGATTTATCAATGTGGGACTGACCAGAGCCCTGGGAGGTAGAGACTGGAGGCTCTCGGGCATACACGCGCACCGAGACCAGCTCCGACTCTTTACTCCAGCCTCTCTGGCTGCCTGCTGCACTCAGGACTTTTCTTGCCCTAAAGACATCTACCCCTCCGAGCCAATCATGACCGACAAGTCTTTCTTCGACACCGATGTCAACACCCTGACCCGATTCGTCATGGAGGAGGGGAGGAAAGCCAAAGGCACCAGAGAGATGACCCAGTTCCTTAACAGCCTCTGCACCGCTGTCAAAGCCATCTCCTCTGTGGTGCAGAAAGCAGGCATAGCCAATCTGTATGGAATTGCTGGCTCTACCAATGTCACTAGTGACCAAGTCAAGAAGCTGGATGTTCTCTCCAATGACTTAGTTGTTAACATGCTAAAGTCATCCTTTGCTACATGTGTTCTTGTATCAGAAGAAAACAAGAATGCCATAATAATAGAGCCAGAAAAAAAGGGGTAAATATGTGGTCTGTTTTGATCCTCTGGATAGTTCTTTGAACATTGACTGCCTTGCATCCATTGGAACTATTTTTGGCATTTACAGAAGGAATTCAATTGGTAAGCCTTCTGAGAAGGATGCTTTGCAGCCCGGCAGGAATCTAGTGGCTGCTGGGTATGCTCTTTATGGCAGTGCCACAATGTTAGTGCTGGCTATGGAATGTGGAGTCAACTGCTTTATGCTGGACCTGGCTATTGGGGAGTTCATTTTGGTTGAAAAGGATGTGAAGATAAAAAAGAAAGGTAATATCTCAGTCTTAATGAGGGCTACGCCAGGGACTTTGATCCTGCAATCGCTGAATATATCCAGAAGAAGAAATTTCCCCAGGATAACACAGCTCCTTATGGTGCAAGATATGTGGGCTCCATGGTGGCAGATGCGCATAGAACACTGGTGTATGGAGGAATCTTTTTGTATCCAGCCAACAAAAAGAGCCCCAAAGGAAAGCTGAGACTCCTGTACAAGTGTAATCCAATGGCCTTTGTCATGGCAAAAGCTGGAGGACTGGCTACCACAGGAGATAAAGCTGTGCTGGATGTCATTCCCACTGACATCCATGAGAGAGCACCAGTGATTCTGGGGTCGCCTGATGATGTGAATGAAGTCCTAGAGGTTTACAAGAAGCATGCTGCCAAGTGAAGATCCCATCTTCCCACATGGGCTGAGACATGAAAAAGAACAGGACCAAAGATCATAGTGAACTCTAACTTCCATGGCAGACCAACATCAAAGCAATTTTTTATTTCCCACAATCCTTTTGATATAGCAAATACTGTATGGTGTTTTGGGCACCCTAACCAAAAGATAGTTTCCATAGGGTTACAAATGGTAAAGATATTTTGAGAGGTAGGGAAGCAAAAGATGAAATAAAATTGTTCTTCCTTAAAAAAAAAAAAAAAAGATTTATCAATGTGTACAGCACAAAATAAGTTCTTAACAAAAGTTTGTTAACCTGTTTACTTAGAGAATTACTCAGAACGTTAAAAGGTTCAGTGACTTACTTGTCAAGTGTGACATAGCCAATATGTGTCCAAAGTTACACTTGAACCAAGGGCATTCTATCTACTATACTATACAGCATTAAATAAAACCAGTTTACCTAAAAAAATGTGTCATTCACAAGCTGTATGAGTATGGCATTTGTGATTTTTTCCACTTAAATGATAAAAGTGTAGAACAGTGCAAGACCAAGCATGGATCTCTAGGACACAGATCTTTTGCTAACATGACATGGAATAAGATATTAACCACTACTCCAAATCCAGTTATTCATCTAATTCTGCATCCATGGATTTAAACTTCCATTTAGACTACACAATGCCATCTTTTTCACAAGAATGATAAGATATTCTTTATCAAAGCTGACCTGTCTTTCTATAATTAAAAAAATAAAATAAAATTGTTGACTGTTAAAAAAAATACTTGAGAGACTGCTTCTATGGGACTCAAGCCTGAGAAATGTCAATCATGGTAACTGCTTACTCAAGACATAAGAATGATTGATACCTTGATATACCTTGTATACCTGGTATCCCATTTCCTGGGAGGAAATAAATTGTATGGAGTTAAGAGGATTGTAGTTGTAGATCTGGGAAGGACATGAAAAACTAATCCTTTAAGGAAAATAAAACACAACTGAAGTGTCTTGTCCATATTGCATGGCTAGTGAATAACAGAGGGGGAAAATTAAATATAGGTCCACTGAACCCACAGTCAGCACTTTCCCCCAATACAACATAATTCTTCCCATTTAAATATTTATAATTTAAATACAACATAATTGTAGAGCAGCTAAGGGAAAGGGTATGTAGCCTTAATAACTGGGAGAATCAAAAAGGGTCTCTCCTAGGAAGATTTTAAAACTAATCCTTGAAAGAAGTTCAGGGCTGCAAGAAATGGTGCTGTCATGGGCATTTGCTCAGCCTGTTAAGATAAAATATGATACCTGTCCTTTTGTACTTACAGCTTAATGAACAACGTGACTTTTATGCACATAATTATACTACAAAATGCATATACAAATAAAATAGCTTATTGAAGCAACAAAACAATTAGTACAGATTGATTATTTGGTTCAGACAATAATACATAACAAATGAGAAATAATTCTTGGTAAGTGCATGAAAGAGATATAAATGAAGGCCTCTGTGAGGTTCCACAGCAAAAGGGTCATTAACAACCTAGAAAAACAGGATAGGATTTTAGGGCTAGGTAGCATTTAAGTTAGCCTTTGAAGGATAGGAATTTAAAACAATGGAAGAGTTAGTGACACTGAAATATGAAGAAAGGTATGGTTGAAAATTGAAAAGCCTATACAGCTAGATACATATACTATATATATATATATATATATATATATATATATATATATATATATATATATATATATATATATATATATATATATATATATATAAATTGCATCCCAGTGAATCCTAAGAAAATAAGGAGGGATGGCAGAGATGGTACAGAAAAGGCAGGGATTCCCCTGAGCTCTCCCCCAATCTCGCTTCCCCCAAATACCTTTAAAAATGATTCTAAATAAACTCTAAAGCAGCAGAAGTTCCCTTCTTCTTCCCTAGCTCAGATGCCCAACTCCTTTCACTATCCAGGGGTAAAAGATCAGGTGGTTGGGGTGAGGCAGATTCTCAAATCAACTCACGCCAGGGCTTGCCTCTTGTGGTTAAAGCTGACCCTGGCCTGGAGGTGTTTACTCTTAACTGGACCCAGCTACTTCCTGGGATTTTTCTTCTGACCTTTTCAAATTGTCTTGGGAAAATCCCTATCATGCCCCTATGATTTATTTTTACCCACATTTTGTCACCCTAAGGTATTATTTTATTTCTTTTGCAGCGGGAAATCTTGAGAGTTTGAAATTTTCTGACCTATTCTGCCATCTTCTCAGAATTCTCTCTAGCCTTTGCTTTAAAGACAAAAAAAAAAAAAAAAAACCAAACCTTATTAGAGAAAAGGAATTCAAAGATTAAAGTTTTTAATTCAAAATTATATCAAAAGTGTTCTTGTAAGATGTCCAGGTAGGCTTGTATGATATAGGCATCTTGATCAGCCTGTAAAATACTCTCTAGGAAAAATTTGGGGGATTTTCTATTTATTTACTTTTTATTTCTACTTTCAGTGGTTTTGGAAGTAGTTTCCCTTTGAAAAACTATGAACTCTGCTAAATATATTGAAGCAGACTTTTTTCCACAGTCACAGAAATTCCTAAATGCAGATTCAATTATGCAGTATCATCTTCTACTTTGTCATATGTGACACATCATATGTTACCATAACTTAAGACATTTATCCAAGGAGTAAAGACAAATATTCTTTAATAGCCTAAGAGACTCTTTGGACATCCCATTGATGCAAGAATTGTAGTACATGCTTATAATCCCTGCTTTTACAGATGTTGAGGTCGGTAGACTGCTTGATACTGAGAATTCTGAGCTATAGTATAAATAATGCCAATTGAATATCCACATTTAGTATGGCATTAACTTGGTAAGCCCCTACAACTTTGGGGTAGTGGGGGTTGGGATCACTTAAGGAATAATGAAGTGACCCAGATTGGAAACAGCAGATCAAAACTTCTATGGTAATCAGTAGTGGAACTGTCCAATGTCTCTCTGCTATATACCTGTCATAGAGAAAATAGGAAGACCTATTCTCAGTTACTCAACAAAAATAAATGGGTAAATCAATAATTCAATGCAAATATCTAACAATATGATGATGATAAATAAGTAAGCAAACAAATATATAAACAAAACCCAAACAAAATTCCACTGAAAACTTGTGGGCCAGACCAGACGTGGAAAAATGGATTGTTGAGCAAACTACATCTAATATTATAAAATGTAGTTTTATGGTAAAATAGAATGGAAAAGTGCACATTAAACACTTATTATGTGCTACTCACTGTGCTAAATCCTGGCAAATAGAAAATAGAGGCAAGTACTCCTGTCCGTATTCTAAGTACGAGAGATAAATCATAAAGTAATACTCATGTTCAACTTCAGTACATAGTGGTTGGGGAGGTCATATAGTAGCTTGGTTCTGAAAAGAGAAGTAACAGGGCAAACCCAATTTATCAAACCTTCAGGCAAAGCACAGAAGCCCTTGGGAGCAATGGAAGGATAGATGGTAACTGCCCACGTAGAGGTAGGGAACAAGGAAGGAAGGAAGGAAAAAGAAAAGAAGGAAAGAAGGAAGATAAAACATTTGTTAAACCTCACTATGTTTCAGACCCTATGCTAAGTAAACTGGGGGTACAAGCAAATAAAGATAATCAGACTCAATGTGTATTTGGTATAAAAACTTCGTATTACTTGTTCAGGATCACAGAACCAACATGTTTCAGAAACCATATATCATCACAGATTTATGTTTCAAGGTCAGCTCTCTATATACCACGTAGCCCAACCTATTTGTGCTACAAGATCTAAATTAGTGGGCCAAGTATTGAGTTTAGAGGATTTTAGAGAGAAGAGAATTAAATATGAGCTAGAGTAGTTAGGGAAGGCTTTATGCAAATGATTTAGGATAGGTAAACAGGAGACTGATATTCTTCTGCCCTGGTAATGCCCTGAGTTTGGGGCAGATACTAAGCACAACCTATAAAGCAAGATTCCTAGGGGATGGATAAACACAGAAGCATGACAACAGCCTATTTGACTGCCAGTGTCTGAGTGAACCAGTGGGCCACAGACAGTATCTATGCTAAAATGGAAAACACCAGCTCACAGAAAATTGCAGATCCACGCTTTCCTACATGTTAAAGGTTTGCAAAGGTCAGAACCTCTCAGTGCTCATAAAACCATCTACATTCACCAATGAAAAGAATCACCTTTCCATTTCTTAATACCCCAGTGACTAAATGCTACCTCCTTCCACTGAAAATGAGTACATGATTGCAAATTCACCTACTTTTTTCCCCTCCTTGGCTCTTCTGGGTTCCTCTAGGCACCATGACAAGGCAGCTTCTAATTAGAATTTGCAGAAAAGGCAACAGATGACTAAAAGGAATTGAAACTGCTAATTTCCTACTTTATTTGTATTTTATCAGAGAGAATGATATTTAAACTAGGAAAAACAGAACAAACATGCTTACCAGGCATTGAAAACAAAAAGATAAGTAAGGAGATAGTAAAAATGAGTCAAATGTTACTTAGCCCAAATGAACTAATTCTCAGCATACTGAAGGAAAATGAAGTTGTGACTGCAATGAGTGATTTTTTTTTTTTAAGAATTATGGATAATGT
Organism: Notamacropus eugenii; assembly: GCF_028372415.1. NCBI lineage: Eukaryota > Metazoa > Chordata > Mammalia > Diprotodontia > Macropodidae > Notamacropus > Notamacropus eugenii. Next base: position 156,279,856 of record NC_092874.1, read on the forward strand.
CAGAAGTGCAACATGATCAGAAGTGAGCAAATTATGTACCATTTTTCACATGGGGGAAAAGTGAACACATCAAACTACAGGCCAGTGAACTTGATTTTGCTCTCTGGCAAAAGTCTAGAAGGGATTGTTATAGGACAGACTTTTGAGTCCTTGCAAAACGAAGCAGAAGTTACTAAAATTAACAAAATGATCTTATTAAAAACAATTAATACTCAGTTAACCCTGCATTCATTTTTCATTTAGGAACAGAATGCTGTGGACAAAGTATATCTGGATTTTTGCACACAATTTGTCAAAATCTTTGAAGTTTTGTTGACAAGATTGAGAACTGTAAACTGGATTCTAATAGAGGGATTGTGACCTGCTTAAATCACTGGAGACAAAGATGAATAGGTCTTTTATATCAGAAGGTAAGTGATATAGACTAATATCAATGTAATCTATAAAGAGGATCTAATGGAAAACTTCTGTCCTCTGTGATTGGTATGTTCCACTAAATATTTTTTGTTCAATACATGGGTGAAGATAGCTCAATTATTGATTTACAAACAGCTGAAAGTGGGAAAGACAGATAATACACTTGATACAAAAAAGAATTCAAATATGTCAATATAGTGGAAAAATGGACCAAATCTAAGAGGAAATTCAATTATGATTTTACGTAAGATATTATTTGTGGGTTCCAAAAATAAATTTCTCTATAATTCAATGTAGGAGGAAAATTAAAGTTAGGACATGATTATGAGAAAACATTTGGGTTTTAATGAACTACAAAGTAAAGATAAGTAAATATTTTGGTGTGGAAAATATTAGGAGAGCCATAAAGGCACTGCAGCTGAACTATGGAGGCTAGAGGATAGTGCAGGTAGTACTACTGATGCTGAAGTTGTGTGGTTGGGGCAGGAGATAGAATACCAACTCTAAAATCAGGAAGTTTCATCTTCCTCAGTTTAAATCCAGGCTCCAAGACTTACGAGCTGTGTGATCCTGGGCAAGTCACTTAATCCTGTTTCTTCATTTTCCTCACCTATAAAATGAGCTGAAGAAGAAAATGGCAAATCACCTCGGTATCTTTGCCAAGAAAACCCCAGATTGGGTTATAAAGAGTCAGACACAAATGAGAAATGACTGTACAGCAATTGCTAGAATGTTTAAATAGTGAGATGTAAAAGCATTCTTGGTGTTTGTGAGACTGCCCCTACTTCCAGTGCCTGTGAGAAGCTCTTGGAGGAGAAACAGGACACATATTGATAAGGTCTTTTCAGAGAAGAGTCAGTGAAAAGGTCACTGGCCCTGGCTATCTTTGTTATACAGTAGTTCCTTGCACCACAAACTGCACTGGGTCTTGTGAACAGATATCAAAGCAATTCACCTGTGATGAATTTGCATTGTAAGGTCAACAAAACCTCCATTTTGATCATGGGTTCTAAACTATTTCATATCCTTTAATGATAGCTAATAACTAATATTTATAAAGCACTTATTAATTGCTAAGCATTTTGCTAGCATTGTCTCATTAGTATAGGATACGGTCCAAAATCAATAGAAAAAATAATGAAAATGTTGGTTATATTAATAGATACATAGTATCTAGAAAAATTACAATTCTACCCTACTTTGCGAAGTTGGATCCTATTTGGCATATCTTATCTTGGCACTAAGCCTTAGGAAGGACTTTACTCAATTGGATCAAAATTGAAGGATGGCCAGTACAGCTACAAAAACATGTTTTAGTAGCCTAGATTGGAAAACTTGGAGATAAGAGAAGCTAAAGGAAGGGAAGTCATGTATATTTGTTCTCCTTGGGCCCAACGGGAAAAATAAGAACAATAGGTGAAAGTTATAGGAGGATTATGGGCTTAATGGAAGTTAAAATTTCCTAACAATCAGTGTTGCACAAAAATAGATTGGTCTATATTTGTCTAGAGTCATTTTCACGGGTCTGTTGAGGGGTTTGGAGTGAGAGCTTTAGCAAGCCTGCTTCTACTCCACCATCTAGGCTCCACCCCACCATGGTTTGTCTTTAAAGTTAATAGGTTCCCTGTCACTGATAGTATGTATATAAAAGTCAAATGGCTATTTGTCAGGAATGTGGCAAAGTAGATTCATAATTCATGATGGGATCTGCTTAAGGTTCCTTTGACACATGACATTTTATGATTGTATGAAATGTGACCAAAGACAGGAAAGTGGAAATATAAAAAAGGAACACTTCTTTCCTTTTGTAGAAGCAAAACTTGCACAGGGAATAGGTTTTGCTGAATAGGAAGATGTAGATTGGGAAATAGCTTTCATTCAGGGCAGATAGGGTAACTGCACACAGAACATCAATCAGAAGATGCTGGGCTTTAATCTTTAAGCAACTGAGAGCCACACACTGATTTTTATTTTTTTTTTAGTGGGAGAATAACATTACACAAGAAATATTTTCAGAGTACCATGCGGTAATGATCTCTTATCACTGTTCAACTAAGATCTCACCAGGATCGGGAAGAGCAGAGAAACTGAAGACAGGGAGATAAATTTTATGTTTATTGCAAAAACTCAAGTATGAAGTTATAAGAGCGTTGACTAGCATTTGATTTTAGAGAGGAGGAGACAAATGTGACAAATATGTCAAAAATTCCAAAGTTCTCAACAGAATTATTTCATTGTAGGATGAAGGCAATAAATGATGACTCAAAGGCTAATTTAATTCTTTTTCCATGCTAGAAACATGCTCCAATAAAAAGTATTTTTTGTTTCTATCATTTCTCTTTTTGAGTCTAACTTTAAAAAAAATAAATGAGTATCAGTGAGTAGGTGCCAGAGTTTATAAATTATATCCATTTTTTTTCTAAATAATTTCATTTCTTTTTCCTGAAATAAATTTTGCTCAGATATTTTGTAAATGTTTTATTGTCAGAACAAACCTAAATAAAATGTATTTATAATAATAAACAAAAAGCTGAGCATCATGAAGTTGGCTTCTAGAGTATATACAAATCAAGGAATAATACAGTATAAACAAGTAAATTTAGAATTGGAATAAGCTTGACTAAAGGATTCTGTTAGTAGGTTATTATTTCAGATGTAATTTGAAAGCCTCAATGAAAACAAACTTAAATCAGAGTAATACCAGCAGGTTATTGACTCAGAAATAATAGAAATCTATTCTTGCGATTAATTTGCTTTTAGGTCTTATTGCAACCCAATTTAGCTATGAAAATAAAATTGCTTTAAATGAATGCCATTATATAAAACACCAACAAAATGATCTAGTAATAAAAACATTCCTGAAGAAGACAAAAAGTTGATAATTTTGGCTATCACCACGTTGAGGTATTAGCAGAGAAATGGCCCATTGAAAAGGGTTAAATATAGTGTATGACATGAAAAAGGAACCAAAGAAATCTAAATATCTCTGCTTGATTCACTGCAGGTGGCATCCTGTAGGTATCTAAAAATAAAAACTTATTCTTTAACCATTCAGTCATGTCAGATTCTTCATTAACCCATTGACCATACTGTTCATTGGATTTTCTTGGCAAAGATACTAGAATAGTTTGTCATTTCCTCCTTCAGTGAATTATAGTAAACAGAGGTTAAGTGACTTGTCCAGAGTGGCATAGCTAGTAAGTATCTGAGACTAGATTTGAACTCAGATCTTCCTGATTCTAGGCCCAGCATTCTATCCACTGAAATAAAGAGGCACATCACAGAAATTCACAAATATCTAGGTTCTATAAGCAATAACTTGTAGATCTCTGAGTTGAGAGAGAATATGGGGGAGGCACACACACTCATTTGGGGCTTTACCTTGGAAGAGACCTGGGTACCCTGCTCCACATTCTCATCAGTTATGTTGTTTGTCCTTCATTCTCAAAGAGGACCAATGACATCATGAGGGTGATGTCTTGATATGTGTGTGAAGTGGATTTGAGTGAAGCAGAAATGTGCTAAGTCAACAGCCTTGCTCTCTCTTCCAGAGTCATCAGAGTCCAATGACAGAGATGAAGATGACTGGTGATGGCTTAGGATGCAGTGGGTGCCCTTGTCCTTTCTAAATTAAGGTCTTGACCAGTGTTCGGCCTAGAGGCAGATGAGCTACCTGAGCCTTCTTACCTTTTCACTGGTCTTCGGTGGCCAACTGGATAAACGTATTGAGAGAAGAGACTTTCCAGAGTCAAACAAGGGTTAGGCTTTATTCAGGGTCTTAGTTATGTATCCATATGCAGGGTGAAATTCTTTCTTAGGTGAGAGGAATCCTCCTCCTCTCAACAGGCAAGGATCATACAGCAAGAGGATAGGAGTGGAAGAGGGAAGGGACCCTCTTCCCTCCAAGGGCCCCCGCATCCAGAAGAGCGGGGAGGGACCCCCAAAGGGGACCCCGCAGCCAGAAGAGAGCCTTCAGGCTTTCCTGTCCCTACTTAAGCTCTCCCGCAGTATAGTTGCACATGAATACCCTGTGTGCTCTCAGCCCCTAGCTAATTAACAACAGGTGTGCTCAGACCACGGGCCAATCTCAAGGGTGGGATGCGCACCCCAGCAAGTTTCCCACTGAGAAGAGGTGGAAATGCCCTAGATAGCCCGTGTTTCATGCCTCAATCCCCATCTGTTCCCTGGGGGGCTTAGTGAGAACTCTGAGGTTTAGAGGTCCTCACTTTTACCTGCCTGAAACTGTCCATGTGAAAACTGAGCTTACACCCCAACAGACCAGATCTCATTTTATCTGAGGTGATTGTTGAATATAATGCATTCAACTGGCTGAACATATAATGCAGTACCTTAGTAGAATATGAAGCTCAGGATTTTAGGAATAATGTCTCTGTTTTTCATTAAGGGATCTATGAAGACACTTGGTTTATTTCTATAGTCCTGTGCTTCTACCATAGCATATATACTTGGAGGTGGAAGTAGCAAAGAAGTGTGTAAATTAAAGAGTATGGGGGAAAGAAGAGGAGAATTAGAAATTGTGAAGGGACATGTAAAGGGAGATTCTGAGAAGCTGTGAATTGGTAGGAAAAGATGTTAATGACAAAGAATGTTATTTTGTGCATTGACTTTAAAGGAAACTATGTTGATACATTTACCTATTTATAATTTACCTCTACTTTCTGAGATACCTTCCTCCTCCCCCTACCACACTCTACCTTCACCCAACCTTCAGTTCCCTAGAGGTCTATTATTGTTACATTGAATGAAGGAGTTTTATGATATGAATTATTTACAGATCAAAGTAGAAGGAAAGTTTTTGAATGATCTTTCAGTAGTCTATCCTGCTAAAAAAAAGGATCAATTGCTTGAACAAATAGTCATGTCAGCCCTGACCTTGGTATCACCAGTCTCTTGTGGCACTAGCCATTGTACATAGATCACTAAGTCAGATTCATGAAATCTAAGTTTATGTTCAGTAATAGAAAAAAAAAACACTGTATAGCCATATGGTAATTGTCATTAGGATTATTTTATTATTTCACTTTCAAGTTAAAAACAAGTAATGGCTTGATAACCAAGTAAATGCTTTGTTTTCTTTAATATTTTTTAAAGTCTATTGCAAGAATGGAGAGAAGAGTAATATCATAATATATTTCATAATTCTCAAGAATCCTGATAAATTTTTTAAAAATCTATTGCTACAAAATTGATTTATTGTATCTGTATATGTGTGTATACAGACTTGGATTTGACTGTGCAACATAGGAGACACTGGCACAGGATTGCTCAGCATGGCATGCCCATGTCAGAAAGGGTGCTGTGCTCTTCGAGCAAAGCAGAATTGAGGCAGCACAAAGTAAATGCAGCATGGGCACATTTGGGATATCCACCCCAAATATTCACATGGACTATCTGTGCCCAACCTGTGGTAGAGCATTCTGAGCTCATATTGGTCTGATCAGTCAGTCAGACACACTAAAATTTCATTTTATCATGGTGATGCCATTTTGGTCCTCTACAAAGATGAGGGACAACAACCATGTGTGTATAAATTAATGAAGAGAATGGTCCTCATATACAATTCCTTGTTTTATTAAATGAGTCATTAAAATATATAAAAAAACATGAAATGTAAAAGTCTTATCTGTCATTCAATGACATTACATAACAAAGGAGAATGCCATTTCTATTTGAAGCATAGGTTTCGGAAAGAGATAGGCTGAATAAACAGACTGTGGTAGATGTTCTTACTCATTCACAATAAAAAAATGATCAATGAAATTTCTGAAAAATATTGGTTAGCCACAGACCTTTTCAATGGAGTAGAGCATTTAATATTTCACTACTGCCAGTTTCTGTGATAACTGGAAGTTGCCGGTCATTAACAGGTGGCCATGCTTTGTGAGGTATGACTCAGATTGCTTTTTTCAGCACAGAATTTGAAGGAATGAGACAGATATTTCTGGGGTTATAGAATTGTGTGTGAAAATGCAATTGTCTTACTAATGAACTTAGAATCAATAGCTTTTGGATTATTACAGGAGACAGTTTCCACTGACTTTTAAGAGATCTCATCCTTTTTTTTTTTTTATTTAACTTTTGACATTTATTTTCACACAATTTTGGGTTACAAATTTTCTCCCCTTTTATCCCCTCCCCCCCCCAAACCCAAGCTTTCTAATTGCCCCTGTGACCTATCTGCTCTCTCCTCTATCCTCCCTCCCTGCCCTTGTCTCCGTCTTCTCTTTTCTCCTGTAGGGCCAGATAGCTTTCTTGACCCCTTAACCTGTATTTCTTGTTACCCAGTGGTAAGAACATTACATTTGGTCCTAACACTTTGAGTTCCAACTTCTTTAGCTCCCTCCCTCTCCACCCCTTCCCCTTGGAAGACAGGCAATTCAATATAGGCCATATCTGTTTAGTTTTGCAAATGATTTCCATACTAGTTGTGTTGTATAGGGCTAACTATATTTCCCTCCATCCTATCCTGTCCCCCAATACTTCTATTTTCTTATGGTCCTTTCCCTCCCCATGAGTGTCGACCTCGTATTGCAATCTCCTCCCCATGCCCTCCCCTCCATCCTCCCCCCCACCCTGCTTGTGCCCCTGTCCCCCACTCTCCTGTATTATGAGATAGGTTATCCTATCAAAATGAGTGTGCATTATATTCTTTCCTTTAGTGGAATGTGATGAGAGTAGACCTCATGTTTTTCTCTTGCCTCCCCTCTTTATCCCACCACTAATAAGTCTTTTGCTTGCCTCTTTTATGAGAGATAATTTGCCCCATATAACTTCTCCCTTTCTCCTCCCAATATTTCTCTCTCACTGCTTGGTTTCATTTTTTTTTTTTTAAGATATGATCCCATCCTCTTCAATTCACTCTGTGCACTCTGTCTCTATGTATGTGTGCATGTGTGCATGTGTGTGTGTGTGTACTCCCACCCAGTACCCAGATACTGAAATGTTTCAAGAGTTACAAATATTGTCTTTCCTTGTAGGAATGTAAACAGTTCAACTTTAGTAAGTCCCTTATGACTTCTCTTTGCTGTTCACCTTTTCATGGTTCTCTTCATTCTTGTGTTAGAAAGTCAAATTTTCTTTCCAGCTCTGGTCTTTTCATCAGGAAAATTTTAAAGTCCTCTATTTCATTGAAAGACCATTTTTTTCTCCTGAAGTATTACACTCAGTTTTGCTGGGTAGGTGATTCTTGGCTTCAGTCCTAGTTCCTTTGACTTCTGGAATATCCTATTCCATTCCCTTCTATCCCTCAATGTAGAGGGTGCCAGATCTTGTGCTATCCTGATTGTATTTCCACAATACTTGAATTGTTTCTTTCTAGCTGCTTGCAATATTTTCTTTTTCACCTGGGAATTCTGGAATTTGGCCACAATGCTCCTAGGAGTTTCTCTTTTTGGATCTCTTTCATGCGGTGTTCTGCGGATTCCTTGAATATTTATTTTGCCTTCTGGTTCTAGAATCTCAGGGCAGTTTTCCTTGATAATTTCATGGAAGATGATGTCTAGGCTCTTCTTTTGATCATGGTTTTCAGGTAGTCCCAGAATTTTTACATTGTCTCTCCTGATTCTGTTTTCCAGGTCAGTTGTTTTTCCAATAAGATATTTCACATTATCTTCCATTTTTCGAATCTGCGCGGTATGTTCTGAGATATCTGTCTTTCTCATAAAGTCCTTAGCGTCCATCTGTACCATTCCAGTTTTGAAAGATCTATTTTCTTCAGTGAGCTTTTGAATCTCCTTTTCATTTGGTTGATTCTGCTTTTGAAGGCATTCTTCTCCTCATTGGCCCCTTGCACCTCCCTTGCCAGCTGAGTTAGGCTAGTTCTCAAGGTGCCAATTTCTTCAAGATTTTTTTGGTTCTCCTTTAACAGGGAGCTGATCTGCTTTTCATGCTTCTCCCTCATCCCTCTCATTTCCCTTCCCAGTTTTTCCTCCACCTCTCTAACTTGATTTTCAAAATTCCTCTTGAGCTCTTCCATGGCCCGAGCCCATTGGGTGGGCTGGGACACAGAATCCTCGATTTCTGTGTCTTTGCCTGATGGCAAGCATTGTTCCTCCCCATCAGAAAGGAAGGGAGGAAGTGTCTTTTCTCCGGTAAAGTACCCTTCAATAGTTTTATTTCTTTTCCCTTTTCTTGGCATTCTCCCCAACCAGTGACCTGACCTCTGAATGTTCTCCTCACACCCACCTCGCCTCCTGGTCCTCCCAGCCAGCATTTGGGGACTGAGATTCAAATGCTGCTTCCCACCTTAGGGTTTTTGGCAGGGGCAGGGCTGCTATTCAGTGTGAGAATTAAGTTCAGGTGGTCAGGGGCAGGGCCGCCTCTCTGGCTTAATTCCCTCTGGGGGTTTATGCACAGACCTTCCACAATGGATCCAGGCTCCCGCCCGTTTGGGGAGCCCCTGTCTGTAGCTGCCTCTCAGCTTCTATCTCCTGGGGGGGCTCGAGCCATGGGGGCACCCCACTCCCCTCTCAACCCGCCAAAGAGACTCTCTCACCTACCCCCGTCAGTCACCTGTTGGTGGGGGGGCTTGTGCAACCGCTGGAGATCCCGTCTCTGGAGCCTTCTCAGATCTGTGCCTCTCAGAGCTGCGGCCGCCTCAGGTCCGGGCTGGGCTCCGCGTCTGCAGAGTGACAAACCTTTTGCGAGAGGTTTGCAGGTCCCTCTGTGGGTGGGGGGACCCACGTGGCCGCTGGAGATCCCGTCCCCGTAGCCCTCTCGGATCTTTTCCTCACGGTGTCGTGGCCGCGACAGGGCTGCCCACTGCTCCCCGTCCCAGCGCCCAGTCCACGGCATGAAGGACCCTCTGCAAGAGGTTTGCAGGTTTCTCCGGAACAGAAATCTCCCTCGCTCCAATATTCCGTGGTCTCTGGGTGCAGAATTCGCCCTGGGTTGGTCCCCTCTAGCCGTTCTATGGTTTGTGGGTTGGGAGCTATGTGTATGTGCGTCTTTCTACTTCGCCATCTTGGCTCCGCCCTCAAGAGATCTCATCCTTGAAACAAGACTACAAGGCTACAGAGATTATCTAACAAGAAGCTGAGCTTGTATCTGTGTAACAAAGGGAAACTGTTTTCCAGTTAGGGGAAATAACTTAGTTCTCAAAGAAAAAGGTTTTTAGACTCAGAAAAATCCTAAATAGAAACCAGCATTGATTATATTTTCAAAGAAACTCTACTTCATACTGCCAAAAAGTTATAATCTTTAAATTATTCTATCTCTGAATGTATTAGATAGCTGATGTGAATGAGAACCAGGCATTGCCTCAGAAAATATTGATAAAGTTAGTGCTTACTATGTGCAGAACAGTGCATTCAGCTCTGCAGAGAAATGAAGTTTAGATGAGAAGTGGTATCTGTCTAAAATAAATCATTCTACAAGCTTTTATAAAAGACCTACTATGTACCAGGGGCTATACTTAGTGCTGAGAAAACAAACACTAAAAAAAGAAATAATCTCTTCATTTTAATGGGAAAGACAACAAGCATCTAAGAATATTCAGAATAAATAGAATAAGTTCAAAGTGTGGGTGACTGTGTGAATGTACATGATATTTAGAGAAGGATGGTACTATCAGAATCCAGAAGGGCTTCATGTAGAATGCGGTAAAGAAAGACAGAAGTTCTATGAGGCAGATGTGAGAAGTACATTTCATGAAAGAAGGATAGGAACAGAGAGAAGAGATGGCACATTGTGTATCAGGGAACAAAGAATACCACTTTGCTTGGATTGTGTGGTGTGGAAGGGTAGATAATGTACCCGGAGGATGGAAATATGTTATAGCTAGGCTGGGAAGGATTTTAAATTTTACACAGATATATTTGTATTTGATTTTATATGCAATATGGAATCACGGGAGTTGACTGGATAGGGGAGTGTCACGGTCAGTCCTGAAATGCAGGAAAATCACTTTGGCAGCAGGGTCTAGGATGGAAGGGAGTAGGGCAAGCCTGAAGCCAGGGAGCCCTATTAAAAACATTGTTGCAATGACCTACTGAGTATGATTAGGGTTGAAATTAAAGTGGAAGCTGTGTAAGTAGAAAGAAAGGGTCTGATTAAATGCATTAGAGTGGGAAATGCAGAAATAACAATGGTATTGGTACTATTTGAATGACTACTATTACTGAAAACTGTGCTTAAATTAGTAATGTCATTCTCCTTTGTGATACAATGACACTGAAAAATAGCAGTTAATATTTTCTGTTTTTTTGTTCTTACTTTTTAAAAGTATATTCAATATAACAGGACATTTTGCATGAGAATATTTTTGTTCATTGAATTATATGTACATACAAGTTAAATAAAAGGATATTGTAAAATTATAGTTTATTGGAATATATAAAATAAAATGACATAAAAAATTCAGAATAAGTAGTTCAATAATTAACTTTGCTTTAATTTTGTTTAATTTCCAGGGTTCTTTCATTTATACAAACAAAACTTTTTTTTTTTTCTCCTAGTACAGTGAAAGGTGAAACAATGATTCTTTCCCTTCTGCCTCCATCCCTACCAAGCTTTCTGGCTCTCTAATGAAAAGACAAGAAATAACACAATAAAGAAAATGAACAAATAATTTTATTTGAAAAGATATTTATTGTAATTTTTAAATTTTTAAAAATCCATAATGTACTGAGTGCTAAGAAAGATGATGAAAAGGTGATATTGATATCTCACTACAAAATATGAAGCAAAACAAAAATCAAATTGCAGTTATCTGGCATACAGTATACTGTCTTATCACTGAGAATGAACAGACTTGAAATTATTCATGTCTGATCACTTTAGAAAGAAATTCATTGTGGGCAAGAGTTTAAGGGAGACATTTTTTTTCTTATGTTTGTGTTTATTGAGAAATAAATTCTTTCCTTCCTGCTAGATGTTAAAACTCAAAATGGAAATATGTATAAGAGATTCTCTCTATACCACATCTCCCAGAAGTTCCTTTAAGTATAGCATAGTGAGGTTTCTAAAAAGTTTTAAATATAGGCATAAGGACATTACGAGGACGGGGCAGAGCCAAGATGGTGGAGTAGAAAGAAAGACCTACTCTATCTCTCTCCCCAAAACCCATAAAATACAGGTAAAAATGACTCTAAACAAATTCTAGAGCAGCAGAAGCCACAAAATGACAGAATGAAACACATTTCCAGCACAAGACAGCCTAGAAATCTGACAGGAAAGGTCTACCTTACCAGACTTGGAAGAGAGCATAGCCCAGCTTGGGTCAAACAGCACAGACTGGACTGAAGCAGGCTTCAGAACACGCAATCATGGTAGCATCTCTGTTTCCAAGATTTCTCAACCTACAAATGCCAAAGACAGCTTCAAAGTTCACTAAAAAAGTTCTTTCACTTAGGTGAAAGGGGAGTGTGGTCTGGCCCCAGCCCCAGCTCCAGGGCAGCAGTAGCCACTGCAACTGCAGCAGCAGCATCCACTTTGGAGTCCTCAGCCTAAAAACTCTGGGGGAATTCAGTAGCTGATCTGGATTTCAACCCTGAGTGACGATCGTGGGGTGAGGAGCAGCCCTGGCACTGGTGTGGTGGAGCTGGTGGTGGCTGTAGAGAGGGAACCCTACTCGCAATTCCAGGAAAGAAAACAGTATTTGTGGTTGCTCACAGATCAGAGTGCAGGCCAGAAGAGGAGTAAACTCCCCTCCTTTAATTGTACCACCTTGGAGAAACTGAGAACTTACAGGTTCCTAAAGATATCTCAGAGAACAAAACCTCTGAAGCCTAAGGTAGTGTATCCTCTACTTAACAAAGGATTCAAAAGTCAATTAACTGGCTGGGAAAATGCCCAAAATAGGGAAAAAATGAGAGTATAAAAGGTTATTTTATTGGTGAAAAGATATTTTCTTCCATCCTTTCAGATGAGGAAGGAAAAAAGCATACAATAACAGGAAGATATCAAAGGAAGACATCTACATCCAAAACCTCCAAGAAATGCAATGACCTTGGGTCACAGAAGAGCTCAAAAGGGATTTTAAAAACCCAGTAAGAGAGATGGAGGAAAAATAGGGCAGAGAAATGAGACCAATGCAAGAAAATCGTGAAGAAAGAGCCAGCAGCTTGCTAAAAGAGACCCCAAAATGATGAAGAAAATAAGACCTTTAAAAATAGACTAAACCAAATATCAAAAGAGGTCCAAAAAGACAATGGGGAGAAGAATGCTTTTAAAAGCAGAATTTGCCAAATTGTAAAGGAGATTAAAAAGCGCACTGAAGAAAATAGTTCTTTAAAGATTAGAATGGAGCAGATGGAAGCTAATGACTTTATGAAAAACCAAGAAATTATAAAACAAAACCAAACGAGTGAACATAATAGAAGACTATGAAATATCTCATTGGAAAGACAACTGACCTAGAAAATAGATCTAGGAGAGAAAATTAAAAAATTATTAGTCTACCTGAAAACCATGATCAAAAAAAAGAGCCTAGACATCATCTTCCAAGAAATTATCAAGGAAAATTGTCCTGATATTCTAGAACCAGAGGGTAAAATAGAAATGGAAAGAATTCACCAAACACCCCCTGAAAGGGATCCCAAAGGGAAATCTCCTAGGAATATTATAGCCAAATTCCAGAGTTCCCAGGTCAAGGAGAAAATATTACAAGCAACAAGAAACAAATAATTCACATATTGTGGAAATAAAATCAGGATAACACAAGATTTAGCAGCTTGCACATTAAGAGATCAAAGAGACTGGAATATGATATTTCAGAGGTCAAAGGAGATAGGATTAAAATCAAGAATCACCTACCCACCAAAACTGAGTGTCATACTCCAGGGGGGAAAATGGAATTTCAGTGAAATAGAGGAGTTTCAAGCATTCTTGTTGAAAGACCAGAGCTGAATAGAAAATTTGACTTTCAAATATAAGACTCAAGAGAAACATGAAAACGTAAACAGGAAAGAGAAGTCTTAAGGAACTCATTAAAATTGAACTGTTTGCATTCCTACAAGGAAAGATGTTACTATAGCTCAAGACCTTTTTCAGTATTAGGGTAGATAGAGGGAATATATATGTAGGTGTGTATAGGTATTTATGTATGTATGTGTATATTACATATGTGTATATGTACATGGGTGTATATATATATATATAAATAAATGCATATATTTGTGTGTGCATATATATATACATATATGCACATACATACACATACATACATACATACGTACATACATAGACAGAGGGCTCAGGGTAAGCTGAATAGGAAGGGAGAATACCTAAAAAGATAAAATTTGCTGTTAAATGGTGTGTACTAGGAGTAAAAGACAGGGAGAGGTAGAATGTAGCAAATCATCTCACATAAAAGAGGGAAGAAAGAGTTTTTACAAAGAAGGAGAAGAGGAGGGAGAAGAAAGAATGTCATTGAATCTTACTCTCATGAGATTTGGCTTAAGGAGGGAATAACACACACTGAATTAGACATGGAAATCTATTTTACCCTGAAGGAAGGCAAGAGGGAAGAGGGTAAGAGAGGGAAGATAATAGGAGGGACAGCAGCAAATACTCTTGTGGGAGGACAGGTCAAAGGAGAGAATGGAAAAAATGGAAGGCAGGATAGGACAGAGGAAGATGTGGTTAGTTTTTTACAACATAACTTTTATGGAAGTGCTTTGCATTGTTACACATGAATGATCTATATTGAATTGCTTGTTTTCTCAATGAGGGTGGGTGAGGAGGGAGGGAGAGAATATGCAACTCAAAACTTTAAGAATGAATATTAGAGATTGTTTTAGCATGCAACTGGAAATTAATAGACACAGGCAATGGGGTATGCAAATCTATTTTGCCCTACATGAAAACAGAGGGGAAGGGGGACAGAAGAAGTATGGGCAATAGAAGGGAGGACACAGTGAAGGAACGGGTGGATGGGGTGGATGCTGTCGCAGGGTAGAGGGTGGGGAGAGATGAGGAAAAAATTTTGAATTCAAATTCTTGTGAAAGTGAACGTTGAGAACTGAAAAAGCTGAAAAACTCAAAAAAAAATGAAAAAAAAACATACTATGCATGCTTCTGTTTATCAGTTCTTTCTCTGAATGCAGACAGTCTTCCTTCATAGGTCCTTTGGTTAATTGGGGTATTTACAATGCTTACAATAATTTTGTCATTCACAGTTATTCTTTAAACAACATTGCTGTTACTATAAACAACATTCTCTTTTTTCTCCTCATTTTGTTCTTTATTATTTCAAACTCTTTCCTTATTTTTTTCTAAAATAAACCTGTTCATAATTTATTATAGCACAGTAGTAGTTCATCATGATAATATGTCACAAGTTATTTAGCCATTCCCCAATTCTTGGCCAAATTCTTGAATTCCATTTCTTTGTCCTCACAGAGAGAGTTGCTATAAATAATTTTAGAACATGCAGGTTCATTTTCTTTTCTCTACTCACTTTAAGTAGCAGACCTAATAGTCATATTGCTGGGCTAAAGGATATACACTCTTTAATTACTCTTTGGGCATAATTCCAGATTGCTCTCCAAAATGATTGGATAAGTTCCAGCTTGAACGACAGTATATTTGTGTACACATTTTTCCATATCCCCTCCAGCATTTTTAACCTTCCTCTTTTATCATTTTAGCCAATCTGATAGGTATGAGATAATACCTTATAGTTCTTTTAATTCACCTTTCTTTAATCAGGAATGATTTAGAACATTTTTATGTTATTATATATAGCTTTGGTTTCTTCATCTACAAACTGTCTGTTCATATGCTTTAACCATTTATGAATTGGATAATGAGTTATATTCTTATGCCTGACAAAGTTTTCTATATATTGAAGATGTGAGACCTTTATCCAAGAAATTGCCTATATATATATATATTTTTTTCAGTTTTTGGTTTTTTCTTTCTACTCCTGGCTACAGTGGTTTCACCTGTACAATAACTTTTTGATTTAATGTCATCAAAATTATCTATTTTACATCACACGATGCTCTTTATCTCTTGTGTATTCATAAATTATTCTTCTATCCATAAATCTGATAGGTAATATATTCCATGTCCTCCTAATGTACTTATATCTTCCTTAATATTTAGTTAATGGTGTAAGGTACATGGTGTCAGATATTGATCTATACCCATTTTCTGCCAAGCTGATTTCCAATTTTCCCAACAATTATTTATTTGTTTGTTTGTTTATCTATTCATCTTCTATCCATTTATTCAGTATCAAAAGGTCTTGATAATTACTTTCTTAGAGTTAAAGTTCTGGTACTGCTAAACCTTCTTCATTTATATCTTTTCACTAATTCCTTTGATATTTTTAACTTTTTATTCCTCCAAATGAGTTGTTATTATTTTATTTCTACCTAAGTAGTTTTTAATAATTTAATTGGGATTACATTGAATAAGTAGATTAGGTAAAACCATCATTTTTATTACATTGCCTCTGTCTACCAGTGAACAGTTAATATTTCTCCAATTATTTAAATCTTTCTTTATTTGTACACAAAGTGTTTTGTAATGCTAAAAATACTGTTTCAAAGAGATTTTAGTTGAATTTTTAGGATGTTCCAAATATATCATCATATCATTTACAAAAGGAGATAGTCTGATTCCCTCATTGCCCATTTTTATTTCTTCAATTTTTTCTACTCATTGCTGTTGCTATCCTTTCTAATGCAATATTTTAATAGTAATTCACTTTTCTCCAATTTTGTCTCTTTGAAACAATATTTTTAGCATGTAGCAAGATATAAAAAAGTCCACAGAAATCATCATTATTTCTATATATCGCCAAAAAATCCTCCAACAAGAGGTAGTAAGAGACACCCTATTTATAAAAATGTATAAAACACCTGAGAGTATGCCTGCCAAGACAAACCCAGGAATTATATGAGCATAATTATGAAAACTGTATGTGCCAATGATATCCTAATTCAATCATAATACAATTATATATCTATAGTACCCTTCATCCTGATGTAACTTCCCTTCTTATATGTTTTAATTAAATCTATTTTAAACTTCCTTTAAACTTTCGGAGATCATGTTTGTGATTTTATTTTGCATCGACTAAAGTGTGATAAGTTCTACTCTAGCCCTTTATTTTAACTCTATTTTAACATATTTTAAAATGTGTTTCTTATAAACAACATAGTATCAGATTCTGGTTTTTAATCCATTCCACTATCCATTTCTGTTTTATTGGTGAATTAATTCCATTCCCATTCAAAGTTATAATTACAAGTTGTATATTTCTCTCCACCCCACTTTCCTCACTGCTTATTCTTCTCTCCCTTTTTTTTCCCTTACCCTCCTCAGGTGTCTAACTTGCTTCTAACCACTGCCTTCCTAATCATACCCCTTGTAAGAATCCCTCCCTTAACTTCACCCCCGTCCTCCCATTTCTTGATCTGTGCACCCTTCTAGGAGTCACTCCCTTATCTTATTCCCTTGCCTTCTTATTATTTAATCTGCATACCTTCTAAGTGTACCTCCTTTATTCTATCCCCTTGTCTTCATATTTCTCCATAAGTTAAGAAGACCTTTATACCCTTCCAGATGTATGTTATTCCCTCTTTAACCCAGTTCTCATGAGAACAAGGTGCTAGGACTACTAGTATTCAACTTCCTCCTGTAATAGTTCTGTCATTCACACTTATTTTTTGTAAGAGATAATTGTTTCATCTTATCTTTCCCTACCTAATTTTATTTTTTTAGAATGATTCCATCATAAACAATTCAAAGTCAAGCCTTCTGTCTATGTATGCTCTTTTAAACTGCTCTAGTTATGATAACATTCTTAAAAATTACAGGTAATATTTTCCCACATAAGAAGTAAACAGTTTTACCTTATTAAATCCCTTATAATAGATCTTTCATATTCACCTTTACATGTTTCTGCTCCTTGTAAGTCAGTGCTTCCATTTAATTCTGGTCTTTTCTTCATGAATACGTGGAAGTCCTTTAATTCATTATATTTTCAAAATTTTTCCATGAAGAATTACATTCAGCTTTGCTGGGTAAGTTATTCTTGGTTGCTATCCCAGATCCTTTGCTCTCTGGAATATCATGCCCCATGTCTTTTGGTCATTTAAGTAGAAACTGCTAAGTTTTATGTTATCCTGAATCTAGCTCCACAGTATTTATATTGGTTTTTTATTGGTTCCTTGTGTTTTGTTCTTGACCTAGGAGCTCTGAAACTTAGCTATAATGTTCCTGTGAGTTTTCATACTGGGGTCACTTTCAGGTGGTGATGGGTGGATTTTTTTCTCAAAACCTATTTTACCCTCTAACTCTGAAACTTCACAATAACTTTCCTTAACTAATTCTTAAAGTATAAAGTCTAGATATTTTTATGATAATTTCAGGTAGCCCAAGAATTTGTATATTGTTTCTCCTCAATCTGTTTTCCAGGTCAGTTTTCTGATGAGATTTTAGAAAACTGACATCCTCTTCTTTACATTCTCATCTATTTTTTTCAGTCTTTTGATTTTTAAGAATTATTTTTTGGTGCCTTATAACACCATTAGCTTCCCCTTGCTCCATCTTAGTTTTGAGAAGTTACTTTCTTCCATAAGTTTTTGTATCTCTTTTTCCAATTGTTTGATTTTCTTTTCATAATTTTCTTGACTTTTTAGCATTAGTTTTCTTTTTTTCCTAATTTTTCCTCAATCTCTCTTATTTGATTTTTAGTGTCCTTTTTAAAGTCTTTCAAGAGCTTTCTTGGGCTTGTGACCATTTTACATTCCTCTTTGAAGTAGAAGTAGATGTTTTGATTTTGCTGTCTTCTTCTGAGTTTGAACCCTAATCTCTATCATCATAATAGTTGTCAATAGTTGGGTTCCATCTCATTTGTTTATGCCTTTTTTTAAGTAGTTCATTTCTTGGCTGTTAACTTAGTGTTAGAGTTAAGTTCTAGTCTTGAGGTGTGAGGGATAACAACTCAAGCTTTAGGGTTTTTGTGCTGTTGTTTACTTAACTCTATCTAGCTTCCTGACCTCAGGTGTTCCTTTCTACACTTGCACCTTAACCTGGGCTTTCTAAAATACTGTCACCACAAATGCTCTTACTCCCTACAGTCCCTCTGGTGGCTGAAAATTTCAACTTGCCTCTCTGCCCTAGAGCCAAATTAGGGACTCTTCTCTCCTCAAATGACCACAGTCAGCAGGGCCCCTGCCCTCTCTGACCCCATTCACTAGATGTGTGATTCTTCCTCCTCATACCCAAACACAGCCTGGGACTGTGTCTGGCCAGTACACCTGTGCACCTATCTGTACATCTGTGCCCCCTGTCTAATGCCAGCACAGGGCCCTGCAATGTTCCCCTGATGAGCCACCGGAGCCACATAGGAGGCTGCCACCTGCATAGCTGTCCCCAAGACTTATTTTCTTGTTGATTTGTGGGTATCTGCCCAGAAGTATCTGTACTTGGTAGGCAGACCCCTCCTCCAGGCTTTCCTAACATCTTCCCAAGTTGCCTTGGTCAGGACAATTTTTTTACCTTGACTTTTAACTATTTTGACTGCTCTAAAGTTCATGTTGAGGTACTATTTTAAGTTGTTTTTGGGGGAATTTGGGAGAGCCAAGTGATTTCTTACCTTATTTTACCATCTTTGCAAAATCCTCTCCCCATGACAGGTTAGTACTCTGAGTAGCTCTCTCACATACTCACTCTACCAGAGAGAGCTCCAAAACATAACCCTCCCAAAAAAAAGGGTGTGTGTATTTGAGACTGGAAAGCAAAGTTCTAATAACAAGAAGGGAAGTTAGGAAAACTCAAGAATGGTAAGTCCTTACTTCAGCTTGCTGGCAAAGAGGTATATTTTGCTTTTGTCATGTAAATTAGGTGATAAGGTTGTAGTTTTTCTAGGCATGAGTGTTTTCCACACATCTGAGATGGAAATATTGTTCTGAAACAGCAGAGCAATTTATTTATGATCTCTCTGCAATCCTTGAAAGGGACATACATGGCAAATAGATATCAAGACATCATATCTGGGAAGCTAGCTGTGAAAGATCTGCACTCTCCCTGCCTCCTTCTAGCAACACTGGGGAACTGAGCAAAAGACTAATGATTCTAGATACCCAAAAGAGGGTATGTGGGGCAAAAGAATAGAAATGGATCACAGTTTGAGGTGATGGCTGGGTTTGGTATATTTTATGCTGATGTGCTTCAAACTACAAAGCTTTCTTTAAACTTATCATACTATTCTTTGTTTTTTTGTTGTTGTTATCTTAAGTAGCTTAAGTGTTGTTATTGTTTTTAAGCAAGACTGGATCTAAAAGCAGGGTTTCTGAATGGAATAAGGCCAGTAAAGAGTTTCTAGAACACGAGTCGAGTCCTTTATCTTTTTGTCCATGGACCTTTTTGATAGTCTAGTAAAAACACTTCCAAAAATGATATTTCATATGTGCAAAATACATAGGATTACCAAAGAAAATAGAAATACACATACATATATGTGTGTTTACACACACATATAATATTAATTACAATTTTATATGTAATATAGATTTTGAAAAGGTCATCAATAGAGTCCTTGACCTAAAATCTTTGTCCCTTATAAGCCATCAAGAAGTAATAGGAAAATATGATCATGTAAAAAACAACATGAGATGTGAAACTTTGACAAGTTCTTTAGTACATATCAGTTAAGTATGCATGCCATTTTCTTCCTGGTGACTCAAAAAAGAAAAAAAAATAAACACCTAAAATTAAGCAGGAAGAAAATTGGGTTCTATAAAGAGTGAGCTCAATGTTGAGGTAGGATGGCAGATCAATAAATAGATACAATTTTATTAAGTGTCTGCTATGAGACAGTTGCTGTATTCAGCACTGGGAATACAGAGATGAAAGTGAAACAATCTAGAGGAAATGAGGGCATGAACTAGAAGGGTGGCCAAGTGGAGGAAAAGAATGGTGCATTAGGTGTAAGAGTTCTTGTTTGTGTGGCTGTATGGGCTGAGAGAAAGTGCAAAGTCTGTTATGATGTGACTATGCTATTGCAGTCTGCTATAGAAAACCATTTGTGTCTTCTTTGCCCATTCTAATTCCTTCAATTTCTTTTCCTTCTCTTATTGCTACAGCTAACACTTCAAGTACCAAATTGAAAATACTGGTAATAACAGAGATACTTTTTTCACCCCTGATCTTACTGAAAATGCATCTAGCTTATCTCTATTGCATATAATGCTTGCTGAAGGTTTTAGGTAGACACTACTTATTAATTTATGGAAAGTTCCATTTATTCCTATGCTCTCCAATGTTTTTAATAGTAATGGGTGTTGCATCTTGTCAAAAGCATTTTCTGCATCTATTGAGATAATCATGTGGTTTCTGTTAGGTTTTTGTTGATGTGATCAATAATGCTAATAGTTTTCCTAATACTGAACCAGCCCTGCATTCCTGGTATGAATCCTACCTGATCATAATGTTATTATTCTTGTGATAAGTTGCTGTATTCTTTTTGCTAAAATCTTATTTAAAATTTTTGCATTTATGTTCATTAGAGAAATTCATCTATAATTTTCTTTCTCTGTTTTGACTCTTCCTGGTTTAGATATCAAAATCATATTTGTATCATAAAAAGAATTTTGGAGGACTCCTTTTTCCCCAATTTTCCCAAATAGTCTATATGTTATAGGAATTAGCTGTTCTTTAAATGTTTCATAGAATTCGCTTGTAAATCCATCCTACACTGGAGATTTTTTCTTAGGGAGTTCATTGATGGCTTGTTCAATTTCTTTTTCTGACATGGGATTATTTAAGTATTCAACTTCTTCTGTTAATCTGAGAAATTTATATCTTTTAAAATAATCATCCATCTCATTTAGATTGTCAAGTTTATGGGCATAAAGTTGGGCAAAGTAATTTCTAATTAATGTTTTAATTTCCTCCTCATTGGAGGTGAGCTCACCCTTTCATTTTTTATACTGGTAATTTGGTTTTCTTCTTTCTTTTTTTAAAATCAAATTGATCAAAGATTTATCAGTTTTGTTGGTTTTTTCATAAAACCAACTCTTAGTTTTATTTATTAGCTCAATTGTTTTCTTAATTTCAATTTTATTAATCTCTCCTTTGGTTTTCAGTATTTCTAATTTGGCATTTACTTGGGGAATTTTGATTAGTTCTTTTTCCAGTTTTTTTCAGTGGCATGCCCAATCTATTGATCTTCTCTTTCCCTATTTTGTTCATGTAGGCATTCAGAGATATAAAGCTTCCCCAAAGAATTGCTTTTGCAGTATCCCAGGAGGGATTCATTTTCTATGGTGCCTTTTAGCAGGCTATAGTTTCCTTCCTTATCTCTTTGGATTAAATCTATTTCTTTTGTTTTATCTGAGATTAGGATTGTTACCCCTGCTTTCCTTACATTAGCTGAAGCACAATAAATTATGCTCCAACCTTTTACCTTCACCCTGTGTGTATCCCCCCATTTCAAATGTATTTCTTGTAAACAACATAGCTTTGGATTATGACTTCTAATCCATTCTGCTGTCTCTGTATTATGGGAGTGTTCATCACATTCACATTCACAGTTATGATTACTATCTGTCTTTCCCTCCATCCTCTTTCCCACCATTTGTGCTTTTAGTTCTCCCTTCTCCTCCACGATAGCATTTTAATTTTTGACCACTCCCTCCCACATTCTTTCCTTTCTTCTTTCAGCCCCACCTCCCTTTACTCTCCTGTACCCTTACTACTTCTTCTCTCCTTTTTAGCTTCCCCTCCCTTTTCTTTGCCCTTCTCCTCCTACTGCCTATAGAGCTAGTTAGATTTATATACTTAATTAAGTTTGTTGTTCCCTCTTTGAGCCAAATCAGATGAGAGTACCTCTCAAGCAATGCTCATCTCCCTCCCCTCTTTCCCTCTACTGTAATATAATTTTGTACTTCTTCCTGTGATGTAATTTACCATTTTCTGCTTCTTCCTTTTCCATCTTGTTACAATCTCTTCATATGTTTAAATCACATTTTTATCATCACATAATTTACTTTATACCTATTCCCTCTATCTATGTATATCCCTTTTATATTTCATAATAGATATACAATTCTCAAGATTAATGAGTATCATCTTCCCTTCTAGGGAGTTAAACAGTTTGCCTAAATTGAGTAACAAGTTTTCTTTTCCCGTGTTTACCTTTTTATGCCTCTCTTAAGACCTGTGTTTGAAGATCAAATTTTCTATTGAGTTCTGGCCTTTTTATCAGGAAAGTGGGGGTGAAAATCCCTTGTTTCACTGAATATCCATCTCCTTGCCTGAATATTATGCTCAGCTTTGCTGAGTAACTAATCCTAGATTGTAGTCCTAGCTCTTTTGTGTTATGGAACATCATCTTCCAATTCCTTTAGTCTTTTAGTGTAGAAGCTGCAAGGTCCTGTGTGATCCTGACTGTAGCTCCTTGATATTTGAATGGTTTGTTTCTGGCTGCCCGTGGTATTTTCTCATTCACTTGATAGTTCTGGAAATTGGCAACAATATTTCTTGGTGTTTTTAGGTTGGGATCCCTTTTGGGAAGTGAATAGTGCATTCTTTCAATGACCATCTTGCTCTCTGGATCTAGTATTTCTGGGCAGTCTTCCTTGGTGATTTCTTGGAAAATTTTGTCCAGGATTTTTTTTCATCATGGCTTTCTGACAGACCAATAATTCTTAAATTTTCTCTCCTGGATCTGTTTTCCAGGTCGGTTGTTTGTCCAATTAGATATTTTACATTTTCTTCTATCTTTTCATTCTTTAGATTTTGTTTGACTGACTCTTGATGTCTCATAGAATCATTAGCTTCTACTTGCCCAGTTCTAATTTTCATCAAATTGTTTTCTTCAGTTAACTTTTGCATCTGCTTTTCTATCTGTCCAATTATTCCCTTTAAGGAATTATTTTCTCCAGTTAGTTTTTGTACTTACTTTTCCATTTGTCCAATTTTCCCAGTTAGGTTTTGTGCTTCCTTTTCCTTTTGTTCAATTTTCCTTTTTAAAGAACTGTTCTCTTCAGTGAATTCTTTTTTCATACTTTTAAAATCATTGGCCAGTTTTTCTTCTATTTCCTTCTTCAACTCTTCCAATAGTGCCCTTTGAGCATGTGAGCAGTTCATAGTCCCTTCTGAAGTTTCAAATGGGAGTACAGTCTCAATAATGACCTGTTTGGTATTTGTGTTTTGGTGTTTGTCCCTGTAGAAAGATTCTATGGTCTTTTCCTCCCTCCTTTGCTTCTTACTCATGATGGTGAGGCTTTGTATTGTGGCCTCTGGTTCTTTCAGCTAGATCCTGGTGCTGGGCTGAGTGGTGTGAGAAAGCAAAGGCAGGTGAATTTTGTTTGTGCTTCCCCAGATTAACACTGGAGCTACCTTGTTAAGTGTGGGAGAGGGGTGGTCTGGTTGAGGGAGAACTCCTCAGCTGGGCTAGAGCAAAGGCAAGCTCAGTGCTTGGTGATCCTGGGTGCCCTAGCGTCTTTCTGTTTCCCCTGAGGTGCTGAGGCACCTGGGTCCTGGTGTTGGTTGTGAGGTTTCACCCCCTGGGGCTCTGGTCCTCTTCTACAATAAGAGCAATGCTCCTTAGTGATTTTCCTAGCCTCAGGTGCTACAAGACTATTTCCTCTTCTGCTGATCCCACTGATCCAGGATTTTTCCGGAGAAATATTTTATGGTTCTTTCAATGTCAACAAGGGAAGGGGGAGAGAGCATTTACTGATCACTCTGCCATTTTGGCTTCTGGGCCTTCAAGATGGTGACTTACAGACATTTAATCTGTGAGTAGAAAGTCTCAGGGGCAGCTGCTGCAGAGATACCTGGAGCTACGTCCATGGCTCTCATTCAGCTGGCTCCACTTCACTCTTGCCCTGAGCTGCTTTCTTGCTGTGCTGCCGCTTCCTCAGACCTCCCAGGGGCTTTCCTGATTGGCCCTGCTGCAATCATGATGTGCTGTGCTGGGTGTTCCTCCACCCGTATGGAACAGATTTTTCTCATTGATCTTCCAGTCTGTTCTGAGCTATGAAACTGCCACAGTCTGTCTTCTATTGGATTCCACACTTTCAAAATTTGATCAGAATTTCTTTTTAGAGTTATCTGATGGAGTTTGTCTAAGCACTTAGGTGAGTAGTTGTTCTCACTCTGCTGTCTTGGCTCTGCACCCTTTCCAGGAAATATGTGGAGACACTTTCATTTACTCAGCTAAGAGGGGAATATTGGTGTGGCATGGGAAATTCTTATCTTTGGATCCAGATGGCTCAGGAGAAGAAAGTGAGGCTGGTGATCTTGCACATGCCTCCCTCACTCAAAAAAAAAGTCAAGTGCAAGTCCTATCTTCATTTCTCTGATGTCATGATCTTCTTTGAAAGTGAAGGACAAACATAACACCACATAGTTAATTAGCCTATGATCTATGTAACTATTCCTCCAGTCTAAGTCCTCCCTGTACTAACTGTTCTAGTTTAAGAAAGGCAATATTGACTGGTATGCATGTCACAGATTGTCACTTATTCACTGCTGGGAAATCTTCCTTTGTCAGAGGAGGTTGAATTCAGTCATGACAGGTTATCTACATGGTTCTCTAGCTTAACTTGAAGATACTGTTCAGATCCACTGCTGAGTGCATTCTATGCCCTGGTTTCTTAACAGTATGTAACCTGATCAGAGATGATACAAAATCCCCATGGATATAGAAATTCCATATAAATATCTAACTTTCCTAACAAAAGTATAAATGAAAATGATAGCTCGAATTTATATAGCCTTTAAAGTGAAAAAAAATTTAAATACATTATCTCAAGTGAATTACAAAACAATATTGAGAATTGATTGCTGCAGTTCATATTATTCCCATTTAATAGCAATCATTCAAAGGACTCTGTTGATACACACAGGCAAGACCAAGTGGATGTGAAAAAGACTGTTGTCCATATTTCAACACACATTTGAATAGTGACCCCTTGCATTGGGAGAATTCTTAACATTTTCAGTGTGTGTTGAACTCCTTTGGCATTGTGATGAAATCAATTAACCTCTTCTCAGAATAATGTTTTTAAAATGCAATACATACATATATATGTGTGAGTGTGGGTGGGTGTGCACATGCATGTATACATATTTATATGCATGTGTGATCATAAAGAAGATCAATTGTTTTGAAATAAAAATGGTTTTTCCCCATCCAAGTTTAATCACTCCATGAAATTTATCCATGGATCACTGATTAGGAACTTGTACTCTACATTAGCACTTCTTAAACTATGGATTGCAACCCTATATGTGGTCACAAAAAATTTGGCAGCAGTACAAAGTTTCTGAATGCTCAATAATGAAAAATTAATTCAAAATCAAATGTATAATGAATCTGAGATATTTCTAGCAGCACTTGCCTGTGTTTTATTATTGACCTTTGCTGCAGCCCTGGTTCTGAACACAAAGCATATGCACGTTGCACTGCATATGCTCTCAGTCCACACAAGGCCAAGGCATACTGCTGAAGTTTAAGAAACCCTGGTCTAGGGTTTGTCCAAGAGTATACAAATCTATATCATATAATATAGATGGACAATGATGTGGCTCCTTTGTTGGAAAAGAGGAGTATGCATTGGATTGCTTTCAGGACATTGCAAAGGACTTTTACTGACTTCAATTTACCATAATAACAAAGGCTCATCTTTTCAATGCATATACCCACACATATATCTATATATGTATACACACACACATGCAAACCTACATGAACACATCTATGTATGTATATAGATATGAATTTGCATTTATATGTGTATGTATGTGTGTATGTGTATGTCTATATAAATACATATGTACATATATATGTTTACACACATCTACATACACACATATAACCTGATGCTCTTTGGAAGCAAGGCCTACAATATCACTGCCTCAAAGCTCTAATAATAAGGTTCACAAAAAGGAAATAGGAAGACACGGGATGAGTGAGAGCAAGTCATAACATATATACAACCAAGAACTCTGAAGAAGAATAGGAGTAAAAGATGTCACCAAAATACTGTATAACAGAAAGAGAAAATGGTCTGTTCAGAAGGTAATGACAGGCAGATGGTCAGAATGCTGCACTGATATCCTTATGATTCTGGGAGAAAGTGAAAAAGACCTGTGGTAAACTTCTGGAAGGACATGGATGAGAGTCTCACAGGAGGGACATGAATGAATGATTGATTCTCTTTAGTTAAATTTCTCTGTTGGTTTATTGCTAAGCTCCTTAGTTGTCATTGTTAAATAAAAAGGAAACTCAGGTCAAAGTTACCAAATTCTCTATAATTTAATCTGCAAAGCTAGCATTTGCAAATAAAACCAGGCCAGCTGACTCCTCAGAGGCCAGAGACAAATAGGGATTTACGGATATGATTTTTCTAACAAAAAGAAGCACTGGAAAAATTATAGAAACCTGTCTGAAAATAATTCAGTTGGACAAGACAGGTCACTTGACTGGTTAGATTGTCCCAGATTTTCTTAATCCTGTGCCAGACATCCTTTTCTCCAGGCAGTATCTTTTGTAACCAGAAAGTATACTGGGAAAGAGCAACTTATGTTAATGGCTAACAGTTAGCCACATCTTCCTTAGCAGAAAACATTACTCAGTTTAGACTCAAATAAAAGAAAAATAAAAGGGGGCCTAACTTAACTTTGGGTTAACCTTTCTTCAACAGTCAGAAAAAGGAACTTAGCATTTTGAAAAATCTTATAACTTTAGGATTATTTTATTCTTTTAAATTATCTGCTACTGAATGATAAAGTCTTCTCTT
Organism: Notamacropus eugenii; assembly: GCF_028372415.1. Taxonomy (NCBI): domain Eukaryota; kingdom Metazoa; phylum Chordata; class Mammalia; order Diprotodontia; family Macropodidae; genus Notamacropus; species Notamacropus eugenii. The sequence goes on from NC_092874.1 coordinate 156,307,005, forward strand.
TCTATTCACTAAATCTATAAATAACTTAGACTATCTATGCTATTCTGGTTTAGCTCTTAGGGGTAATTCTTCATAAAGAAAAGAGCCTAATCCTATAATTAAACTAATGATCAGTCAATCAATCAATAAAAACTGATTTCCTTTATATCATTCAACTTTCCTGCCCACTCCTTCAATTAACTGACACTTTCAAAAGTGTAGACAGATGTGGCTAAAATACACCAGCACAGGATGATATACAAAGGTGATCAGTACTTACTGGATCTGAATAGAGCACCTGATGCTCACCACTAGCACTCTCTCCATGCTTATGATTAATATGATATAATCCTTACACAGTCATTTTAGTTTGCTTGACTATTCCTAAGTTAAACTTTTTATCGTTGGAAAATTCAATTTGATCAGTGTACTAATATTCTGGCATTGGTTTAAAAATGCATATGAAAAAACAAATTAGACTGATAATTTATAAACTGCACTAAGTCACTTCCCCCAGAACAAAAAAAAAAATAAAGATTAATCAATTCTAACTTGACAGAATCTAGTACATTATCAGGTAGAGCTCTTTCAAAATACCAGTAGCTGTTGCTACAACAACCAAGGAGATTCATTCTTCATTGATCCATGACCACATTGCACATGGATCTTCAATCCAGCTCATTTTGTGGTTTACTGGACCTGACATTCTTTTTTAGTTTGGTGATATGTGGACTTCGCTGTTCGCAGCTTGATTTCTACATTCTTGAAAAACTGGCTTACTAAAACCAGGGAGTCTCTGCCATTATGGGCACCTAGCAATTAGCCTCTTGCCTCCCAAATTTGGAAAGCAACCATTTTGAAAAATCACAGAATTTAATCATGGAATGAATGGGTATTAGGGATCATCTAGCCCAATCCCTTCATTTTATGGATAATGAACTGAGATTCCAAGAAGTTAACTGATTTTCTCCAAACCACCCAGATACTAAGAAACAGAAGTAAGGTCCAAAAGTAAATACTCTGATTTTTAATTGAGCCTTTTCCATTATATCAAAATTGTTTTTTCTTATCTCAACTATAAGATGTTCGTCTTAAAGGTCTTTGCTTTTTTCAACTGAATTATAATAGCTATGACATTCCTTGGACAATTTTCTATCCTGTGACATCCTTTCATATGTCTGGTTCTTTTAGAAATGCAATGATTTCCAATGCTAACAGCAAATAGACATAATAAATGCTCATTAGGGTTTTATGAATGAACAAATATTTATATAACATCAAGAGAGCTAACAGAAGTATGATTTCCTCTGTTTTGCAGATGAGGAAATTTGGACCCACAGAATAAGTGATTTAGCCACAGCAACACAGAGAATAAGGGTCAGAGAAAGGATTTGAACATGAGTCTCATGATTCTAAATCTTTTCTCCTACAAGAAATGTTTGTCATTAAAAACATAAATTTAAATATTAAACTGAAAAAGTGAAATAAAAAAGAATTCAAAATAATTTAGTCTTCTGTAATTGCCTCAACAATCCAAATACCTGATCCTATTCTTTTGTGAACAAAAAGTGTGGAAGAATAAAAACACAGGAAATGGAAAAGTAAAACTTCTTTGGAAAAGTCAAACAAAGAACAGAGAGTATATGAGAAGAGAATACAGCTGCTACTCTAGAGGAATTCCATCCTCCTATCCTGGAGTCTCTGGTTCATAGGCATGTTTTCCTTTAAGGGACTTCAGGTAAGCATCACTCAATTTTCCCAATATTTATGACTCAATCATATGTACTGCTTTAACAGAGATTTCTAAGGCCTTCCCTTTCCTTACCTCCTGCCTAATTATGTAAACCTTGGTGTAGGCCTAGGAAGTTTAGAACTGTCACCAATCATAGGCCAAGATGGACAGGAGTCCCTGTAGCTCCCTGATTCCAACACTGGACTGAGAAAAGAAGTATTTTTGTCTTCCTCCTCCAGGCCTATGGGATTCTTTTTCTATTTTGCCATTCCTCTATTCCCTGAAATAGTAGGTAACCCTACTTCTTAATCTACTCTACTCTTTTAACCATAAGTTACCCCCTTTCTCAGCTTAAAAGCCTCCCTGATATTTAGCTATATCTATAGGTCTAGTACCCCAACCTAAGAAAAACTTCAGGATATTTTTCTCTGCTTTCTCACCCATTCTCCAGGCAAATTCCTCTCCCTTCTTACCCTCCCATAAGCTTCTCTACTCTTTTTAAAAATTAATTAATTTATTTATTTTAAGTTTTCAACATTCACTTCCACAAATTTTGAGATTCAAATATTCTCCACATCTCTCCCCTCCCCCCCAAATGCCATGCATTCTGATTGCCTCTTCCACCAATGTGCCCTCCCTTCTAACACCCCTACCTTCCCTTATCCACATCTTGTCGCTTGTCCTACAGGGCAAGATAAATTTCTATATCCTGTTACCTGTATTTCTTATTTCCAAGTTGTATGCAAAAACAGCTCTCAACATTTGTTCCTAAAATTTTGAATCCCAACTTCTCTTCCTTCCTCCTTCCCTACCCATCTGAGAAGGCAAGCAATTCAATATAGGCTATATATGTGTAGTTTTGCAAATGACTTCCATAATAATAATATTGAAATATAATAATGAAATACAATAGAAATTATATTTCCCTTCATCTTATCCTTTCCCCTATTTCTTCTGTTCTCTGTTTTGACCTTGTCCCTCCCCAAGAGTGTTTACTTCTAATTGCTCCCTCCTCCCATTGGCCCTCCATTCCATCATCCTCTCCACCCTGCTTACCTCTTTCTCCTCTACTTTCCTGTAGTGTAAGATGGGTTTGCATACCAAATTGAGTGTGTATATTATTTTCTCCTTGAGTCAACTGTGATGAGAATAAGCTTCATTTTTTTCCTCTCACCTCCCCCCTTTTTCCCCTCCATTAAAAAACCTTTTTCTTGCCTCTTGTATGAGAGATAATTTCCTCATTTTATTTCTCCCTTTCTCCTTCCAATATATTCTTCTCTCACCCCTCATTTTTAATTTTTTCAACATGATCCCTTCCTATTCAGTTGACGCTGTGTTCTCTGTCTGCCTGCCTGTCTGTCTGTGTGTCTGTGTGTGTGTGTGTGTGTGTCTGTCGGTCTCTCTCTACACACACACACACACACACACACACACACACACACACACACACACACACATATATATATAACATAAATTTAAATATTAAACTAAAAAAGTAAAATACAAAGAATTCAAAATAATTTAGTCTTCTGTAATTGCCTCAACAATCCAAATATCTGATCCTATTCTTTTGTGAACAAAAAGTGTGGAAGAATAAAAACACAGGAAATGGAAAAGTAAAACTTCTTTGGAAAAAATCAAACAAAACAGAGAGTATATGAGAAGAGAATATAGCTACTACTATAGAGGAATTCCATCCTACTATCATGGAGTCTCTGAGATTGCACTGGTTCATAGGCATGTTTTCCTTTGAAGGATTTCAGATAGGCATCACTCAATTTTCCCAATATTCATGACACACACACGTGCATGTGTGTATGTGTGTGTGTGTGTGTGCATGTATAATCCCTCCAACTACCCAGATACTAAGAAAAGTTTCAAGAGTTACAAATATTATCTTTCCATGTAGGAATGTAAATAGTTCAACTTTAGTAAGTCCCTTGTGATTTCTCTTTCCTGTTTACCTTTTCATGCTTCTCTTGATTCTTGTGTTTGAAAGTCACATTTTCTATTCAACTCTGCTCTTTTCATCAAGAATGCTTGAAAGTCCTTTTTTTCATGGAATGACCATTTTTTCCCTTGAAGTATTATACTCAGTTTTGCTGCGTAGGTGATTCTTGGTTTTAATCCTAGTTCTTTTGACTTCTGGAATATCATATCCCAAGCCCTTTGATCCCTTACTATAGAATCTGCTAGATCTTGTATCATTCTGATTGTATTTCCACAATACTCGAATTGTTTCTTTCTAGCTGCTCACAATATTTTATCCTTAAATTGGGAACTCTGAAATTTGGCTATAATATTACTAAGAGTTTCTCTTTTTGGATCTCCTTTAGGAGGTGATTGGTGGATTCTTTTAGTATTTATTTGGTCTTCCAGTTCTAGAATATCAGGCCAATTTTCCTTGACAATTTCATGAAAGATGTTGTCTAGCCTCTTTTTTTGATCATGGCTTTCAGGCAGTCCCATAATTTTTAAATTGTCTCTTCTGGATCTGTTTTGAGGTCAGTTGTTTTTCCAATGAGATATTTCACAACATCTTCCATTTTTTTCATTCTTTTAGGGTTTTTTTGGTAATTTCTTGGTTTCTCATAAAGTCATTAGCTTCCATCTGTTCCGTTCTAATTTTGAAAGAACTATTATCTTCAGTGTACTTTCAAACCTCTTTTTCCATTTGGTTAATTCTGCTTTTTAAAGCATTCTTCTCCTCATTGGATTTTTCCACCTCTTTTGCCAATTGAGTTACCTTATTTTTAAATGTGTTATTTTCTTCAGCATTTTTGGGGGTCTTCTTTAGCAAGCTGTTGATTTGCTTTTCATGATTTTCTTGTGTTGTTCTCATTTCTCTTCCCAATTGTTCCTCCACCTCTCTTATTTGATTTTCAAAATTCTTTTTGAGCTCTTCCATGGCCTGGAATGATTGTATATTTATTTTGGAGGTTTCAGATGCAGAAGCCTTGACTTTTATGTCTTCTGATGTTAAAATTTTTTCTTCCTCATCTGAAAGGATGGAAGAGAATACCTGTGGTCTTTCATTTTTTCCCTTTTGGGGGCATTTTCCCAACCAGTTACTTGAATTTTGGGCCCTTTGTCAAGAGTAGAGTAACTGTAAGATCTCAGTTTCTCCAAGGTGGCATAATTAAGGGAGAGAAGTTTACTCCCTGGCCTGGCTGAAGGCTAAGATTCAGATCAGTTGCTCTATTCTCCCAGGGATATTATGCAGGGATGGGGCCACCACTCAGGGCTGAGGTTCAGATCAGCTGCTCAGTTCCCCCAGGGGCTTTATCCAAAAATGGATGCTGACTGCTGCCTGCCTGGCCACCATAGGCACTGCTGCCTGTGGCCAGGGCTAAGGGAGGAAACTACTCCCTTGTCACAGAGGTGAAAAAATCCTTTCACTGACCTTTCAAGCTGCCTTTGAAGTCTGTGTGTTGAGGGATCTGTGAACTGTGGCTGCTGCCTCTGGGGATTCTTCTCCCAAGGCCTGCTCTGGTCCTCCTCCCAGTGCTGCATGATCAAGGCTGTGCTGGGCTCTACTCCAGGTCTGGTGTGACCGACTTTTCCTGTCATCTTTCCAGGTCACCCTGGGTTTGAAATCTCCTCCACTCTGTCATTTTGTGGCTTCTGCTGGTCTAGAATTTGTTGAGAGTTTTGTTTTTTTGTGTGGAGAAAGAGCTAGAGTATGTGTGTCTTTCTATTCTACCATCTGGGTTCGGCCCCAAGCTTCTCTACTCTTGGAAAAGAAAGCTCAGGAATCAGTTCCATTACACTGCTCCTATACCCAGCAACAGTTCCCATTCTATGTCACCTGCTCTGTACCTCCCCTATACTTTCCAAGTCTCTTAGTCCCTTTTCATTTTGTTAGAGCAACCTGAGACTGAGACATCTCTATACCTCTCCCTTGATATTGTTGAAGTAATAACCCCATTCTCCTCTTAATCATTGCTATCAGGCCATACAAAATGTTTTACTGTATTCCCATTCTTAAACTTTACTAAATTCTACCAGTCGGTTCATTTCATTGATGTGAATAGCAATGTCTGTCTCCAAAGTTACACTCATGAGACCTGCCTTTTCTATTTCTCTTATCTCAGAATAATAATTAAAACCTGCAAAAAAAGAATAATAACTCCACAAAGAAATCCTATAATATTAAATGCTAAGGGAATAAAATTGTCTCTGAATTTCAAGTTGAAACATCAATGGACAGCAAGAAAATACATGCCAAATAAAAACTAAATTGAATTATAAGTACATTAATGTTACTAAAGGAGGACAGTGCTTAAGAAGCAATTAGTGAAGCAAAAATGATCAATGAAAATATGCTAACATCTAAAGAAATTATGTTGAAGATGAATAAATAAAACTGAGGCACAAACATATATTAATGCAACAAACAACTCAGAGATTCACTAGATGAAATAACGCATTAAAAAGAAAAATATCTAAAACATACGTTAGTTAAATGATAGGAGATTCAGGAAAAGAAAAAGTAGTATTTGCCACTAGATTTATGACTCCAATTAGGTAAAACTGTCTGGAATAGATAAGACCAGATAACACTCTGCAGAATTAGAGAATACATAAAACACTAGCAAAAATGAATCCTAAAAATCATGTTGTTAGGCATCAAAAAAAAAAAAAAAGGAAACAATAAAGTACAAATCTAAATCTATAATCCTTGTGGAAAAAAATTGCATTTTAACTAATTTTCATTTTTAAAATATCAACTGAAGCAATAATGATATTTTCAAGAGAAAAAATGTTCAAGTTTTATAACAATGTACAGCTGTTTCAATACATAGCTCTAGATTTAAAATTACTTCTCTTTTTTGCCAAACGGGACCATAGAATTTGCAAACAGAATCATTGGTTTCAAAGAAAAATAAAACCTGGGAGATTTTATCAACAAAAATTCACAGCTGAAGGAACAACTACAGGTACTACAGATATGAATTCAAGCTAAAGGATAAGTGATTAAGTAAAATAATAAAATATTTAAAATCCATTATTATTTATAATTAATACAACAGAAAGTATGTATTCTTTTAAAGCTTTAAGAGCAATACTAGAACTACTAAAATTTTACAGCAATAAATAAAAGATAAAGATAGCTAGGCAGCACAGTGGATAGAGTGCTAGACCTGGACTCAGAAAGACTGTGTCAAAATCTGAATTCAGAAGCTTAATTGCTGTGTGACCCTGGAGAAGTCACATAGCAGCCATTTGTCTTAATTTTGTCCGCAGTAAAATGGAGATAACAGTAGCACCCAGCCTTTCATGGCTGTTGTGAGGTAGAACATGCTAGGCCTTAGAGAAATGTTGAATCCCATTCTTCTTTTAAAATATAATAGATCAATATTGGAAATTAATAGCTCAAACTATCATGATAATGAGGTCAAATGATTATATATATGTGTGTGTGTGTGTGTGTGTGTGTGTGTGTGTGTGTGTGTGTATGTGTATAGATTCATACACATAAAATCCTCTTGTTTCAAGTACAAGAAAAAACCACGGGGACACCAAAAACATCACTATAAAAGTACATAAAACACATTGGGTTTCTTATTTATTTATAATAAAACTGAAGGAAGATTTAAAAGAAACCCAATTTACATAAAAAAACAAAAACTCACCAATGATAGCAATGCACAGTAATAGTATAAGGAAAACACCTGGCTAAAACATGAGCAAATAATGAGAAATAAATTCAATGTTCATAGATGTGTTGAATTAATATAGAATAAATAAAACATTACCAAAATTATTTTTCTAAACTTAATAAAGTACTAATCAAAACATCAAAAAATTCTTTTTAAAATCAGGAAAAATGTTAGTGAAATTTATATCCACACAAAAAAATAAACTCATTAAGCATTTACTTAGTGCTATATTCCTTGCTAAATACTAAGCATATGAATGAAAATAGAAAATAGTCTGAGACCTCAAGGAACTTAATATGCTTATAGATGTAGATAAAATGTATGGGAAATTAGTGGGAGCATATTTTGTTTGCACAGTTAATGGGACACAAGGTAGATCAATAGGAGAGCAGACTGATAAGTACTTTCTTAAAGGAATAAAGAAAGCTGATTTGATGATGATCATTTCATATCTGGAAAGGGAACTTGGAGAGTTTGGTAGTTGTGGTAATAGCTAGGGAGTGAAGTGATAAACATATCTGGTGTCTGGCCTAATCGTAACTGAAGTCACAGTTTCCTCTGCCTAAACATTTTTGAAATGTGAAAGAACTCATATGTGCATAACTTTTCCCAAATTTGCTTTCAGGACAAAACTTTTTGTATACTTTTTTTTCATAATAAAGCTAGCTTTCTCTGCCAAAAAATGTACACATTTAGTTATCTCATTTGTGGAGGGGATATTATTTTTGTTTAATTCAACAATGGAGGGAATTAATTATTTATTTTATTGAGAATTGGAAGGAATCTTAATGGCCATATAGTTAGCCTATACCATGTTCTCTACCCCTCACCCCAGAACAATGTGCACAAATTCCCACTATTATCTACCTTGAAAGTGGTCATCCAATCTTATTTAACAGCTCAAAGAGTGGAAAACTTACTGTCTTTCAAGGCAGCCCATTTCACTTTGGGATAGCTATAACTGTTAGCAAATTTTTCCTGACATCAAGCCTAAATTAACTTCCTGGCAACTTTTGCCCATTACTCATGATTCTGCTTTCTAAAACCAAATGTAGCAAGTCTATTCCTGCAAGATAACCCCTCAAGTACTTAAAGACATTTTTTATGTCTGTCAGATTCTTTTTTTCTCTAGGCTATACATGATGAATATCTTTAATTTATCCTCATATAAAGACAAATGTGCTTAAGAATATTATTTTTTAAAATTATACAACTGCTTATGTACATATATGGATATATAAACATATATCTATATATAACTTAAACAGAAAAAAATAACAGTTGGGTTAAAATAATTATAGCAAATATGATAGCTAAAAACTTGACATCTAAAACATGCAAAGAATTGTTTAACACCACTAGGCCAGGGTTAGATTTGCCTCCCTCCCTATAGGCTAGGACTTAAGGTCTGATACCCACAGGTTTGGCCCCTGACAACCCAATGAAAGACAGAAAATGAAGCTATCCTTTCAATTCAAATGAGCTTGGGGGTTTCTTTTCTCATCATCATGTCAATGACTTCAACTGATCACAGCTCTACCCCTATTGCAATATCAGATTTCTCCTCATCACCTGGCTTACCTTATCTTCCCCTTAAGAGAGATAAGACTTGTCATTAGCTTTTTAATTTCCCATTTGGGATCAAATTTCCTCTATTGTAGTAATTGTTTCTTAGGGCAAAGCCCTGATTAGCATGTTTAATTATTGTTGTCTAAAAATTGTGAGCAAAGTGCTATAGGGTTCGATGACAGGATACACTCATCTCCAAAGTAATTTCATATGCTCTTCGCAACAGGGAAAAATAACATCCACTCTTCTTATTTTTATTGGCTACAAATCTGAAATTAAATCTTTTTTTCCTAGAAATGGGTGAGCTGATTTTATTCAGACTTTTTTAAAGTACAAATTTTATCTTTAGTTTTAGCTTCCCATATCCTTCTACCTGTTTCTGCCTGACATGAACTGCTGTGATTTAAACTGATATCCAATGACCTTCACATTTCAAAGGCTGAAATGATCAGTCTTCATTACATTATATAGACTTGGTTGTCTTATCATCTATCTTTTCCAAATAGACATAGGTTTAAGCAAGAGAAGTATCTGCTATAAGGTCATTGAAAGCTTCCCCCATACCCTGCACCACACTCTGCCCCAAGTTTCAGTAAACTGACTAGTGTACTGAAACCTAAACATAGATTTTATTTTTTTTAAATTTCCACCTTTGTGCTGGTAAAAGAAAAATAAATAAGATTCAAAATTCAATACAGTTTATCAAGCAATTAATAAACATCTGTTATTTTCTTTAGGTGCCAATGATAGGAAAACAAATATGAAAAGTCTCTGCCCTCAAGGAGCTTCCTTGGAGAATTTTGTAGCCTCTGAAACTTTGAAATATCCGCCCTTCTAAATTAAGTCATTGACCTCACATAGCCTTCTTTGCCAGCACATTTCACATTTGTGATTTATCTGTTTAAAAGCTAAAATGGAAGCATATGAATCATTTCTATCTGATCCCAACTTAATACTTAGGCAGATTAACATTATTATCCTCTTTAATATGGGTTCAGTCTGTCTCTAGAAAAGTAGGACTTGACTGAGCAGAAGCATTAAATTCATAAGAGTATTTTAAACATAACTAGTAGAAAAATAAGAATAGCTAGCATTTGTTTAGTGCTTTAATTGCAACATTATTACATATGCCTATTTTTATATAGGCCAATCTGCAGGGAAAATGGAAAATATCAGCGTGCAAGTAATGGAGTTCTCAGAATTGTAACAAACTCCCATTTCCTGTCACATGTCCCATTTATACAGCTGGGTGATGTTCTGTCCTAGCTGGCCCCAGCACTGGAAAATGAGTCCTTCGTTAATACTTGTTTTATACTTACAGAAAATTTTTATCAGTGGTTTATTTCTTCTATTTTAGGTTGTGTGGGTTTGAATGCATATATGATTGTAAAAGCAAGCACCCTGACATACACAGGAAGGCCTGCTATCACAGTTTCTTAGATCTGCATCTCTAAAAGGAAAGCAACTTTTGAGGGGTCAAGCAACCACTTTACTCAAGCAAATACATCATTCACTTCATTCAGGGAGATAAGTCAGCACCTTCTACTTCAGAGAAAATACAGAGAAATAAAGATCAACAGACAGATGCAACTTCCTGACATATATTATGTATGTAACATACATATATAGTTATCAGAGAGAGAAGCACCAACATCTGTATTTTCAAAAACAGAGGGCTGCTTAGCAGCTTCCCAGGGTCTCATCTGGCACACTAAGCTTCTTCCAAAAACTAAGCCCTAAAAGAAAACCTCACCTCAGGGTACTTATACATTTTTCAGAGACAGAGGGCATCACAACCTTGAGAACCAGTACCTCTAGTAGAAAATTAACAAAAGGTAGTTGAGGCCTATTAATGGGTGGGAAAGATCTTTATCTCTTGCCCCCCACCATTAACCTTAAATTACCATTACAATGATCAAATTCATAATCTCTAAGTTTGTTAAGACATATGTTCTATTAAGATGATGGATATGATGTTCAAAAGGTGATGGGGGGAGAAAAACCATGGGAACTAGTTTGCTTCTGATTCAGAGCAAAATTATTCATTGGTGGTGGACTCTAGTAGAAGTAGAGGTTGGTAAATACATAGAATATTTACAACTATATATTGGGAAAGGGGCAGCATGATACTGGAGCAAAAAGGAAGTAGGACTATCCTAGATATGTGGTCCCTACATGTTTACACTTTGCTCACTGAGGAAGATAAGTACAGCTGGTATAATAGAGTTATGGCTAAAATCTTCCTGGTCAGATCACTTCTGGAGCATGGTATTTAATTCTGGGTAAGGTAGTTTAGGCAGGACAATGAAAATTTAGAGGGTATCAAGAGGATGGCAAACAGGATGTTGAAAGACTATTTCATGAAGGTAAGTTGAAGAAGCTAGAAATGGTTAGCCTGGGGTTAGCCTGGACAAAGAAAAATTCAGAGGCAAAAACAGAGAGGTAGGATCATTACCTATTTTGAAATAGTTGAAGGTCTGTTATACGGGAAAGGAATTTGATTTGTTATTTGACCCCTGAAGACACAAATGAATAACAAGGAGTAGAAGCAGTGAATAAGCAAATTTGAGCTTGATTTCAGGGAATAACAACAACAAAACCTTCCTAACAATTAGACATGATGCCTCAATGGGAAATGAGCTTCCTTGGGGAATACTGGGTTCCATTTCACAGAAGGTCTACTAGAAAGGACTAGAGGAGAACTTGTTAGGAATATTATAGTGGAAAAGCTTGTGTGGGTATAGTTTGGAATCAGTAACTACTGAGGTCCCTTCCAAACTTGAAATTTTATGACACATATATTAGTATTAAGAAGCTGCAAATAATAAAATATTGTGAGCTACACACTCTCAAAATTCTAAGTAAATCAAAGAGCAATAGAGGGAACATAGGGTTTGAAGGATATAATATGCCAGGCCTAGAGGCCTGTGTGGGCTACCCGAGTCTTCTTACCTCACCTCCGAGGTCTTCGGTTGGCCAAAACCAGATGCTCATATGAGAGAAAGGACGTTCCAGAGTCGAACAAGGGTTGAGCTTTATTTCAGGGTCTCGGTTACAAGTGCAGGGGGGTCTTCCTTAGGAGGAAGAGGGGGAGATTTCCTAAGGAGGCTAGGATCTTAAGGGATTGGAAGTAGAAGTACAAGCGGGGAGAGAGGGGGAGGGGAGAGAGGAAAGAAGAAAAGCGGAGCCTACTGTCCTCTTGGCTCCTCACGTGCTAAGAGAGCTTTCAGGCTTCCTCAATCCTACTTAACCTTCAGCCGCATAGTTTGCATCTGAATACCGTGCTGTTAGGTAACTAGGTGTGCCCAGATCCGGGACAATCTCGAGGGCGGGGAGATCTCTCTCCCATCACGTTTCTCACGGGAAGAGGCGGAATTACTCGAGATAGCTCGGTTCACCTCGATTCCCTGCCGTTTCCTGAGGGGGTCTCGTGAGAGCTCTAAGATTTAGAAGCTCCCACCTTTACCCGCCCGAGACTGTCCACACGGAATTGAGCTTCCAATCCCAACAATAATAAGGCCATGTTATATTTCCAACAATAAGTTACATGCAGGAAGTGGTATGAAAATATCATCTAGGGAACATATGATTAGAATATAAAATGGTTCAGTTATATAGTAAGACTGTGAAATAAAGCATGATGGTTAAGACCAAAAAGAAGGAATTTGATTATTGGTAGCTCTTCTTCATGGATTTTATGGAAAATCATAGACAAGAAAGATACAGAAGGAGAAAGCACAAACGAGTTTTGATCCACATTATTGGGCAGATATTACAGTTCTTGAGAAGTGCCCAAAATTCAACTATCTCTTCCTCAAATAGAATAAAAGTTACTTGTCTATTTAAAGACAAGAGTTTAAACGTTAGGCTTGTGATAGATTCTAAGAAGCTCTCAGAGATCAGAAGATACGTTTTTGTTTTTTGTTTTTTGTTTTTTTTTTAATATATCACATTTGGGACAAGGAAGAAAGAGGTAAAGCAGATGTTTTCCCTCCACAGAGAATAGTGTCATATGAAGACTGGTAAAGGTTTATTCAGGAAGGAAGGTAAAAAAGAAGAATTACATCAATAGCATATAGCTCAAAGTCAGATGAACTAAATTTACCTACATGCATCTATTCTATGCTGTTATAATCCTAGAACTGCACTGGGAGGGACATATTCTTTGATCATGGTTATCTCTCCTCTCCCTTTTCTGCAATAAAGATTAGTTTTCCAGAACTGTTCATAGTGGGCTTTGCTGGTAATACATAGAAAGTTTATGAATTTTGTGGATTTTGATTGCATACTTCTGCTTTATTTAAATTTTAAGTTATTTTAATTTTATTAATTAAATATCTCTGATCCTTAGTACATAATATGACTTGAAAAAGTGATAATGTTGTCACTTTTTTGTCTATGCATATTCTTTCAATTTCTTTATCACTTCTTATTGAAGTAGCCAAGATCTAAATGTTAAATAGCAATCCTTCACTCTTTATACTTTTGGAAAGGAATCTAGCAGGTCTCCATTACAGATAATGGCAAAACGTGGTTTTAGGTAAATGTTAGCAGAGAAGCAATTTGGTACAATGGAGATAAAGATGGCATCTATAGCCAGATAGAGCTGGGATTAAGACAAACATCAGACAAAGACTGGAAGTGTGAAACTGACAAGTTATTTAAACTCTCAGTGCTATAGACAAATCTCCAAGACTGAAGTTGCAAAGAAGACACTTAGAAATATTGGTAAAGATTTCTGGTTCTGGGAGCCAAGATGGTGGAATGATCAGTAATTGTTATCTCCCTCCCCTTGTTTACCTTTAAGAGGCCAGAGAATATGTCCCCGGGAAAAAACCCTGGAATAATGGGACCAGCAGAAGGGGTAAATGGACTCTTAACCAGTGAGGCTAGAAAGAGTGCTAAGGAGGGTTCCTCTTGCTATGGCAGAAGGGGACCAGTGTGGGATCAGAGCTATCTCAGACAACCCAATCTTAACAAACTGGGAGAAGATTCTGAGCCCCAGGGGAGGAGGTGAAGCCAACAACTGCCAATACTAGGACCCCACGTGTGCCTCAGCACCCCAGTGGAATTGGGAAAGCACTAACATAGACAGTTGAGCTTGCTATGCTCTAGCTCAGCAGAGGAGACCTCCTGTGACCAGACCAACCCTCCCCACTATATAATGAGCTAGCTCCAGAGTAACTGTGGGGAAACACAAAAATACCTCACCTGGCCTTTGCTTTCCAATACCAACCAGCTCACCACCAGGTAAGCTGCAGCATTTTAGCTCCTAGCTGAAAGAACCAGAGGCCACAACACACAAACCTCAAGTTTTAGGAACAAGAACTGTGGGACAGAGCTCTCTGTACCCCAGACACAAAGATCCACTTCAAAAGTCAGAAAAAAGGGTTACCATGAGTAAGAAGCAAAGCAGAAAAGACCATAAAATCTTTCTATGGGGACAAGGACCAAAATGCAAATACCAAAGAAATCAACATTGAGACTGTGGTCCCATCTGAAACATCAGAAGGGAATACAAACTGATCTGAAGCACAAAGAGCCTTCTTGGAAGATCACAGGAAATATTTTAAAACCAAAATTAGAGAAATAGAAGAAAAACTGACAATGACTTTAAAAATATGAAAACGGTAATCACAGAAGAATTTAAAAGGACAACTGGATAAATGGAAAAGGAAGTACAAAACCTAACTGGAGGAAATAATTCCCTAAAAGGATCCATTGGACAGATGGAAAAGGATATGCAAAAGTTAACTGAAGAAAGCAATTTGATGAAAATTAGAATTGAGCAAGCAGAAGTTAATGAATCTGTGCGACATCAAGAATCAGTCAAACAGAATCTAAAGAATGAAAAGATGGAAGAAAATGTAACATATCTAACTGAAAAAACAACTGACCTGGAAAATACATCCAGGAGAGAAAAATCTAAGGATAATTGGTCTACCAGAAAGCCATGATGAAAAAAAGAGCCTGGACAATATCATCCAAGAAATCATCAAGGAAAATTTCCCAGAAGTCCTGGACTCAGTGGACAAAATAGTCATCAAAAGAATCAACTGTTCACCTCCTGAAATGGATCCCAAACTAAAAACACCAAGGAATATCATTGTCAGATTCCAGAACTATCAAGTTAATGAGAAAATACTGCAGGTAGCCAGAAAGAAGCAATTCAAATATTCAGGAGCTACAGTCAGGATCACACAGGACCTTGCAGCTTCTACATTAAAAGACTGAAGAAACTGGAATACAATATTCTGTAAGGCAAAGGAGCTGGGATACAACCAAGGATTAGTTACCCAGCAAAGCTGAGCATAATATTTCAGGCAATGAGATGGACATTCAGTGAAATAAGGGATTTCCAGACCTTCCTGACAAAAAGGCCAGAACTCAATAGAAAATTTGATCTTCAAATGCAGGTCTCAAGAGAGGCATAAAAAGGTAAACAGGGGAAAAAAAAAAACTTTTTACACAATATGGTCAAACTGTTTACATCCCTAGAAGGGAAGATGATGCTTGTTAATCTTGAGAATTGCATATTTATTATGAAATGTAAAAGGGGTATACATAGATAGAGGGAGTGGGTACAAATTAAATGATGTGATGATAACAAATGTGGTTTAAGGGTATGAAGGGATTGTAAAGCGAGATGTGAAAAGCAGGAGGCAGAAAAAAAAAACAAATTCCATCACAGGAAGAGGCACAAAAATATATTACAGTAGAGGGAAAGAGGGAGGGAAATGAGCATCGTTTAAGAGGTACTCTCATCTGATTGGATTCAAAGAGGTTACAACAAACTCAGTTAAGTATAGAAATACAATTAGCTCTACAGGCAGTAGGAGGGGAAGGGGGAAAGAAAAGGGAGGGGAGGCTAACAGGGAGGGAAGAAGTAGTAAGGGAAAGGGGGGGAACGGAGGGGGGCTGAAAGAAGGGAGGGAAGACTGAGGGAAGCAGTGGTCAAAAATAAAAAGTATTGTGGAGGGGAAGGGAGAAGAGAGGACTAAAAGCATAAACAAAAGGACAGGGGATGGAGGGAAGAGACAGATAGGAATCATAAGTGTGAATGTGAATGGGATTAACTGTCCCATGAAACAGAGATGGATAGCAGAATGGATTAAAAACCATAATCTAACAATATGTTATTTGCAAGAAAAACATTTAAAAAAGGGCATGCACACAGTAAAGGTAAAAGGTTGGAGCAGAATATATTGTGCTTTTGCTGATGTAAAAGAAGCAGGGGTAGCAATCCTAATCTCAGACAAAGCAAAAGCATTAATAGATCTCATCAAAAGAGATAAGGAAGGAAAGTATATCCTGTTAAAAGGCACCATAGACAATGAAGAAATTTCATTACTAAACATATATGCTCCACGTGGTATAGCATCCACATTCTTAGGGGAGAAGTTAAGGGAGTTACAGGAAGAAATAGACAGCAAAATTATACTAGTGAGGGACCTCAACCCCTGTCTGAAATTGAAAAATATAACCCTAAAATAAACAAGAAAGAAGTTAAGGAGGTGAATAGAACTCTGGATAAGACAGATATTATAGATCTCTGGAGAAAATTGAATGAGGATAGAAAGGAATATAACATTTTCTCAGTCATACAAGGCACATACATAAAAATTGACCATGTACCAGGCCATAAAAACTTCACAATCCAGTGCAGAAAGGCAGAGATAGTCAATGCATCCTTCTCAGATCATAATGCAATAAAAATTATGTGTAATCAAAAGAAATGGAAATATAAACAACAACTAATTGGAAAGAAACCATCTAATCCTAAGGAATAAGTGAGTTAAACAACAAATTATAGAAACAATCAACAACGTCATTCAGAATGACAATAATGAGACAACCCACCAAATATTCTGGGATACTACAAAAGCAGTTCTTAGGGGAAGTTTTATATCTTTGAATGCCTACATGAATAAAACTGAGAAAGAACAGTTCAATGAATTCGACATGCAGCTAAAAAACTTGAAAAAGAATAAATTGAAAATCCCAAAGTAAATACCAAATTAGAAATACTGAAAACCAAAGGACAGATTAACAAAACTGAAATCAAGAAAAGTATTGAAATAATAAATAAAATTAAGAGTTGGTTCTATGAAAAAACCAATAAAATTGATAAACCTTTGGTCAATTTGATTAAAAAAAAGAAAGAAAAAAACCAAATTGCCACTATTGAAAATGAAAGGGTGAACTAACTTCCAAAGAGGAGGAAATTAAAATAATAATTAGAAATTACTTTGCTCAACTGTGTGCCTATAAATTTGAAAATCTAAATGAGATAGATGATAATTTTAAAAAATATATAATTTTCCCAGATAAATAGAAGACAAAGTTGAGTACTTAAATAACTCCATCTCAGAAAAGGAAATTGACCACGCCATAAATGAATGAACTCCTTAGGGAAAAAATTTCTAGGGCCAGATGGATTTACAAGTGAATTCTATCAAACATTTAAAGCACAGTTAATTCCAATACTATGTAGACTATTTGGGAAAATTGTCAAAGAAGTAGTACTTTCAAATTCTTTTTATAGTAAAAATATGTTTCTGATACCTAAACCAGGAAGATCCAAACCAGAGAGAAAAAAATTATAGACCAATTTCTCTAATGAATATAGATGTAAAAAGTTTTAATAAGATATTAGCAAAAAGAATATAGTAACTTATCATGAGAATAATACATTATGATCAGATAGGTTTTATGCCAGGAATGCAAGGCTGATTCAGTATTAGAATTACTGATCATATCAACAACAAAACTAACAGAAACCCCACTATTATCTCAAATGATGCGGAAAAGTCTTTTGACAAAAAAGAACGCCCATTCCTATTGAAAACTCTGGAATGCATAGGAATAAATGGAATTTTCCATAAAATAATAATCAATATCTAACTAAAACCTTTAGCAAGCATTATATGCAATGGAGATAAGCTAGATGCATTTGCAATAATATCTGTGATGAAACAGTGATGTACATTATCACCACTGTTATTCAATATGGTATTAGAAGTGCTAGCTGTAGCAATAAGAGAAGAAAAAGAAATCGATGAAATTACAATAGGCAAAGAAGAAACTAAGTTATCACTCTTTGAAGATAATATGATTATATATTTAGAGGATCCCAGAGAATCAAGTAAAAAACTACTTGAAATAATAAACAACTTTGGCAAAGTTACATGTTATAAAATAAACTCACATAGATCATATGTATTTTTATATATTACTAACAAAGTCCAACAGTAAGAGAGAGAAAGGAAAATCCCATTTAAAGCTAAGGTAGACACTGTAAAATATCTGGGAGTTTACACAAAACAAACCCAGGGACTATATGAACACAATTACAAAACACTTTTTGCACAAATAAAGTCAAATCTAAGTAAGTGGAAAAACATCAGTTGCTCATGGGTAGGCCCAGTTAATATAATAAAAATGACAATTCTACCTAAGCTAGTTTGCTTATTCAATGCCATGCCAATCAAACAACCAGATAATTATTTTCCAGAGCTAGAAAAAATAATATCAAAATTCATCTGGAAGAACAAAAAGTCCAGAATATCAAGTGAGCTAATGAAAAGAAATGCTAGGGAAGGTGGCCTAGCCCTACCAGATCTCAAATTGTATTATAAAGCAGCAATCATCAAAACCACTTGGTACTGGTTAAGAGATAGAGGAACAGACCAGTGCAATAGGTTACATACTCAAGACACCGTAGTTAATGAATATAGCAATCTACTATTTGATAAACCCAAGCACCCCAGCTTCTGGGATAAGAACTCATTGTTTGACAAAAGTTGCCTGGACACTATATAACCGTGTATCAGAAACTTGGCATAGACCAATGCCTGACATTATCCAGAAGAATAAAGTCCAAATGGAAACATGATATAGGTATAGAGACTGATACTGTAAACAAATTAGTGGAGCAAGGAATAGTGTATTTATCAGATTTATGGAGAACAGAGAAATTTATGACCCAACAGGGGATAGAGAGAGAACCTTTTGAAGTGCAAAATGGATAATTTGATTACATTAAATTGAAAAGTTTTTGCACAACCAAACCCAATGCAACCAAGTTTAGGAGGGAAGCAACAAACTGAAAAAGAATTTTTGCAACTAGTGTCTGTGATAAAGGTCTCATTTCTAAAATATATAGAGAACTGGGTCAATGTACAAGAATACAGGTCATTCCCTAATTGATAAATGATCAAAGCATATGAACAGGGAATTTTCAGAGGAAGAAATTAAAGTTATCAGTAATCATATGAAAAAATGCTCTAAATCACTATGGTTTAGAGAGATGCAGATCAAAACAACTTTGAGGTACCACATCACACCTATCAGATTGGCTAACATGACAAAAGAGGAAGATGATAAATGTTGGAGAAGATATGGGACAGTTGATACACTAATGCATTGTTGGTAGAGTTGTGAGCTGATCCACCCATTGTGGAGAGCAATTTAGAACTATGCCCAATGAGCTGCAAAAATGTGCATACCCTTTGACCCAGCAATATCACTCCTGGGACTTGATCCCAAAGAGATCATAGAAATGGGAAAGGGTCCCACATGTACAAAAATAGCTATAGCAGCCATCTTTATGGTGGCCAAAAACTGGAACTTAAGGGGATGCCCATCAATTAGGGAAAGGCTGAACAAGTTGTGGTATATGAATGTAATGGAATACTATTATGCTATGAGAAATGAACAGGAAGACTTCAGAGAAGGTTGGAAAGAATTATGTGAACTGATACTGAGTGAAAGGAGCAGAACCAGAAATACTTAGTACACAGCAACAACTAAATGTGCGAGGAATTTTTCTGGTAGACTTAGTACTTCATTGAAATCATAAACTTGAAAAATTTCCAAAGGACTCGAGGCAAAACACCTTCCACATCCAGAGAAAGAACTATGGAACTGGATCGCAGACAGAAACAGACCATTTTCTTTTGTATTATGTTATGTTTTGGTTTGATTTATGGTTTCTCCCTTTCATTTTAATTCTTCTATGCAATATGCATTTAATATAAATGTATGTGTTGAACCTATATAAGATTATACAGCATCTCAGGGAGGACGTAGTCAGGGAGAGGGAATGGAAAAACATCTAAAATATATGGAAGTGATTGTCAAACACTAAAAACAAATAAAATAATTCAATTTAAAAAGAAAATAAAAAAATAAAACCCCCACATCTTTTTTGAATGAATTACTAATTAGGCTCACCTCCCCCATTTTGTACTTGTGAAACTGATTTTTTGAATCCAAGTATATGACTTTATGTTCATCTCTATTAAAGTTTATCTGAATAGTTTGTCCCAAAAAATATTGGTAAAAGGAATTTTCTTCTCCTAAAGTTCACTGTAATAATGAAATCAGAACTCCAGTCCATTTTTCTAATTACCATATTAAGAAAAATTCCATTTATTCATGCGTTATTTTTAATTTTTTCTTCTTTTTCTTTAATATTTCATTTCTCCTCATGCAATTACATATAAAAACAAATTTAATATTTGTTTTAAATTTTGAGTTCCAAATTCACTCCCTCCCTTCCTCTCCTCTCCCCCACATTGAGAGGGAAAGCAATTTGACATAGGTTATACATGATTAGTCATGCAAACACATTTCCATGTAAGTCATGCTGTGAAAGAAAATAGACAACACCCTCACTTAAAAAAATAAAGAAAAAGTATTTTTGATCTGCATTCAGATGCCACCAGTTCTTCCTCTGGAGATGGATAGCAACCTTCATTATAAATCCTTCAGAGTTCTCTTGGATAATTATATTGCTGAGAAGAGATATTATTCATAGCTTATCATCGTACAATGTTGTTACTGTGTTGTTACTGTGCATAACATTCTCTTGGTTCTCCTCATTTCACTTTGAATCATTTCATGTAAGTCTTTCCAGTTTTTTTCTGAGACCATCCTGCTTGTCATTTCTTGTATCACAATGCAGTTCTATCACAATTACATACAAAATCTGTTTCAGCCATTCCCCGTTTGAGGGGCATCCGTTCTAGTTCCATTCTTTGCCACTACAAGGGCAGCTATAAATATTTTTGTACATGTTTTTGTTTTTATCCCCTTGGAATATAAAAATGAGTGGTATTGCTGGGACAAAAGGTATGAATGGTTTTACAGCCCTTTGTTCGGACTGTAAAAGTGCCCTCCAAAATGGTTGGATCCATTTACAACAACACGATGCATTAGTGTTTTAATTTTCCCACAACCCCTGAAACAATTATCACTTTTCTTATCTGTCATATTAGCCAATCTGCTAGGTATATATTTATAGCACAAAGTTACTCTAATTTGTATTTCCCTAATAAACAGTAATTTGGAGCATTTTATATGAAAACAGTAATGCTATACAGCCACACAATGCTGGAGCCATCATCCAGGTTTAGTACCTCCTGTCTGCCCTGTCCCAGCAGCTGCAAGTAGCCTCAGTCCTAGTAGCAGCTGGATCCAAAGCTGCAACTGTCAGGGGAGTTGGGGTGGGATCAGGTCCCACATCCAGTATCTACTTTGCCCTGCTAAAAGGAACCATCACCAACGGGAAAGTCCTTGTGTCCTTGTCAATACCTGGCATGGTAGTATAAGGGGAGGGGAATTCAGCATCTGCCCTTGGTGAGCCCACACTTCTCTTTTTCAGTGGAGAAATGCAATAACTGTGTAATCTTAGGCAAGTTATCCTCTCTCTGTTTGCCCCAGTTTCCTGATATGTAAAGAGAAGAATAATAATGGTAACTACCTCTGAAGGTTGTTGTAAAGATCAAATTAATATAATGATTGTAACGTGCTTAGCACAGTGAGTGGCATATGCTAAGCACTATATTACTATTGTTTTTTTTAATTGAATGCAATTGTTTCATAACTAATAGCTCTAAACTGGTTTTAAAATACCAACGATGTTAAGATAAATGACTTTTATATGTGATAATTTGGAAATTCAATTCATGTCACTTGAAGTTTTATTTCATATTTTAATACATGATATTGTTTGTACTATTATTGAATTTCTAAATTCTCTTATATTGTAAAATTTGAGAAACCACTGTAACAGAAATGTTATTAGACAAAACAATGTTTTAATCTGGATGCTTTTACACATGAATGTAATAAAAGAATGTGATTAAAATGAAAACTATTTAATATTTAATGAGGTATATTTTGTTATAAAGCAGATAATTTTACTACAATAGTGAATGTTAATTTGAAATTCTTGGCTATTATGAAAGTGTATAGGGTGGCTTAAAGAGGTAACTTGAACATATTAATAATGAGCCAACTATCAGATATTTGCTGTATGTCTGAAGCCCCATAATATGGTTAGTTTTAAGTTATAAGTAAAGAATAAATAATTAACTATTAAGGAAACTCCAAGAAAGATATTCAAGCCCTAAGTTGTAGTTAGTAAAATTTTGCTAATTAAGGTAAAAATTCTTGGAACTATAATTTACTATTGTTTTGAGCTTTGATTACTGGGAAAATTGTCTGAATTGTCATGAAGCCAATAGTGGACAATGGCATGTGCTGCAGTCTGCATACTGCTAAAGGTAGATATCTGTGCCTGGGAAAAGTTTCGGGGATGACCTAGGCATGAACAATGTAGGATCCTCCTGACTCTATTTCCCAACTATGATATTTCCTTTATGAAAAGAGAATTTCCCCATCCAAATAATCCTGAACCTTACTTTTGATACACTGTGACTACATGACTGGCTATCAGCTATGACTCATGCCTGGAATCAAACACCGGTAAGTGAGATTTTCCCTCTCGTTATGATAGAAGACATCGCTATAACTGTCTCTGTTTTTACTTTTGTAGAAAATTTCTATAATCTTTAACTTTTGTAAGTACAATACTAAATCTATTAAATAATAGAATGATACTGGAACATATTTGTATTATTATATTAGGATGCAAATATGAGCATCTTACAATTTTAACCTTTATTTGTTGTGAAATTATAATATATTGCTGATATTCTTCTAAGGAGGAAGTGGTTAGACAAAGTTATATGACAAATATGTAATGTAAAAAGATTTCTAATAAAATGGAATAGCAAATTTTGAGAAAAGAAACAAGATTATACTCCTTTCTCTTTTTACATAGTATCTGATAATTTTAAAAGGCAAAAGAACAGGCAAAAACTGAACTTACTAAGAAAGAAAGCACCTGGACCAGACAGATTTACAAGCAAATTTTATCAAATATTTTAGATCAATTAGTTCCAATATCAAATAAGTTATTTGGAATAATAGGCAAAGAAGGGATCCTACTAAACTTCTTTCATGAAGCCAATATAGCACTAATAGCTAAGACAAGGAAGAGTAGATGAATATGGCTGCAAAATCCTAACCAAAATACTAGCTAACAGATTAAAACAATATATGACAAGGATTAAACATTATGATTAAGTGGGATTTATGCTAGGAATGAAGGGCTGGTTTAGCATAACAAAAACTCTTAAATATTTTTTTTCCTTAAATTGATATAAAGCATGTTTATCTGAAACCTTCAGTAAGCACTATTTCTAGTGGGGATAAGTTGCAAGTCTTCCTAGTAAGACCAGGTGTGAAAAAAGGGTTCACACTGCCATCAGTATTATTCAATATTATATTGGAAATCCCAGAAATGGTGACAATGGAAGAAAAAGAAATAGAAGGAATAAAAATAGAGAACAAGGTAATAAAGCTATCTCTTTTGGAGATAATCAAAAAATAATTTGAGAAATATAAATTGTTCATGGCCAGGAAGGATTAATATAATCAAAATGAAGAGCAAAAAGTCAAGCATATCAAAGCAACAATAAAAAAAGGAAGGTGGTTTAGCAGTATCAGATATTAAAATACATTAGAAGGCAGTAATTATTAAAATAATCTGGTGCTGGCTTAGAATTAGAAAAGTAACTCATAATTTAAAAATAAAGATTTTTATATCAAGTACAGAATTTAGGTAAGGACAGAAATAGCAAATGCTATATGAACCGGAATTTTCTGAATTTTTACTGAATTATATTGTTAGTTGCCTAGGAACCTCTAGATTTGGAACCAGAGAAGCAGAGTTCCACTCAGCATTGTCCTAAGAATAAAGCATATTGTCCAAGAAAGATATCTAAGGACCATATCACTACAAGGGACTCAAAATGTGCTGGTGAAATGTATGTTGAGAATGGGTTATTAAGATACAAGAAGACTTGATATTACTGAGCATTGGTGATAATTATTATATTGTTTTGCGTGTTTATGTTCAAGTTCTCTTGATTACCTTGGAGACATGTAAATCTCACTTCTTATAACTAGTCCATTGTGAGACTTGTAAGTAGTTTGATCTGTACCTGACAATGTAATTATATAATTATTAGACTTGTAACAAAAATTGTATTGCATTGTTTGAACCTAGTTCTGTGTGGCTGGGAAACTACACCATCTCTATGTGTTGTTTAGAGACTCTTAACTAAGAATCGGTGTTAGGCTGACCAGAAACTCAGATTCAAAGACTGATGCAAGGAGTATTCTCTAATCATGCCTATAAACTCATTCTGACTACTCCAACAGCTGTCAAACTTGTGAGTGGGTACTCCTGGATCATCTGAAGAAAGTCTCTGATCCTAAGTAGATGGTGGAACCCTCCAGGGAACTCAAGGTTCACCTAGTAGGGATCCAGAAGCAACCAACATCCAGATGACTTAGCCATCCCAAGATTCTGGTTGATGGCTGTCATCTTCCCTTTTGTTATGTGCCCAACCACCAAGGCTATGATTCAAATGTTCGTTGGCATTTTCTCCCGTTAAATTCTTCTCCCTCTTTTTCCACTAGTAATAATACCTGCAAAACACTTTCCCATAGGACCCCTCAAAGAAGTAACCTCCTGAGTAAGATCACATCCTTGTTCAATGGGTCTCTCATGGTGTCTTTGCTTATACTTGACTACCCTTTATTGGACTTAAGGGTACTATATAGTGTATGCTGTGAATCCTAAGAGTTTGAAATCCATATACAATATTTTCCCTAGTAGGATGAACCTTGTTGAGGTAAGATACCATTTCACTTATGGATTTCTATGTACTACATCTACCACAATGCTATGATATGTATAATATCAATGCTATGATATGTATGATAAACAAATGTTATATTGAATGATATATGGTTATGATATAATGTTCAAATTCTCTCCTTCTCTATTTCCCTTGATCCTTCATTGATTTTTCTCTCACATCCCTTTCAACATTTCTCATTTTGCTTTTCTGTCACGTTAGAGAATCTGATAAGGATGGTACTTCACAGTTGTTTAAGTTTCACTTCTCTAATGAATAGTGATTTAGAAAATTTTTTCATGACAATAGATAGCTTTGATTAGTTTATCTAAAAACTTCCTGTTCATATCCCTTGTGCATTTATCAACTGGGGAATGGATCTCATTTTTGTAAATTTGACTCAATTACATATACATATACATATGTATGTGTGTATATATATATGTGTGTATATGTATGCATGTATATATGTGTGTATGTATGTATACACATGTATACATACATACACACATATGCATGTATATATCCTTTATCAGAGATCCTTGCTATAATTTTTCACAATTATGATTACTATATATTTCCTTCCACCCTATTTTCTCCATTTATCTTACTCTTTCCCTTCATCATATCCATCCTCAAAAATGTTTTGTTTCTAACTATTCCTTCCCCCAATCCATTCCCAACATCTATCAGCCCTCTCCTATTATTTATTTCCAGTCCTACTTTCTGTAGAACAATATAGATTTCTATATTCAACTATGTATATTATTCCCTCTTTGAACCAATTCTGAAGACAGGAAGGTTCAAGTGTTCCCCTATCCCACCTTCTCCAATTTCCCCTCCCTTGAAAAAGCTCTTTCATGTGAGACAATTTACCCTATTCTACCTCTCCCTTCCTTCTCCCAGTGCAATCCTCTTTCTCATTCCTTAATTTTATTTTACTTTATAGATATCAACTCACCACATTCAGCTCATAGTCATTTCCTCTGTCTATGTATGATATGTAACTACGTAACTGCCCTAATAATGAGGAAGTACTTTGGAGTTACAAATAACATCTTTCCATGTGTGAATGTAAACATTTTAACCTTATTGAATCTCTTATGATTTCTCTTTCTTCTCTACCTTTTTATGCTCTTCTTGAGTCTTGTATTCAAAAGTCATATTTTCTATTTAGCTCATGTTTTATCCTCAGAAATACTTGAAAGTTCTCTATTTCACTAAATATCAATTTCTATTCCCAAAGGTTTATATTAAAATTTCTTGGGTTGTCGATTCTTTGTTTTAATTCGAACTTCTTTGATCTCTGGAATATCATATTCCAAGCCTTCCAATATCTAGAATATAGAAAGTGCAACATCTTATATTATCCTGATGTGGTTCCACAATATTTGAATTGCTTCTTTCTGACTGTTTGCAATATTTTCTTCCTGATCTGGGAGCTATGAAATCTTGCTATAATATTTCTGGAAGTGTTTATTTTGGGATTTCTTTCAAGAGGTGATCAATAGATTCTTTTAATTTCTATTTTACCTTCTAGCTCTAGAATATCAGGGCAACTTTCTTTGATAATTTCTTGGAAGATGATATCTAGTTTTTTTTTTTATGATGGCTTTCAAATAGTCAAGCAATTCATAACAAATCTTCTGGATGTATTTTCCACATCACTTGCTTTTCTTTTTTTTAACTAATTAATTAATTTATTTTTTAATTTTTATTTTTTTTAATTTTTTTTTAATGTTTAACAATCACTGCCATACAATTGTGATTTTATTCCCCCCACCTACCCCCCACTCCCCCCTTCCCTCCCCACGACTGCATACAATTCTGTATAGATTCTACATATACTTTCCTATTGAGTATATTTTCACTATAGTCATGCTATGTAGTCAGACTAAGATAAATGAAAGAAATCGTATAACAAATCAGAACATGATACACAAACACATACACATATACAAACATGATCTGTTAAATTCTGTGAGTGACTTCCATATTTCTCTCTCTGAGTGTGGAAGGCATTTTGCCTTGAGAACCACCATTGGGATTTTTTTTTTTTTTTTAAGAAGTTCTTCTGTTATTACAAAAATCTAAGTCTACCAGAAAAAACTCTCACACACTGTGGTCGTTGCTGTGCATAAAGTTCTCCTTGTTCTGCTCCTTTCACTCAGCATCAGGTCATATAAGTCCTTCCAGGCCTCTCTGAAGTCTTCTTGTTCATCATTTCTTATGGCACAATAGTACTCCATTACATTCATATACCATAATTTATTCAGCCATTCCCCAATTGATGGACATCCCCTTGACTTCCAGTTTTTGGCAACTACATAGAGTGCTGCTATAAATATTTTTGTGCATGTGGGACCCTTTCCCATTTTTATGATCTCTTGGGGATATAGTCCTAGTAGCGATATTGCTGGGTCAAAGGGTATGCACATTTTTGTAGCCCTTTGGGCATAGTTCCAAATTGCTCTCCAGAATGGTTGGATGCGCTCGCAGCTCCACCAACAATGAATTAGTGTTCCAACTTTCCCACATCCTCTCCAGCATTTATCATTTTCTTGTTCTGTCATGTTTGCCAATCTTATAGGTGTGATGTGGTACCTCAGAGTTGTTTTGATTTGCATCTCTCTAACCAATAGTGATTTAGAGCATTTTTTCATATGATTATAGATAGCTTTAATTTCTTCTTCTGAAAATTGCCTGTTCATATCCTTTGACCATTTATCAATTGGGGAATGACTTGTATGATTATACATTTGGATCAGTTCTCTATATATTCTAGAAATGAGGCCTTTATCCCCGAGCTTAGCTGTAAAAATTATTTCCCAATTTACTACATCCCTCCGGATTTTGGTTGCATTGGGTTTGGTTATGCAAAAACTTCTCAGTTTAATGTAATCAAAGTTATCCATTTTGCATTTCATAATGCTTTCTATCTCTCCTTTAGTAAAGAATTCTTCCCTTCTCCATAGATCTGATAAATACACTATTCCTTGCTTCTCCAGTTTATTCATGGTATCAATCTTTATACCTAAATCATGTACCCATTTGGACTTTATTCTTGTGTATGGTGTCAGGTATGGGTCTATGCCTAATTTCCGCCACACTGTTATCCAGTTTTCCCAGCAATTTTTGTCAAACAATGAGTTCTTATCCCAGAAGCTGGGGTCCTTGGGTTTATCAAACAGAAGGTTGCTATATTCCTTGCCTACTGCATCTTGAGTGCCAAGTATATTCCACTTGTCTACCTCTCTGTTTCTTAGCCAATACCAAGTGGTTTTGATAATTGCAGCTTTATCGTACAGTTTGAGGTCTGGTAGTGCCAGGCCACCTTCCCAAGCATTTCTTTTCATTAGTCCCTTTGATATTCTGGACCTTTTGTTTTTCCAAATGAATTTTGATATTATTTTATCCAGCTCTAGAAAGTAATTATCTGATAGTTTAATTGGTATGGCACTAAATAAGTATATTAATTTGGATAGGATTGTCATTTTTATTATATTAGCACGGCCTATCCATGAGCAACTAATGTTTTTCCACTTACTTAAATCTGACTTTATTTGTGCAAAAAGTGTCTTGTAATTGTGTTCATATAATCCCTGGGTTTGTTTTGGCAGGTAGACTCCTAAGTATTTTATACTGTCTACCCGAGCTTTAAATGGGATTTCTCTTTCTATCTCTTGCTGTTGGACTTTGTTGCCAATATATAGGAATGCAGAAGATTTGTGTGGGTTTATTTTGTAACCTGCAACTTTGCCAAAGTTGTTTATTAATTCTAGTAATTTTTTACTTGAATCTCTGGGATTCTCTAGGTAAATCATCATATCGTCTGCAAAGAGTGATAACTTAGTTTCTTCTTTGGCTATTCTTATTCCTTGAATATCTTTATCTTGTCTAATTGCTACAGCTAACATTTCTAGCACCATATTGAATAATAGTGGTGATAATGGACAACCTTGTTTCACCCCTGATCTTATTGGGAATGCATCTAGCTTATCCCCATTGCATATAATGCTTGCTGAAGGTTTTAGATAGATACTGCTTATTATTTTATGGAAAGTTCCCTTTATTCCTACGTTCTCCAATGTTTTTAGTAGGAATGGATGTTGTATTTTGTCAAAAGCTTTTTCTGCATCTATTGAGATAATCATGTGGTTTTTGTTAGCTTTGTTGTTGATGTGATCAATAATGCTAATAGTTTTCCTAATATTGAACCAGCCCTGTAGTCCTGGTATGAATCCTACCTGATCATAATGTATTAATCTCGTGATAAGATGCTGTATTCGTTTTGCTAGAATCTTATTTAAAATTTTTGCATCTATATTCATTAGGGAAATTGGTCTATAATTTTCTTTCCCTGTTTTGTCTCTTCCTGGTTTGGGTATCAAAACCATATTTGTATCATAGAAAGAATTTGGGAGGACTCCTCCTTCCCCGATTTTCAAAAATAGTGTATGTAGTATTGGAATTAACTGTTCTTTAAATGTTTGATAGAATTCACTTGTGAATCCATCTGGCCCTAGAGATTTTTTCCTAGGGAGTTCATTGATGGCTTGTTCAATTTCTTTTTTCTGAGATAGGGTTGTTTAAGTATTCAACTTCCTCTTCTGTTAATGTGGGCAATTTGTATTTTTTAAAATATTCATCCATCTCATTTAGATTATCGAATTTGTGGGCATAAAGTTGGGCAAAGTAGTTTCTAATTATTGTTTTAATTTCCTCCTCATTGGAGGTGAGTTCACCCCTTTCATGGTTTTCTTCTTTCTTTTTTTTAATCAGATTGACCAAAGGTTTATCAATTTTATTAGTTTTTTCATAAAACCAACTATTGGTTTTATTTATTAATTCAATAGTTTTCTTAATTTCAATTTTATTAATCTCTCCTTTGGTTTTCGTTATTTCTAATTTGGTATTTACTTGAGGATTTTCAATTTGTTCTTTTTCTAGCTTTTTCAACTGCAAGCCCAAGTCATTGATCTGCGTTATCTCTATTTTATTTATGTAAGCATTCAAAGATATAAAATTTCCCCTAATAACTGCTTTTGCAGTATCCCATAAGTTTTGATATGTTGTCTCACTATTGTCATTCTCTTGAACGAAATTGTTGATTGTTTCTATGCTTTCTTCTTTAACCCAACCCTTCTTTAGAATTTGATTATTTAGTTTCCAATTGATTTTTGGTTTGACTTTCCATGGTTTTTTATTACATGTAATTTTTAATGCATTATGATCTGAAAAGGATGCATTGATTATCTCTACCTTTCTGCACTGGATTGTGAGATTTTTATGTCCTGGCACATGGTCAATTTTTGTAAATGTACCATGTACCGCTGAGAAAAAGGTATATTCCTTTCTATTCCCATTTAATTTTCTCCAAAGATCTATCATATCTACCTTATCCAGAGTTTTATTTACCTCCTTAACCTCTTTCTTGTTTATTTTGAGGTTAGATTTATCGAGTTCAGAGAGGGGGAGGTTGAGGTCCCCCACTAGTATAGTTTTGTTATCAATTTCTTCCTTCAACTCCTCCAACCTCTCCTCTAAGAATCTGGATGCTATTCCGCTTGGAGCATACATGTTTAGTAATGATATTGCTTCATTGTCTATGGTGCCTTTTAGCAGGATATAGTTTCCATCCTTATCCCTTTTGATTAGATCTATTTCTGCTTTTGCTTTGTCTGAGATTAGGATTGCTACTCCTGCCTTTCTTACATGAGCTGAAGCACAATATATTCTGCTCCATCCTTTGACATTTATCCTATGTGTATCCCCCCGTTTCAAATGTATTTCTTGTAAGCAGCATATTGTTGGATTATGGCTTTTAATCCATTCTGCTATCCGTCTCCGTTTTATGGGAGAGTTCATTCCATTCACATTCACAGTTATGATTACAATCTGTGTATTTCCCTCCAACCTCTTTCCCACCATTTGTGCTTTTAGCTCTCCTGTCTCCCTTCCCCTCCTCAATAGTATTCACTTTTCTCCCCCTCCTCCTGCAGCCTTCCCCTCCTTCTTTTAGCCCCCCTCCCTTTTACTCCCCTTTACTCTTATTGCTTCTTTCCTCCCTTTTAGCCACCCTCCCCTTTCTTCCCCCTTCCCCTCCTACTACCTATAGAGCTAGTTAGGCTTATCTACTTAAGATTATTGTTCCCTCCTTTGAACAAATCAGATGAGAGTACCTCTCAAACAATGCTCATCTCCCTCCCCTCCTTCCCTCTACTATAGTTTTGTACTTCTTCCTGTGATATAATTTGCCATTTTCTGCTTCCCCCTTTCCACACCTCCTATTACATTCCCTTCTCATACTTAAATCATATTTTTGACATGACATCATTTACTTCATGCCCGTTCCCTCTACATATATCCCTTTTATCATAATAGCTGCACAGTTCTCAAGATTAACAGGTATCATCTTCCCTTATAGGGAGGTAAACAGTTTGCCTTAATTGAGTAGCAAGTTTTTGTTTTTGTTTTTTCCCCTCTGTTTACCTTTTTATGATTCTCTGGAGACCTGCATTTGAAGATCAAATTGTCTATTGAGTTCTGGTGTTTTGGTCAGGAAGCTCTGGAAATCCCTTATTTCGTTGAATGACTTTCTCCTTGCCTGAAATGTTATGCTGAATTTTGCTGGGTAGTTGATCCTTGGTTGAAGTCCCAACTCCTTTGCCTTACGGAATATTGGGTTCCAGTTCTTTCGATCTTTTAATGCAGAAGCTGCAAGGTCCTGTGTCATCCTGACTGTGTGTCCTTGATATTTGAATTGTTTCTTTCTGGCTGCTTGTAGTATTTTCTCCTTCATTTGATAGCTCTGGAATTTGGCAACTATATTTCTTGGGGTTTTCAGTTTGGGATCCCTTTCAGGAAGGGAACGGTGAATTCTTTCGATGACTATTTTGCCCTCTGAGTCTAGTACTTCTGGGCAGTTTTCCTTGATGATTTCCTGGAAGATGTTGTCCAGACTCTTTTCTTCATCATTGGTTTCTGGCAGGCCAATAATTCTTAAATTTTCTCTCCTGGATCTATTTTCCAGGTCAGTTATTTTTCCAATTAAATATTTTACATTTTCTTCTATCTTTTCATTCTTTAGATTTTGTTTGACTGATTCTTGTTGCCTCATTGAGTCATTAGTTTCTACTTGCCCAATTCTAATCTTCATCGTAGTGTTTTCTTCAGTTAGCTTTTCCATCTCCTTTTCCATTTGACCAATTTTTCCCTTTAAGGACCTATTTTCTCCATTTAATTTTTGTACTTCTTTTTCCATTCGACGAATTTTCCCAGTTAGGTTTTGGGTTTCCTTTTCCATCTGATCAATTTTCCCAATTAGGTTCTGGGTTTCCTTTTCTGTTTGATTAACTCTTCCTTTTAGGGAGTTATTCTCTCCAGTTAATTTTTGAACTTCCTTTTCTATTTCTTCAATTTTCTTTTTCAGAGTGATGTTCTCATCAGTGAATTCTTTTTTTATAGTTTTAAAATCATTGGCTAGTTTTTCTTTTATATCCTTCTTCAGACGTTCCAGGTAATCTAGTTGTGTTTGCGAGAAATTCATAGTCCCATCTAAGGTTTCAGATGGAAGTACAGTCTCAGCTCTGACCTCTTTGGTGTTTGTGTTTTGGTCCTTATCCCCATAGAAAAATTCTATGGTTTTTTCACTTTTCGTCTGCTTTTTCCGATTCATGATGTTGGCTGAGTGTTGTAGCTTTTGGTTCTTTCAGTCAGAAGATACAGATCTTTTAAGTTGGGCTGCTGTGTGTCTAGGCTGAAAGCAGGCTTTTTTTGTTGTTGTTGTTGTTGTTGTTTCCCAGATCAACCATGGGGTTAGCTTGTTAGGTGTGTGGGAGGGGTGGTCTGGTCTCACGGAGATCTCCTCAGCTGACATGAGGGGCAAAGGCAAGGTCAGGGGATGGTGATCCCAGCTTCCCTATTGTCTTCCCTTTTCCCCTGGAGGGCTGGGGTACGCCTAGAAGTTAATGAGTGTTCCCGCCCCTCCTGGCGCTTGTCTCCCGGCTCTGAGGCTTGCCTGGGTCTCAGTGCGAATTTTCTCTGCCCTGGGTCATCTGTCCCTCCAGATCGCCTCCGCCACAGTAGGAAGAATCCCCCCTTGCCACTTTTCCAACCTCTGGTGTTGTGAGACCACCCGCCCCCTTCTACTGTTCCCGCTGATCCAGGATTAATCTGGGGAAGAATTTTATGGTTCCCTCACGGTCATCAGGGGGGAGGAGAGAGCACTTACTGATCACTCCGCCATCCCAACTCCTGGAAGTTCAAGTAGCTGACCCACTGAAGTCCAGTCTTCAGGCTGAAGGTTTTAAGGGCTGCTGCGCTGATATCTAGCGCTCAGCGGCTCTCATGGGCTCGGCCTGGCTTATCTCCTTCTCCGCTGGTCTCGCCCGCCACTCTCGGGCCCCTCAGGTCCCCTCCACCCTGTCGCGCTGACCGCTGCGCTGTGCGCCGGTGTCTTACCCCTGCGGAACAGATCCCTCTCGTGGACCCTCCAGTCCAACCTGGGCTCTGAATCCGTCAAAGTCTGTCACCCACTGGATTCTATACCTCCAAAGTCTGGTCAGACTCTCCCCCTAGAGATATCCAGAGGAGATTTTCCAGGAGCTTGGGTGAGTTGTTGCTTTCACTTCGCCATCTTGGTTCCGCCCCCCACTTGCTTTTCTATTATGACATTTTACATTTTATTCTTTTTTTGTTCCATACTTTTCATTTTGTGTTATTATTTTTTGATATTTCAGGAGTCATTAGCTTCCACCATTATATTTTTCTAATTATTTGTTTAGGAAATTATTTTTTCAGTGAGTTTTTGTACCTCCTTTTCCATTTAATCAACTCTACTTTTTAAGGAATTCTTTTCTTTAGTCAATATTTGTACTTCTTTTTCCATGTGGCCAATTTTTCTTTATAAGGTGTTCTCTTTATTGAATTCTTGTGCATCTTTTACCATTTGGCATTCTCTGCTTTTTAGGGTTTTATTTTCTTCAGTGATTTTTGGCTCTCCTTTACCAAGCTGTTGACTTTTTCATGATTTTTCTTTCATCACTCTCATTTATTTTTCCAATTTTTCCCCTACCTCTCCAATTTGATTTTTAAAATTCTTTTTGAACTCTTCCAGAAATTCTTTTTTGGACTTGAGACTTATTCACATTTTTCTTTGTGGTTTTGAATAGTACAGTTTTGACTGTTTTCTTTTTCTGTGCTTGTATTTTGATCTTCCCTGTCACCATTGTAACTTTCAGGTTCTTTTTGGTGTTTGCTTATTTTCGATCCTATTTCTTGACTTTTAACTCTATATTAAAATGAGGCTCTGCTCCCAGGGGGAAAAAGAACTGTCCCAAGCTTCAGGCCTTTGTTGCTGCTGGCAGAGCTAGTTCTATGGGCCTGTAAGTTTTCAGTTCTTCCAAAGTGGTATTGTCTGAGAAGAGGTGTGGTAATTGTTCATCTGGCCTGTGTTCTAGTCTCTGAGCAACCACAAGTACTTTTTTCCATCCCGGAATTGTGACCAGGGTTCTTGTTCCCCCATGCTTCCGTGCTCTGGTGTCCTTGTACTCTTCCTTGTCTTGAGACTGAAACCCAAGACTACAACTTGGATCCATATTTGGACAATAGAGTCATATACCCAGTGCCAGAAACTCCTGTAATCATTTTCTGGTTAAGTTGTCTGACCCCCTTACTGTCTATGGACTGAGAGTTCCTGAAGCAGTTGTCACTCCTAAGGTCTGCTGCTGGTTTCTTTAGGCTCAGCATATACTGGACTGTATTCAGTTCTGGCTCCTTCCCTGACTCCTTCAGCTGAACAGACCTTTCTTGCTAACCTAAACTGTTTGGCTGGAAAATTGCTCCATCCCATCCTTTTGTGGATTATGCCAATCCAGAATTCATTTTGAGATGTTATTTAAAAAATTTTGGAGGGGAATTTGGGAGACATCAGGTCAGTCCCTACCTTTTTCCTTCCACCTTGGCTCCATCCCTCCTGTATTTAATTATTAAAGATATCACTGCCCTAATAGATAGACATATACCATTAGGTTAAAAAACAATGCCATAGGAAAAGATTATGGAAATATTTGTAAAACCAGAGGATCATAAGATCATAGAATCATCAAATTATAGATTTAGAACTGGAAGGGAGCTTGGAATCCCTTTGGTCTAACTGTGTCATTTCAAAGATGAAAAAGTAGGCTGCAAGATATTAAGTGATTTGTGAAAGATCACACTATGTTTGTTCTTTGGAAAGCCATTTTTTAAGCTATTTTACCATGTTAAAAGTACTTTACTTGTTTAAAAATTATTTTACACTAAATTTAAAAGGAAGCTAGATGTCATTTCAAATACATAATTTCAGTGGCATAAATAGTAACATATAAGTGATTTTAATAAATGTCTGTAAAATTAACTTTTTTACTACCTTCCTGGATAACTTAAAATTGATCATTTATTTTATTTTCATATTGTATGATAAGCACCATAGCAAAGATCACACTGAATTTAAGAGAAAATTTAAGTATGAAGACCTCATTGAAAACATGTAATTGACTTTAGGTTCTACTTGGGCCCAGAAGTGAATAATAGAATATGCAGAAGCTTTCTGAAGTCTGAAGGGATCATTGCATTTTAAAAATGATCAGATATATTTGCATTTCAAAAGACCTAAGACAACTAAATAAAAAGCAGATAAAATGTGGCTGTGTAGAAGATTTAAGCAGCAAATCATTGCTCAAACAGACATTCTTATTCTCGTTAAAGTTACATCCCTTACTCTGTAGTGTTAGATTCTCATTGATATAGCTACTAGCTCTTCCTTTTAGTAAATATAATCTAGAGACCATAACTGACTGAAGATGTTTTTTACCTTTAACTATAATATCCATGGAAAAGTTTTACTTCAATAAGAATAAGCTTCATCACACTTTTCAAGAATGTTTAACAACTTGTATTACCAACATCAGTTTTCATTACTGTAATGGTAACTTAAATGGGAAAATCTTTCCCATTCATTAATAGGCCCATGTGACCTGCTTAAATCACATGGAAGCCCAAGATACAAGCGGTGAGAGGAGTTTGCTGAGCAAGTGGAACAAGAAGAGTGGAGAAGAACTGAGAGGAAGTTGATGAGGCTAGTCAGAGCTGGGAAGGATACAGGCAAGCAGATAGCTTAGACTGCTGAGTATTTGTTTGTGGGGATGTCCCAGCAGGGGTCTGAGAGGCTTGGGAATGGCTTTGCCCCATACAGTGATAATGTGTATTGATTTCTTGACTACTGTGACTGATTTTGCTTCCTGGTTTGGGGATTTGGCTTTCTGGTGTCTGAATAAGTGGGTTTTTTTTTTCTGTCTTCTATATGGAGATTCTGTTATATTTTGTGACTGAGAACTACATCAGCATATTCGTAGTCACCACCAGTGCTGTGAATGTTGCCTTGGCAATACATTGAACATCAAAAAGCCTGCTTTTAGCCTAGACACACATCAGCTCAACTTAAAGATCTGTACCTTCTGACTGAAAGAACCAAAAGCTACAACACTCAGCCAACATCATGAATCGGAAAAAGCAGACGAAAAGTGAAAAAACCATAGAATCTTTCTATGGGGATAAGGACCAAAACACAAACACCAAAGAGGTTAGAGCTGAGACTGTACTTCCATCTGAAACCTCAGATGTGACTATGAATTTCTCGCAAGCACAACTAGATTACCTGGAACGTCTGAAGAAGGATATAAAAGAAAAACTGGCCAATGATTTTAAAATTATAAAAAAAGAATTCACTGATGAGAACATCACCCTGAAAAAGAAAATTGAAGAAATGGAAAAGGAAGTTCAAAAATTAACTGGAGAGAATAATTCCCTAAAAGGAAGAGTTAATCAAACAGAAAAGGAAACCCAGAACCTAATTGGGAAAATTGATCAGATGGAAAAGGAAACCCAAAACCTAACTGGGAAAATTGGTCGAATGGAAAAAGAAGTACAAAAATTAAATGGAGAAAATAGGTCCTTAAAGGGAAAAATTGGTCAAATGGAAAAGGAGATGGAAAAGCTAACTGAAGAAAACACTACGATGAAGATTAGAATTGGGCAAGTAGAAACTAATGACTCAATGAGGCAACAAGAATCAGTCAAACAAAATCTAAAGAATGAAAAGATAGAAGAAAATGTAAAATATTTAATTCGAAAAACAACTGACCTGGAAAATAGATCCAGGAGAGAAAATTTAAGAATTATTGGCCTGCCAGAAACCCATGATGAAGAAAAGAGTCTGGACAATATCTTCCAGGAAATCATCAAGGAAAACTGTCCAGAAGTACTAGACTCAGAGGGCAAAATAGTCATCGAAAGAATCCACCGTTCCCCTCCCGAAAGGGATGCCAAACTCAAAACCCCAAGAAATATAGTTGCCAAATTCCAGAGCTATCAAGTGAAGGAGAAAATACTACAAGCAGTCAGAAAGAAACAATTCAAATATCAAGGACACACAGTCAGGATCACACAGGACCTTGCAGCTTCTACATTAAAAGATCGAAAGAATTGGAACCCAATATTCCGTAAGGCAAAGGAGTTGGGACTTCAACCAAGGATCAACTACCCAGCAAAGTTCAGCATAACATTTCAGGCAAGGAGAAAGTCATTCAACGAAATAAGGGATTTCCAGAGCTTCCTGACCAAAACACCAGAACTCAAGAGACAATTTGATCTTCAAATGCAGGTCTCCAGAGAATCATAAAAAGGTAAACAGAGGGGAAAAAACAAAAACAAAAACTTGCTACTCAATTAGGGCAAACTGTTTACCTCCCTATAAGGGAAGATGATACCTGTTAATCTTGAGAACTGTGCAGCTATTATGATAAAAGGGATATATGTAGAGGGAACGAGCATAAAGTAAATGATGTCATGTCAAAAATATGATTTAAGTATGACAAGGGAATGTAATAGGAGGTGTGGAAAGGGGGAAGCAGAAAATGGCAAAGTATATCACAGGAAGAAGTACAAAACTATAGTAGAGGGAAGGAGGGGAGGGAGATGAGCATTGTTTGAGAGGTACTCTCATCTGATTTGTTCAAAGGAGGGAACAATAATCTTAAGTAGATAAGCCTAACTAGCTCTATAGGTAGTAGGAGGGGAAGGGGGAAGAAAGGGGAGGGTGGCTAAAAGGGAGGAAAGAAGGAATAAGAGTAAAGGGGACTAAAAGGGAGGGGGGTCAAAAGAAGGAGGGGAAGGCTGCAGGAGGAGGGGGAGAAAAGTGAATACTATTGAGGAGGGGAAGGGAGACGGGAGAGCTAAAAGCACAAATGGTGGGAAAGAGGTTGGAGGGAAATACACAGATTGTAATCATAACTGTGAATGTGAATGGAATGAACTCTCCCATAAAACGGAGACGGATAGCAGAATGGATTAAAAGCCATAATCCAACAATATGCTGCTTACAAGAAACACATTTGAAACGGGGGGATACACATAGGATAAAGGTCAAAGGATGGAGCAGAATATATTGTGCTTCAGCTCATGTAAGAAAGGCAGGAGTAGCAATCCTAATCTCAGACAAAGCAAAAGCAGAAATAGATCTAATCAAAAGGGATAGGGATGGAAACTATAACCTGCTAAAAGGCACCATAGACAATGAAGCAATATCATTACTAAAGATGTATGCTCCAAGTGGTATAGCATCCAGATTCTTAGAGAAGAGGTTGGGGGAGTTGAAGGAAGAAATTGATAACAAAACTATACTAGTGGGGGACCTCAACCTCCCCCTCTCTGAACTCGATAAATCTAACCTCAAAATAAACAAGAAAGAGGTTAAGGAGGTAAATAAAACTCTGGATAAGGTAGATATGATAGATCTTTGGAGAAAATTAAATGGGAATAGAAAGGAATATACTTTTTTCTCAGCGGTACATGGAACATTTACAAAAATTGACCATGTACTAGGACATAAAAATCTCACAATCCAGTGCAGAAAGGTGGAGATAATCAATGCATCCTTTTCAGATCATAATGCATTAAAAATTACATGTAATAAAAGGCCATGGAAAGAGAAACCAAAAATCAATTGGAAACTAAATAATCTAATTCTAAAGAAGGGTTGGGTTAAAGAAGAAATTATAGAAACAATCAACAATTTCATTCGAGAGAATGACAATAGTGAGACAACATACCAAAACTTACGGGATACTGCAAAAGCAGTTATTAGGGGAAGTTTTATATCTCTGAATGCCTACATAAATAAAATAGAGAAAGAGGAGATCAATGACTTAGGCTTGCAGTTGAAAAAGCTAGAAAAAGAACAAATTGAAAATCCCCAAGTAGATACCAAATTAGAAATACTGAAAACCAAAGGAGAGATTAATAAAATTGAAATTAAGAAAACTATTGAATTAATAAATAAAACCAATAGTTGGTTTTATGAAAAAACCAATAAAATTGATAAACCTTTGGTCAATCTGATTAAAAAAAAGAAAGAAGAAAACCAAATTACTAATATTAAAAATGAAAGAGGTTAACTCACCTCCAATGAGGAGGAAATTAAAACAATAATTAGAAACTACTTTGCCCAACTTTATGCCCACAAATTCGATAATCTAAACGAGATGGATGAATATTTTAAAAAATACAAATTGCCCAGATTAACAGAAGAGGAAGTTGAATACTTAAACAACCCCATCTCAGAAAAAGAAATTGAACAAGCCATCAATGAACTCCCTAGGAAAAAATCTCCAGGGCCAGATGGATTGACAAGTGAATTCTATCAAACATTTAAAGAACAGTTAATTCCAATACTACATACACTATTCTTGAAAATTGGGGAAGAAGGAGTCCTCCCAAATTCTTTCTATGATACAAATATGGTTTTGATACCCAAACCAGGAAGAGACAAAACAGAGAAAGAAAATTATAGATCAATTTCCCTAATGAATGTAGATGCAAAAATTTTAAATAAGATTCTAGCAAAACGAATACAGCATCTTATCACGAGATTAATACATTATGATCAGGTAGGATTCATACCAGGACTACAGGGCTGGTTCAATATTAGGAAAACTATTAGCATTATTGATCACATCAACAACAAAGCTAACAAAAACCACATGATTATCTCAATAGATGCAGAAAAAGCTTTTGACAAAATACAACATCCATTCCTACTAAAAACATTGGAGAATGTAGGAATAAAGGGAACTTTCCATAAAATAATAAGCAGTATCTATCTAAAACCTTCAGCAAGCATTATATGCAACAGGGATAAGCTAGATGCATTCCCAGTAAGATCAGGGGTGAAACAAGGTTGTCCATTATCACCACTATTATTTAATATGGTACTAGAAATGTTAGCTGTAGCAATTAGACAAGATAAAGATATCCAAGGAATTAAAATAGCCAAAGAAGAAACTAAGTTATCACTCTTTGCAGATGATATGATGATTTACCTAGAGAATCCCAGAGATTCAAGTAAAAAATTACTAGAATTAATAAACAACTTTGGCAAAGTTGCAGGGTACAAAATAAACCCACACAAATCTTCTGCATTCCTATATATTAGCAACAAAGTCCAACAGCAAGAGATAGAAAGAGAAATCCCATTTAAAGTTAGGGTAGACAGTATAAAATACTTAGGAGTCTACCTGCCCAAACAAACCCAGGGATTATATGAACACAATTACAAGACACTTTTTGCACAAATAAAGTCAGATTTAAGTAAGTGGAAAAACATTAGTTACTCATGGATAGGCCATGCTAATATAATAAAAATGACAATCCTACTCAAATTAATATACTTATTTAGTGCCATACCAATTAAACTATCAGACAATTACTTTCTAGAGCTGGATAAAATAATATCAAAATTCATTTGGAAAAACAAAAGGTCCAGAATATCAAAGGGACTAATGAAAAGAAATGCTTGGGAAGGTGGCCTGGCACTACCAGACCTCAAACTGTACGATAAAGCTGCAATTATCAAAACCACTTGGTATTGGCTAAGAAACAGAGAGGTAGACAAGTGGAATATACTTGGCACTCAAGATGCAGTAGGCAAGGAATATAGCAACCTTCTGTTTGATAAACCCAAGGACCCCAGCTTCTGGGATAAGAACTCATTGTTTGACAAAAATTGCTGGGAAAACTGAATAACAGTGTGGCAGAAATTAGGCATAGACCCATACCTGACACCGTACACAAGAATAAAGTCCAAATGGGTACATGATTTAGGTATAAAGATTGATACCATGAATAAACTGGAGAAGCAAGGAATAGTGTATTTATCAGATCTATGGAGAAGGGAAGAATTCTTTACTAAAGGAGAGATAGAATGCATTATGAAATGCAAAATGGATAACTTTGATTACATTAAACTGAGAAGTGTTTGCACAACCAAACCCAATGCAACCAAAATCCGGAGGGATGTAGTAAATTGGGAAATAATTTTTACAGCTAAGCTCGGGGATAAAGGCCTCATTTCTAGAATATATAGAGAACTGATCCAAATGTATAATCATACAAGTCATTCCCCAATTGATAAATGGTCAAAGGATATGAACAGGCAATTTTCAGAGGAAGAGGTTAAGGCTATCTATAATCATATGAAAAAATGCTCTAAATCACTATTGGTTAGAGAGATGCAAATCAAAACAACTCTGAGGTACCACATCACACCTATAAGATTGGCAAACATGACAGAACAAGAAAATGATAAATGCTGGAGAGGATGTGGGAAAGTTGGAACACTAATTCATTGTTGGTGGAGCTGCGAGCGCATCCAACCATTTTGGAGAGCAATTTGGAACTATGCCCAAAGGGCTACAAAGATGTGCATACCCTTTGACCCAGCAATATCGCTACTAGGACTATATCCCCAAGAGATCATAAAAATGGGAAAGGGTCCCACATGTACAAAAATATTTATAGCAGCACTCTATGTAGTTGCCAAAAACTGGAAGTCAAGGGGATGGCCATCAATTGGGGAATGGCTGAATAAATTATGGTATATGAATGTAATGGAGTACTATTGTGCCATAAGAAATGATGAACAAGAAGACTTCAGAGAGGCCTGGAAGGACTTATATGACCTGATGCTGAGTGAAAGGAGCAGAACCAGGAGAACTTTATGCACAGCAACAACCACAGTGTGTGAGAGTTTTTTCTGGTAGACTTACATTTTTGTAATAACACAAGAACTTCTTACCAAAAAAAAAAAAAAAAATCCCAATGGAGGATCTCAAGGCAAAATGCCTTCCACACTCAGAGAGAGAAATATGGAAGTCACTCACATATTGTAGCAGATCATGTTTGTGTATGTGTATGTGTTTGTGTATCATGTTCTGATTTGTTATACGATTTCTTTCATTTATCTTAGTCTGACTACATAGCATGACTATAGTGAAAATATACTCAATAGGAAAGTATATGTAGAATCTATACAGAATTGTATGCAGTTGTGGGGAGGGAGGGGGGTAGTGGGGGGTAGGTGGGGGGGATAAAATCACAATTGTATGGCAGTGATTGTTAAACATTACAAAATAAAAAAAATAATAATAATATAAAAAAAAAAAGAAAAATACATTGAACATCATGAACAGGATCTCAGGGTATAAAATTTGCATTTGGAGGCAGAAAGGATTTAGAGGAAGAAATTAATGTCCCAGGATGGGAGGATTTACTGGATTCTTCCCTAGGAAGGGAATGGGCTAAAAGCACTGAAACCTGTGAAAGCTGGGAAGCAAAGTTATATGAAGGGGAAACTAGAGACATGGAAAGGTGTTTGCAAGGAACATCAATAAGACCAGGGTAGAAGCTGGCAGAGGTAAGCAGGAGAGGTTGGATTTTATTAATAGTTTACTGTATTATGTGTGAAAGTAGAGATAAGCTGCTGAAGGAAAAAATTCAGATGGAAAAAGAGTTAGCTAATTTGTCTGGGAATTCTCAGAGTTTGGGTTCTCCTTTAAAAGAGCAAGCTGGGGAATCTCATGTGGAAGGAAAGGCTG
The DNA here is from genome assembly GCF_028372415.1 of Notamacropus eugenii. Classification (NCBI taxonomy): domain Eukaryota; kingdom Metazoa; phylum Chordata; class Mammalia; order Diprotodontia; family Macropodidae; genus Notamacropus; species Notamacropus eugenii. The sequence continues at coordinate 156,349,978 of NC_092874.1, forward strand.
TTCATTTAGCTAAGAAGAAGTGGAAGACTGGTAAAAGAAGTGTTCATAAAACCTTTGTATCGACCCAGCCTAGTTGCCATGGCGACAACTACCAGGAGAGTTCATGGCTGGAAAATATAATCAAGTCAGAGTTGAAAAATGAAACAATGTTTCAGGAGAAGACTTCTAAGGCTGAAACTTGTCCCATAGTAGGTTAGAAATAAGAGAACCAATCAGGCAACAGTGTTTAAGGAAATAATTGGTAATTTTCCTGAGCAGGAGGTAACAGATATTTTGAGTCAGTTCAACTAAAGTCTGAGAGAATCGTTAATATTTTGAACAATGAAAATCAGTGATGAAGGGGTCAGAGGGGAATCAATAGATGACATGGATTACTTGAAATGTATAGGTATCAGAATCCTTTAGAACCTTATAGGTACAGCAATCCTTTAGAGATTTCAATATACAAGAAGGTAACAATATGACTAATCTGTTAGCTTTGACGGCAGAAGGCTGATGTAGGCAATATCCTATTGACTCTATGTGACCTAGTGAAGACAGACACTGGTATTCACTTAGGGACTGTATAAGAAAGTTAAAGGAGGAGGTAATGGATACCGTTGTAATGACTGGAAATGCAGGTGCATACTATTATACCCTCTTAGTAGTTTCCCATAGGAATATAAAAATGAAGATGGCTCCTCCTGCTTACAAGCACCTAGCTTTGACTCTAATAATTGAGGAAATAGGGAACCCTCTTTCAGAGGCGCTGGTAAGATTTCACAGTTAAGTGACTAAGGGGACTGAGGAAAAGACAAAATTCCTAGAGAGAGGGGTAAATAGCCAGCAGATTCAGTCAGAATAAGATGACAAGAAAAGAATCGTTTAATGATCTATTGAGAGCAGGGGGTGATTTTGGAAGCATAGATGGTATATGAACCATACAGAATGCACCAAGAAAAAGGGCTTCATGCTAGACAGAATAGAGATGTAAGAACTGCCCATGAAGATTCTCCTGAACCCTTTTATTCAAGTTTGTCATGCCTTCAGGGAGAATAGGAAATTGGCCAAGCCTCAGCTCAGATTAAAAAATACACAGATGGGATTATAGATAATTTGATTATGGGATTATATCAATTTTCCCATATATTGGAAAAATGGATCAAATACAGTAACTAGGGCATTAATAGACACTAGGGTGGAGACCTGTCTTATATATATGGAAACCCTGATAAGTTTAAACATGGAACTCCTATGACAGGACTGGAAGGGGCTGAAATATCCACCAGATAAGTCAAACAAATGATGAAAAATTGAACAATTATCTAAGAAAGAATATACTGTGGTAACTGTACCTAATGCTGAATTCCTCATTGGAATGGATATATTCAGAGCTATGACTAAATTTACCTGAGGGAAGATACTATTTGGCAGTAACAAAGATAGGAATTAATACAGTTTTAGTGGGAAAAATAAAAATGGACACAACCACTTTACCTGAATTTTCTAAAGTGGTTACTTTATTTTTTTTAAATTAATTGATTTAACTTTTAACATTCATTTTCACAAAATTTTGGGTTCCAAATTTTCTCCCCATTTGTCCCCTACCCCCAATCCAAAACACTGAGCATTCTAATTGCCCCTATCACCAATCTGCCCTCTCTTCTATCATCCCTCCCTTCCCTTGTCCCCATCTTCTCTTTTGTCCTGTAGGGCCAGATGACTTTTTATACCCCTTTACCTGTATTTCTTATTTCCTAGTAGCAAGAACAGTACTTGACAGTTGTTCCTAAAACTTTGAGTTCCAACTTCTCTTCATCCCTCCCTCCCCACCCATTCCCTTTGGAAGGCAAGCAATTCAATATAGGTCATATCTGTGTAGTTTTGCAAATGACTTCCATAATAATCATGTTGTGTAAGACTAACTATATTTCCCTCCATCCTATCCTGCCCCCCATTGCTTCTATTCTCTCTTTTGATCATGTCCCTCCCCAAGAGTGTTGACTTCAAATTGCTCCCTCCTCCCATTGCCCTCCTTTCCATCATTCCCCGACCTTGCTTATCCCCTTCTCCCCCACTTTCCTGTATTGTAAGATAGGTTTTCATACCAAAATGAGTGTGCATTTTATTCCTTCCTTTAGTCGAATGTGATGAGAGTAAACTTCCTGTTTTTCTCTCACCTCCCTTCTTTTTCCCTCCACTAAAAAGTCTTTTGCTTGCCTCTTTTATGAGAGATAATTTGCCCCATTCCATTTCTTCCTTTCTCCTCCTGATATATTTCTTTCTCACTGCTTAATTTCATTTTTTAAAGATATGATCCCATTCTATTCAATTCACTCTGTGCTCTCTATCTGTGTGTGTGTGCGTGTGTGTAATCCCACCCACTGCCCAGATACTGAAAAGTTTCAAGAATTACAAATATTTTCTTTCCATGTAGGAATGTAAACAGTTCAACTTTAGTAAGTCCCTTATGACTTCTCTTTGCTGTTTACCTTTTTATGCTTCTCTTCATTCTTGTGTTTGAAAGTCAAATTTTCTTTTCAGCTTTGGTCTTTTCATCAAGAATGCTTGAAAGTTCTTTATTTCATTGAAAGACCATTTTTTCCCCCTGAAGTATTATACTCAGTTTTGCTGGGTAGGTGATTCTTGGTTTTAGTCCTAGTTCCTTTGACTTCTGGAATGTCCTATTCCATGCCCTTTGATCCCTTAATGTAGAAGCTGCTAGATCTTGTGTTATCCTGATTGTATTTCCACAATACTTGAATTGTTTGTTTCTAACTGCTTGCAATACTTCCTCCTTGACCAGGGAACTCTGGAATTTGGCCACAATCTTCCTAGGAGTTTCTCTTTTTGGATCTCTTTCAGGTGGTGATCTGTGGATTCCTTGAATACTTATTTTGCCCTCTGGTTCTAGAATCTCAGGTCAGTTTTCCTTGATAATTTCATAAAAAAATGATATGTAGGCTCTTTTTTTTATCATGGCTTTCAGGTAGTCCCATAATTTTTAAATTGTCTCTCCTGGATCTATTTTCCAGGTCAGTTGTTTTTTCCAATGAGATATTTCGCATTATCTTCCATTTTTTCATTCTTTAGGTTTTGTTTTGTGATTTCTTGGTTTCTCATAAAGTCGTTAGCCTCCATCTGTTCCATTCTAATTTTTAAAGAACTATTTTCTTCAGTGAGCTTTTGAACTTCTTTTTCCATTTGGCTAATTCTGCTTTTGAAAGCATTCTTCTCCTCATTGGTTTTTTGAACCTCTTTTGCCAATTGAGTTAGACTATTTTTCAAGGTGTTATTTTCTTCAGCATTTTTTGGGTCTCCTTTAGCAGTGTGGGGACCTTCTTTTCATGCTTTTCTTTCATCTCTCTCGTTTCTCTTCCCAGTTTTTCCTCCACTTCTCTTACTTGATTTTCAAAATCCTTTTTGAGCTCTTCCATGGCCTGAGCCCATGGTGTATTTATTTTGGATGTGTAGGATACAGAAGCCTTGACTTCTGTGTCTTTCCCTGATGGTAAGCATTGTTCTTCCTCATCAGAAAGGAAGGGAGGAAATACCTGTTTACCAAGAAAGTAACCTTCTATAGTCTTATTTTTTTTCCCTTTTCTGGGCATTTTCCCAGCCAGTGACTTGACTTCTGAGTTTTCTTTCCACACCCACTACGCCTCCAGATCCTCCCAGCCAGCAATTGGGGTCTGAGATTCAAATGCTGCTTCCCAGCCTCAGGGCTTTGGGTGTGGGCAGGGCTGCTATTCAGTGTGAGATTAAGTTCAGGTGCTCAGGTTGGGACAGAGCCATCACGTGGGGCTAAGTTCCCTCAGGGGGTTTATGTGGAGACCTTCAACAATGAATCTGGGCTCCTGCCTGCTTGGGAAGCCCCTGTCTGCCACTGCCCTGCTGCTCCCTCCCAAGGGGGCCCAGCCATGGGGACACCCCGCTCCCCTCTTGACCACCCAAAAAGACTCTCTCACTCACCCTTGTCACCTGTGGTGGAGGGACCTGTGCTGCTGCTGGATATTCTGTTCCTGAAGCCTGCTCAAATATGCTCCTCTCAGTGCCCTGTGGCCAAGGCAGGGCTGGGCTCTGCTCCTGGTCCTGTGAATGACAGACCTTTCACGTCAGGTTTTCAGGGCTCTCTGAAACAGATATCTCCTCCACTCTGTTGTTCTGTGGCTTCTGCTGCTCCAGAATTTGTTGGGAGATCTTCTTTACAGATATTTTATGGGCTGTGGGTTTGGAGCTGGCATATGTGTGTCTTTCTACTCTGCCATCTTGGCTCCTCCCCCTAAAGTAGTTACTTTGAAGCAGTATTGTGAGCCAGGTGGGCAAGATGAAATTACCAATACTATAAAGGAATATGTTAAGGCAGGAGTTTTAGTCCCTACAATCACAAGATGGAATAGTCCTGTCTGACAAGTAAGAAAGTCAGATGAGATATGAAGTATGACAGGAGATTATAGACAGTAGAATAAAGTGCCTTCTCCCTTGAATGTTGCTGTTTCAGATACTGCTAACATAATAGAAAAGATCCAGAAATATGATGGAACTTGGTACACAGTTATTGATTTTTCCAATGTTTTCTTTACCATTCCAATAGATTCTAAACCATGGGACCAATTTGTTCTCCCTTGGCAGGGCTGACAATACACTTTTATATGCTTGCCAGAAGGATATCTGCATAGCCCCGCTATTTGTCATAGGATGGTGGTTGAACATTTAGGTGAATCAAATGATGTATAGCTTAGCTACTACATAGATGAAATCATAATGCAGGGAAAAAAATGTAAAATAACTGAAGACTTTGGCTTTTAATTGAGCATATGGAAAATAAATTGTGGGAGACTGACTGTGCAAAGATTCAAGGGCCAGCTAAAACCAGAAAATTTTTGAATATATAATGGACTAAGGGGTTGCCAGATATTCTCTCACAAGGCTGACAACAGATTCAGGATTTTCCTATCTCCACCAATAAGAAAGAAGTCCAAAAGTTTATAGGATTATTTGGATATTGGTGACATCACATACCTCATCTAAGACAAATTTGGAAACCTTTATATAAAATTACTAGGAAAAAATATGAATTTGATTGGGAGCTTGAGTAGAGTAAAGCTTTTAGAGAAGCAAAGCCTCTAGAATTGCAGCCTATGCAAAGTGACCTGGGATTACAAGTGACTTTACAGAATGGATATGCAAACTGGAGCTTATGGCAAACTGGAGTTTATGGTAAAAACAATAACGCTAAAATGTACCCTTGAGATTTTGGTCTAGGAAACTCCCTTCATCTGGAGTTCAATATATCCATTTTGAAAAGCATTTTTTAGCTGCATGCTGGACTTTGGTAGAGACTAAAGAAGTGACTAAACAAGTGACTCACAGAATTTGACATGCTCAAGAGGTTAGTATAATTAAATGGAAATGGAATATTCAAAATAAATGTAAAGCAGGCAAAAGTGGAGTTTCTGCTTTACATGAATCTATAGTCCTTGTGAATTGTATAGATCAAAAAGAGGTCATTAGACTTGTCCAGGGCAATTTAGTCAGCATCTATCAGAGAAAAGTCTTGAACTCAGGTTATCCTGAGTTCAATATCAACTTCTGTCTACTATGGTATGCTATAGTTCACCTATAAGAAAACTTAAGATAAATTGTTTCATAGTTCTATGAGATTCTAGGTGACATATGAATAAGGCATGATCAAGAAAAACATGATCAAATTAACATGGTTGAAGAAGTAGACTTTTTATTCTGGATTTGAAAATATCTTCACATCAAGAGAAGGCATTCCTATCAAAGACACATGGAGGATGACAGTATGGGTAATGGCAATTTGGGATTATGGAGTCATGACTGATATAGTTCTCAGTTATATCCTTTAACTTTGCAATTTAAAGGGAATAAATCCAGACCTAAAAGTAGAACTGAAATAGGGACAGGACAGGGACCACACCAAGGAATTAGATTTATGTCCATGGGGTAAAGAGAGCAGCTGTTCACCAGAGAGTCTCTTAATGTTAGAAAATGAAGAAGCGGAGAGAAGCTGGCAGAGTAGCAAAGGAATTCAGTGAGGGAAAGCCACCTGGCACAAGAGTTAACATCTCTGAAGTGGTGACAACAACATTTGGAACAAATTTGGAAGAAGTGATTCCTAGACAACACTAAATTCCTGAAGCAAATATATTGGAGGAGATAGGAGGAGTTCCTAGAAAAAGCTACCTCTTGGATTAAGGATAAGAGTTCTAGAACCAAGCCAGAGCTAGTGCTGGGGAGCAGAAAATGTAAGAGCCATGATGTAGAAAACCAAATCTGGGTCTTACCCTTCACTACAACTATGATTGATGTGGACTGGACAAGTCCAAGGATATGGCTGAGTATTTATCCACTTCGGTTCTTTCCCTTTTAGGGGAGCTTTAACTGTAGGAGGTTATGTAATTGGTTACGTCTAATTTGCCTGAAGATATTTGATTTCCCTGAAGAAGGAATAGACATTATATGTAATTCATTTGTTGATACAATTTCCTTTCAAGATAGATTTATATATCTTCAGTTTATTGCTCTTCAGTATCTTTATAACATTTGGCAAACTTGGTATCAGTTTTCTGTGACTTGGCATACACTCTTTTGTCAATAGAATTATTTTTCAATTGACAATTATGGCAATTATTAGCCAGTATAAATTTAACATCTCTGCTTGAATGCCCAGAAACATTATGCAAGAGACATTTTACTTTAAATCTCCCAAATAATTTATACTGTCTACCTCATTCCAACTGGCCAGAAGGCATGTGTGATTAGAAACAAAATGGTCAGTATCCCAGTGGAGTAAAATGATGTGTTGGGAATTCTGAGCTAAGTGACATTTAGTCTGTTGAAATATCAGAAATTTGATGGAGACTTGAGATTACTTAATAAGTGATTGTATTTTTTGGTTTCAAGGTATATTAACAAACTTAAAAAAAATTCTATTGAATACTTTCAGATCATTTAAAGTAATCTGTCTACAACCTTTTCCCCAATCCCATCACAACTACTTTGGTTATACTACCTACACTAATATGTGCAGCTGTGAATATCAATGAGTTTTTCTGGTACTAGGAGAGAACAGAATTCCAGAGATATCAAATACATATTGTACATTCAGCATACAAAAATACAACTCTGTTATTTTTCTCACTTGCTTCTTTATTCTCGTTTTTTATTGCACCAAATACAACAAAGATCATGAAGTCAAGATTTGCAGTCAGGCTGACTTCCTTGATGATTTGTCCTGAAGACAAAATGAAACTGAGTTGGCAGTTTATGAAACATGCAATCTGGGACTCATCTGTCTTCTGCTAAGCTCCAGGACTGCATTTTCACATTCATTTTATTAGCACTCAGACATCCCAAAGGACGCAACTTTCAACTTGAAGACACCCAGAAACACAGATGAAAGTGATAGAAAAGAGCTGAATATTTTAGAAGAGGGAGGACCTAAATGAATATGTTGGCTTTGGGGCCTTTCAGATGTGAAAAGCAAGGATGAGGGAACTTCAGTTTAGGTTATTTGCCTTCATTAACCCAGACAATAAATTAGGTCCTAGTTTCTTTTCCCTTTTCAAATCATTATGTTCTTTTTTTTTTTTAATTTTTACCTTCTCATTCTTACAATAGCTAATACATTTTGTGGGGGAGTTGGTGATCATGGAAGGAAAGAACAGACTGGCAATATTATTGTCTTGAGTCTACAGTAATGAATTTTCCACATAACTTAACTTCAAACCATAAATCTGTCTTATTTGAAATCCTTTGGGCTTGAAAACTTTCTAAAATATGCTGCATTCTTCTAAAAAAATACGGTGAAGATGATTTTAACCTTTCATTGATTATGGGTTATGCACATGTATTATTGAAGTCATAGTATGGTACATTGTGAGTGAGAACAGGATTGGGAGTTGGGAGTTTCAGAGGATCTGAGCTCTGCTGCTTCATCTCTATGTTATGTTAGGCAAGTCACTTAATCTTTCTAGTCTCATTTCTTCATCTATAAAATGGGGCAGTGGGGGGGGGTGCTTGACTACAAAATCTCTAATACCCCATTATGCTTTTAATATTTAAAACTATGAATCCAGCTCTAGAAAAAATAATTTCCTGGTGGTTTGATATGGCTTTGAATAAGTAAATTAATTTAGGTAGAATTGTCATTTTTATTATATTACCTTGGACTACCTATAAGCAACTGATGTTTTTCCAATTACTTAGATCCGACTTTATTTGTGCGAAAAAGTGTTTTGTAATTGTGTTCATATAGTCCCTGGATTTGTTTTGGCGATATGGAATGGCATCTCGGTGAGGGAGAGGGGAGAAAAGGGAAGAAAATTTAAGACTTATGGAAGTGATTGTTAAAAACTGAAAGCAAATTAATTAATTTATTAAAAATTAATTATTATTTTAATAAAATTAATTTATTAAAAAAAGAAACTATGAAAACTATGAATCCAGACTTTAATTAAGGGATGAGATCCGGAGCTATTCACACAAAAGAATATTCATATTTAGGAATATTTGATTTTGTCCTAAACAGCCAGAGGCTGTAGTATTTTTTACTTTTATAGGTCTGACTTTTGTTAAGTTCATTCTTTAATAAAAAGGATAGCCCTATTGGGTCCTCACTCAGAGATCTTTTACTCTACTTTTTATACCTTATTCTAACACACTTGTTTATCTGGTTTCGTAGACCAAAGTAATTTAGGAGGGAAAAAAAAAAAAGCAATCAAAGGGAATGGACCAGAAGAGGGAGGCATTATGACATTAGCAAACAGAGAAAGCTCATGGTCTGCCAGTAGAGTGTTTACAAAGAAAATGACAGAATAGGTTGCTACTACAGTGATCAATAATAAAAATTTAAAAATAATAATATGATAGAGCATGATACTAAGTTGGTGAGTCTTTACAGGGGCCTGTTTATGAGGCCTTCCAGTTTAAAAGGGTGTTTTGTTTTGTTTTGTTCTGAAGTAAGGAAAAATATGCTACAATAGTCTTTATATTCACCATGTCATCCAATTAAAGTTTTGTGTCTTCTGAAATTGTGATACACCATGATTTGCAGGCATATCACCTCAATAAGAGTACATTTCTGTTAAAAAATAGATTTCTGTGGGAAGGGGTACCTTAGGGTCATTGAAAACTACCGTGAAATTTCCCAAATTTAACGCAGCTTGTTTTCCTCCTAATCAATTTGAGAACCAATTAGCTGTCCATCTGCAGTGCCTCTCCAAGACACACAAACATATATGTATATATAGATACACAATGTATAATATTACGTAAGAGTATTAGAAAAATACTAAACATGTACCTATATGTATATACATATATTCATACACACATGCATGCTCAGTATGATAGTCATTCAGCTGTATGTCATAATGTGGACAATGTGCCTAGATTACTCACTTTTTTTTCCATTAGTAAACTGCTAGGTAAATTTCTTCTGATTGATCATGGATCTTTTGGTAGATTGTACTAGGTTCTGAAGGTCAATGCAATCAGCATAATATCATCCACAAACAGCAACACCTGGAGCGACTCACTATCAAGAGCGAATGCCTCTTTCATTTGGCCTCTGAGCAGGACAACCTCCAGAACATCAAACCATTTTTTGAGCCATTTATATTTTTCTTTTCACACCAGAGATGGTTGAACAAAGTTTTTTCTTTGTAGCATCTATCAAGAATGTGATAATGATGTTCATTCTAGTAACATGCATGGGGAATGCCCTTTTGGGAGAAAGGCTGAATTTCATAATCCTAAGGGAAATGATTTTTTTTAAAATAACAAATAATAAACAGTCATATCTTGCAATCTTCCACAACTCTCAGGAGACTGTATGACTATATGAATTGTTAGAGAAAACCATTTGGGAAATCTCTTCGTTCCTTTCTCATGATTCCATCAAGGAAATCTTTGATGCTAGTTGCAAATCTTTAGCTCTATAAGCCTTCCACATTAGCCTTAGGTACTCATTCCACACAACAGTGGTTTTAAATCTTTTCTTTTCTCCCTACCTTCATTTTACTCTTCCCTTAAAGGATCTAACTTCCTACTTCACAGATAAGCCCTAATATAAGTATTCTACTTTATCCAAAATATCTTAAAACAAACACCCCTCAACAACATGTTATCTTCCTCTTGAAAGAGAAAAAAAGAAAAGATGCCCTACCAGCATATGCATGCTTATTCTTCCACTTTGATCTGCCATTCCATTCTCTTCTCTCTGGCACCCATTCTTTATATCTATATAAGGATTATCTTTCTTACCCATACATGAGTTAAAGTTGATTGTCTGATTTAAAATGTCATGGGCCTCCCTACTGGTTGCTTAGTAAAGTTCAAACTTTTTTGTCCTGAATTTAGAGCTCTCCATCATCTGTCACTAGGCTTTTTTTTTCCAGTTTGATCTTAATTTAAGCAATCAATTCATCTCTTTCCTGTATCTTCAATCTCTCTCCTTCACTCGTTAGTTTCCTTTCAGCACAAACATACCTACTACTCTCCAATCCTTTGAAACTTATTTTTCAAAAACTTTCCTTGAATTTTCTATTCTTATCCAACTAGTTTTTGAACTCTCTTCTTTCATTCATGGTGAGATTTCTTAAAAAAAGCTGTCTATACCGCATGTTTTCATTTTCTCATCAGTGTCTCCTCAATCTTTTATGATTGGGTATCAATTTCATTATCCCACTGAAATTATCTAAACATAACAGTCATTTCCCAACCATCAATTCCAGTGGTGTTTTATTTTTTAATTCTCTTTTGACCTCTCTATAGCTTTTGATAAGTTTGGACCATTCTCTACTATAATGAGGTAGCATTGACATTGTGCTTAACTGTTAACTGTCTTATTTTATGCTTATAACCGTCCTATGAGTTATGCAATGTTTTTATTCCCATTTTACAGATGAGGAAAGTAAGACTAAAAGAGATTAAATGATTTATAAATGATTTTCCTGGGCTGTGCAGCTAGTAGGTACATCAAACTGGGATTAAACGTAGGTCTTCCTGACTCCATGCCCAGTGCCGTTTCATCTGTATCACCTAGCTGTCTGTTACTGGACACTTCTCTCTTTGTTTCAGAAAAAAAAATAAACACACTCTCTTAATTTTCCTCTTTACTCTCCGAAAACTCTTCCTTTAACTTCTTTAATGTTTTTCTGTCTTCCACATGACTCTTCTAAATCTTTGTAAAATGTATTACGCTACTTTAAAAAAAGCATAGCAGACATTTTAGTCATTTGTTTACAGACTTTTCTTGACCTTCTTCTTTTTTTCTCTCTATACTTTCTCATGAGAGTCTCATTCACCCCAGTGACTTAGTAACTATTGCTTTGAAGATGATTCCTAATTCTCTGTTTCCATTATAGACTTCTTTCTAAAAATCAAGATCTCTCAATAGCTCCCAGTAGCTACAAGACATCTTTGCATAGATGTTTCCTTGTTTCCAAAAGCTCATAGTATTCCATGAGGTCAAGAATTTTGACAGTTAAATTTTGTTAATTCACCAGTTTCCAACACAGTGCTCCAAAGCTCAGTAGGTGCTAATCAATGTCTATGGAGTGCAGAAATGAATATAGATCATATATGAACACCAAGAAAAGAAAAAACAGCCATATTTCTCATTACTTTTCAGCACATGGTGAGATCAACTCCACTGACTCTTTTTTTTGTCTAAGGATAACATGTGGTCTTTCCTTCAGTTCAGATTATATTTTGTTACGTATTCATGATAGTAAGAATACCAATAGAAATGTGGTTGTTTGTACAGTAGGACATCTTCTCAATGGATATTAGAAAATTTGTACTAAAAAGAACAATGGATTGTACTTAGTCTTCCCTTACATTCTCTCCTGCCCTCCCAGAGTGATTTATCTATTTTTTTCTTTTATATTAAAGTGGCCATCCCCCTGACTACCTTTTAAAGAGACCTATTCACTGAATGGGCGTTACCTCACTTTAAGTGAGTACCTGAAAAGGCCTTAGTCTAAAAGGCCAAGGTCTCCCATTGCATGCTGAGCTATCTCTAGTCATCCTAATGAATATCTGGTCACTGGATCCAGATGGCTCAGGAAGAGAAAGTGACGCTGGTGACCTTGCACAGCCCTCCCTCAATCCAAACAAAGTCAAGTGCAAGTCTGATGTCATGGTCCTCTTCGAAAATGAAGGACAAACACAAGTTCCCCCACAACTCTTAAGCCTCCAATCACTATCAGTACAACAGTAAGCAGAGTTTATCAGTAGGACTGAGTTTTGCTTTGTTTTTTTTTTTTTATCTAAATATGTTTCATGGGTCACTAAGATAAAAAAAAAATGCCTAGTAAACCAATCATCAACATTATGTACATCTTTTACATGCAGTAGGTGGTTCAATGTATAGAGCTCTCGGCCTGGAGTTGGGAAGACCTGTGCTCAAATATAGCCTTAGACACTACCTATGTGACCCTGGGCAGGTCTTAACCTGTTTAACCTCAGTTTTCCCAATTGTGAAATGGGGACAATAATGACACATACTCACGAGTTGTTACAAAGATCAAATCTGATTAAATGTGTTTAATATGATAAGATGTTTTTCAAAATGATTAACGCAATGCCAGGCACATAGTAGGAGCTATGTAAATGCTTATTCTGTTTCCTTTACTTTTTTCTTTCTTCTCCTTTCCTCTGACAGCACATAAAGTAGGGTTAGATTGAAACTCAAAGTCTTCCCACTTTGTCAGAGCCTGTGGGAGCTTGTGCTCTTCTACATTGCCTTTGAGATCCAAATGTCATCTTCATGCCATGATAAGCCAACAGAGTACAACTTTGTGGAAGATGAACTATAAAATTCTTTATAAATTAAAAAAAAATGTATTTTAACACCTGCCATTTCAATTAGATTGATAATCAGGTTCATGTAAAATATTTAAAACCTCCATTACGAATAACACATAGATGTAGAATAGTAAACAAAAATCTTTTGGAAGATTCTGGTAAAATCAAGAAGACCATGATGTTTGTTCCAAGTTTTATTGAAGCTAAATCTACACTAGCAAAAATCAAGTATATGACTGAGGAAATTATCCAGATAGCTCATATAAAAGAACAAATTGGCTAAAATTGCATCTAGTTAATTAAAGCAAAAGTATAGAGACTTGCTTGTTTGAATTATGCAGATAATCATATTGTCTTCGTTATTCCCTCCATATTCCATAAGTAATTGCTTCTAGCCCGTATTTCATGATGTATGTATCTAACTGGTCTGAGAATACAAAACTCCAACAGAGAATTAGCCTTGAGTTACAGGGTTGTATAGAGCTATGCACAAATGATTTTAATTTCAAATTTACATAAACAATCTGATATTCTTGATTTACCCAAAAAGCAGATTTGAACAAATGGGAAACATTATGTTAATTTGGTTGATGAGTGCTGACACATTCTAGTGTTACTCCCTCAATTTGGCTTGCAAAAATCTTTACAGCATCGTTGTTTAGTAAGTGCCTCAGAATTTACAGTAGTTACAAGACTTGCTAGAAGCATAAATATGCACAGTAGCAATATCTTCATTTACCCATTTTATCTTTCAAAATATTACATTTTTGTGATGCAAAGCTTTTTGCTGTAACACAAGCTATTTCCCCATTCCTCAATTAAACTATCTTGTTTAAAAAAAAAAGAAAAGAAAGGAAAACAGTTAAACAAATCAGCTACCAAGTTCCTGGAATTTAGAATGTAAACACCATTCTTTATTCAAAACTTCTCATCTCAATACCAAGAAAATGGAAGTTTCTTTTACAATTTTTTCAGCAAGATCAAGACTTGTCAATACTATTGATATAAGTTCAGCTATCTTTTAGTGTGTTTAAGTCAATTTCTATTATGTTCAACATGATTTATACTTATGTTGTTTTCTGTAGCAGTGCACACAGAACCACTCATATTCTTTAGAATTTTTCATATTTGTTATTTTTTATGACATAATAATAGTCTATGATATTCATATAACATAATTTGTGTAGTCATCCCTCAAATTACCGATTTACTTAATTTATATCTAGATTTTTTTTTTTTTTTTATGTTTGTGACCACAAAATAAGTGGTCCTAACATTTTGGCATATATGAGATTCACTTCTTGTATTTGACCTTCTTTGAGCCCATGGTCAATAAGTGGATTAAGGGGTCAAAGGAGAAAACTATTTAGTTATTGTTCTTAAAGAAATCTAAATTGTTTTCCAGAATGGCTAATTAATTGAGGTAACTAAGTGGTACAGTAGATACAATGTTAGACCTAGAGTCTTGAAGACCTGAATTTAAATCTGGCCTCTGACACATAATACTATGGGACCAATGGCACATCACTTAATATCTATTTGCCTCATTTTCATCAACTGAAAAAATCGTAATAATAATAGTACCTTTCTCAAAGAGTTGCTATGAGGATCAAATGAGAAAATATTTATAAAGAACTTATCTCAGTGCCTAGGATATAGCAAGTGTCATATAAATAGCAATTATTGTTATTATTTTTCATTTACTTTACAACTCTAATAGCAGTATATTGGAATACCTATCTCCCAGTAGCCCATTCAGTATTAATTACTGTCCTTTAGGTCTGTATATATTATTAGCTCATGGGGTTAGAGCTTGTGCCAATGAGTTCAAGGACATAGACGGCGGGATTTTTTTAGGGTCAGTTAGTTGTCTTCTGCTGTAGGTGCATACTCTTGCTTTCTAGCTCTGGGCAAATAAGTGTCTTTCCAATGCACATCTTTGGAGATAATGGTGATGGTGGGAGAGTGTAACAAGAACCAGAGACCCTTAATGGACACCAGAAAACAATCAAATGACAAAATTAGACCTTTCTCTGGAGTCCAATCCCATTTGTTTCACTACCTGTTGAATGTTTCTTGAGGTCTTACCCACAGTCCATATACAGCATATCTAAAACTTCATGACTTTGTCCAAACCATCAAATCCCTTCAAAACTCTGTTTCTTACTTAAAACAGGGTATACTCTATATTCTTCTTGTAGCTTCTACTGGCCTCTCCTCCAAATGTCCACATTTCTTTTTCGTGACACTATCATAATTTTGGTCACCCAGGCTTCCAATCTTGGAGTTTCCTAGGAAAAAAAAAAAAGGTAATGTAGGATGGAAAAGGTTAAGGATATGCCCTTTAGAGAAGGGCAGGGACACATGATGAGATAATGAATAATTTGCCTGCCTAGTACTCACTGAATGTTCCCTGTCCATGGTGCTTATCAAACATGATTTTGTTTTGTTTTGTAATTGTTCCAATACCTACTTGTTCTAAATCTCTAGGCAGGTCTTAGTTGGATTAGAGAAGGTTATAACTGTAGTAGTTGTAATTTGTACCTCTTTTCCTGTAAATCCAGAAACACATCAATGACATTTTTATTTGAGATATTGAAAACTCCTCCCCCTCCCCCATAGAGACAGATTTATTTTATTGCTGGAGCAAGAGATAATATAGGAGACAGGATCCCTTTAACTTTTACTACATGACTTAGTTTTTCTCTTGGTTACATTGTTATTTTCTTGAAACATGGGACATTTAGACCTTGAAGAGATCTTAGAAGTAAATGAATCCTTATCTTTCCTCATTTTAGAAGTCAAGAAACTGAGTCAGGTCCACAAAGACAAGTCTTTACATATCTAGGGTCCTAGAACTATTAGCTGAGATAGTATTTGAACTCAGGTCAATCTGACTCTAAATGTCCTATTCACTAATCCTCGCAGAACTAAGATCTATATTTGAAAATTCCTTGTCAGGAAATTCAGATGGAAATCACATTTTTTTTTATACTAATGGTCTTGTGTTTACTGCATTACTTCTACTGAGTGTGTGAAATGCCTCCTTGAATCAAAATTCCTGGCTGCCTTTTTTGTATCAAATCTATATGTTCAAAATGTTTGCTATTCAGGGGGTGGTGGAGTCCTACTTTAAATCAAAGGACTTAAATAATAGGCTTTTTTGTCTACTTGATACTAAACTTTCTTTGACATGAAAACTATGAAACAGAAGAGTGGAAAAAACATCTGCCTCTGATGTCAGAGAAACTGATTTCAAATTCTAACTTTCCTATTTATAGTTTTTGAGGTCATTTCACATCTCTGGGACTTAATTTTCTAATCTGTAAAATGAGTGGGCTGGACTAGTTGACATCTGAGATCATTTGTGACCTAAAATTTATGATCTTAAAAGATCTACCGTGTTCCATTCCCCTCATGCTTCACATCCAATCTGTTGTTTCCAAAAACTATTCATGCAAAAGTTTCATCACTGAATTTCTCTGGATATGTAAGATTGTATATTTGTAATTACAAAAGAGACCAGTTTCTTTCTGATCTCATACTCATGGATTAGGAATATGTTTTTCCCTTTCTCTTTACAGTTATAGAATAGGGAAGCAATGAACATGGCAAGCATTAAATGACATACAAAAAAGACTATGTCCTAAGAGATAAGGAAATTAAGGGTTATTTATTTGGGATTAATTTCTGAGTAATAATTCTTAAATTTGAGTCATTAACTTGTTAGAGCAGAAATAACAATGAATTATATACTATTGGGAGAAAGGGAAAGGAACAAGCAGTTATTAAGCACCTACCATGTTTCAAAAACAATGTTAAGTGGTTTACAAACATTATTGCACTTGATCCTACTTATAAAACAGATGCTATTTGTGCTATGCACATTTTTCCATTAAGGAAACAAAGGCAGATGGAGGATAAGTGACTAATCCATGGGTCACATAGCTGGTGTCAGAGGTGGGATTTGAACACAGGTCTTCCCAACTATAGGTCCATCCTTCTATGTACTGTGCCACCTAAGTGCCACATTTTAAACATTATAATACTTAAAGAGCAATATGAAGGTTAACTTTTAACCATTCCCTCCATCTGTGTTTTTTCTACAACCCCCACCAATTTTAATATCTTATTAAATTTAAGCTGTATTTAATCAAGATATTTACCTGATATTGGGCTTTTGTAAGGAATTGGATCAAAGACATCAGGAATAAATTTCCAGAGATTAGCATGTTTCATAAAAAAAATTTCACCAGAACATTGGTATTCAAGGCCCTCTATAGTCATTCTCGAACTTACCTTCCTTACTTCATCTACTTCTATTTGCAAACTCTGCGTCCCAACCAAACTGGATGATTTGCTGATGCTTTGCTATTTCCAAGATATGTTTCATTCTGTCTCCCAAAATGTGAAATAGACTCTTTCTGCCCCAGCTAATTTTTCCCTTATAATATCCTTTCCTTCAAGGTTCATTTCAGTTGCTATGTCATCCATTAAATCTTCCTTGATCTCCTTAACTAGACACCACATAACTGTGTATATTATACTTTGCTACATTTTACTGTACTATACTATCTACTATACTACACCATCCTATATTAAGACTAGATAGATAGGTACTCTCCTATAATCCTAATAAACTAGATTACTAGTTGTGCTTTGACTTCATCCTGCTTTTTTACCAATTCCAAACCTTTTCTCTGGTGCCTGAAATAGATTGATCTTTCTTTTCTTTCCCACCCTAAATCTGTGTTCCTATAACTGTTCCTATGCATTTATCAAAACTTACCTTGTATTCTCTTTATTTTTATATGTCATATTACCTATACAAAAATGTTAGCTCCTTGAACATAGGGACTGTGCCATATTTATTATCTTTATATTTCTGGCATCTTACATGATATCAAGAACACATTAAGTGTTTTATAAATTGAACCAAATTTATTGAATTGAACCAAAATGAAAACACTAATCCTATCAATATCAGATAAGTAAAATTATCTTTATGTGGTACAAACCTAACCTAATCTATTGTAGCAAGGAAAAAATGGAAAAATTCCTTGTTAAGCCAAAATGATTTTTTCTGCTCATATAACTTAAGTAAAACATTTATCAAGATAAATTTCAGTAGCATCATTCACTACTGTCGGTAAATTGAGCATATGCATGATTCTAAATGATCAAAACATATGAGATGTTATGCAATAGTGAATAGATAAAACTGTGCATATAAATGTCAAGTTGAAAAAACACAAAAGAACATGGAAAATTTCAGCTAAATTATGTAAATTAAGACTTTAAAAAGTCTTTACAGTATGTCTTGAAATTTAAAAAAAAGCAAGGAAAATTAAGTTTGTAAAACTTTCAAAAATTAACTTCTCATTTTGATGTGCACATTTTGTATAGGATATTCAGTTATCTTACTCACAATTGCCTTTGAGATTCTCCTCAAAGAATCTGAATCAAAGAATTCTGAAAAAATAGATGTCCACTAAGTGTGCATCCACAGATATAGTAAGAAAAAGAATTTTTACATGCTTTGCAACACTTCCCTTATTATTTAGGTAACTTATCAATTAAAAAAAAATAATCTTTTTTAAATGCTCAGAACTGAGAATATTCTGGCTAACAAAAATACACCCATATTTGACAATTAGAATTAGTGCCTCAGTGAATGGATAGCCCATATTAAAAAGACTTGATTAAATGATTAGGTATACATTGAGAATACATTATAATCTAGCTCTGTGGTTGGCGGTATCTAGAATACATAGAAGCATGAGGTCTCTGCCTTCAAGTATCTTACAAATTGCTTGAGTGGATAAACTGTGAATGATAATACTCAATTACATTAACTCTAACATACCTTAATGTAGTATCAATTATGTATAAGACAGTGTACTAAGAAATAAGTACAGGAAGTTGAAAAATCGTAGAACCATTGACTAGAGGTATTTATAATCTAGATACCACTCAGGGAACCCCATCTCATATGAATCCCTGAACACCTATCTCTAGATTTTTCATAAAGTTGGAAACATCAAAGTTTATAGCTGAACATGACTGTCCTAAGAAATTTCCTTATAATACTGGAAAGCACTCCATGTAAAGAAATGACCAATAAAACCAAAGGGAATCACAAGAGAGTTTTTCTACCCAATTCAGGACTGGAAAAAAGACATACAATAGCCTGTATGTGCCTCTGATAGGGCCCACACCAGGGATTTCTGAAACCAGCTAGATTTTGATAAATAGGACATAAAACCTCTTGAAGTCAAAGCAAGAGAAGAAAAAAATAATCCCTGCTAAGTCATCATGTCTATTCCAGGAAATATTTGTCTTCCAGTGTAGGGTATGGCCAGGGAAATGGGTAGGTCATTCTAAGGGGCTCTCTAGGAGGCCTGAAATTAGTCCAATCTGAGGATGGCTGGGTAAAGTCAGGGACTTGCCTGAGCTCTCCCACAAACCTCTTCAAGTACCTTTAAAAATGACTCTAAACAAAGTCTAGGGTAGCAGAACCAACAAAATGATGAAGTAAAACAAATTTATAGCTCAAGACAACTTGAAAGGTCAGCAGGAAAGGTCTTTCATGCCTGGGTGAGAGTGGAGGGCAGTCCAGCATAGGCCAAGCCAGCACAGTTCCAAGACAAGCAAACCTGGAGCAGGATTAAGGAGTGATTTAATCAGCAGTGGCAATGGCAATAGCTGATTACAAGGGTCTTTTTGCTAATACTGAGGCAAGACTCTGTTGCTTTGCCCATGCTTGGCTCCAGGCTTCAGGCCAGGAGGAGCAGGAGCATAGAAGAATTTGCCACTGCAGTGGAGGGGAGCCCTCCTTATAGGTCCATGGCAGAAAAGAGTGCTTATGGTCACTCACAGATCAGAGCACATGTCAGGAGAACAGTAAACACCTCTCCTTAAATCATATCACCTTGGAAGAACTGAAAGCTTACAGGTCAATATAAATACCTCTGAAAACAGCTGCATCAAACACCAAAAGCTTGGGACAATGCACCCTCCACCCTGAAAGTAGAGTCTTACTTTAATAAATGGTTACAAAGTCAACTAATAGGCTAGGAAAATGAACAAAGAATAGAAGAAAACTGACTATTGGAAGTTATTATGATGACAAGGGACATCAAAACACACACTCAAGAAGAGAAAAAAAAGTAAAAGTTCTTACATCCAAAACCTTCAAGAAATATATGAATTGATCTCAGGCCATAGACGAGCTCAAGAAAGATTTTTGAAATGCAAATTAAAGAGGAAGAGGAAAAATTTGGAAGAGAAATGAGAGTAATGAGAGAAAACCATGAAAAAATTAGTCAACATGTAAGTAAAGGAGATACAAAAAAAATGCTGAAGAAAATAACACCCCAAAAAATAAGTCAGGCTAAATGATAGAAGGTCCAAAAAGTCAATAAGGAGAAGAAAGTATTAAAAAGCACAATTTGTCAATGGAAAAGGAGGTTCAAAAGTTCACTGAAGAAAATAATTCATTAAAAATTAGAATGGAGGCCTCAAAAGACTTATATGATCTGATGCTAAGAGAAAGGAGCAGAACCAGGAGAACTTTGTACATAGCAACAAACACAATATGCAAGGACTTTTTCTGGTAGACTTAGAAATTCATTGCAATGCAAGGACTTAAAAAATTCCCAATGATCTTTTAAGGCAAAATGCTTTTCACATTCAGAGAAAGAACTATGGAATTCAGTCACAAATTGTAGCAGTTCATTTTGTTCTGTATTACATTTTGGTTTGTTATGTGATTTCTCCCATTCACTTTAATTCTTCTATACAACATGACTATGGTGAAAATGTATTTAATAGGAAGGTATGTATAGAACCTATACAAAATTGTATGCCATCTTGAGAAGGGAAGCAGGAGGTAGGGGAGAGGGAGAGGAAGGGAGGGAAAGAAAAAAAAAATCTAGGTTTTATGGTAGTGATTGAGGAACATTGAAAATAAATACATAAAAATTAGAATGGAAGAAATGGAACCTAATGACTTTATGAGGAATTAAGAAACAATAAAACAAATGAAAAGAATGAAAAATTAGAAGACACTGTTAAATATCTCATTGAAAAAACAACTGACTTGGAAATTATATCCAGGAGAGATAATTTAAAAATTATTGGACTACCTGTTAAGGCCATTATAAAATAATTGCTTAGACATCAACTTTTAAGATGTTATCAGAGAAAACTGTCCTCATATTCTAGAACCAGAGGGTGAAGTAGAAGTTGAAAGAATCCACTTATCACCTCCTAAAAGAGATACCAAATTGAAAATTGACAGAAATACCATAGGCAAATTTTAGAGTTACTATATCAAGGAGAAAATATTGCAAGCAGCCAGAAAGAAACAATTCAAAAATCATGGAGTCACAGTCACAAGAATTAACAGTTTCTACATTAAAGGATTAGAAGCTTTGGGATATGATATTCTGGAGGTCAAACCAAAAATCATCTATCCAGCAAAACTGAATACAATACTTCAGAGGGAAAAAGTGGATATTTAATGAGATAGAGAACTTTCAAGTATTCTTGATGAAAAGATCCAAGTTGAATTGAAAATATGACTTTCAAATATTAGAATCAAAAGAAGCATAAATAGTAAAACAGGAGAGGGAAATCATAAGGGACTTCTTAAGTTTAAACTGTTTACATTGCTACATGGGAAGACATTTGTAACCCATAAGACCTTTCTTATTATTAGGATAGTTAGGAAGAGTATACATAGACAGAGGGCACAGGTATGAGTTGAATATGAAGGGAGGATATTTAAAAAATAAAATTAAGGCATGATAGAGGAATGTACTGGGAGAAAAAGAAAGAGAGAGGTAGAGTAGGATAAATTGTCTCACATAAAAAGAAGCAAGAAGAAATGTTTTACAGTGGAGTTGAAGGAGAGAGAGGGAAAGTGTGAAAACCTTATTCTTATCTAAATTTACTCAAAGAGGGAATAACATACATATTCAATTGGATATAGAAATCTATCATACCCTACAGAAAAGTAGGAGGAAAATGGGATGAAAAAAGGGGAAGGGGATGATAGACGAAATAGCAGACTCGGGGGGTATATTCAGAAGCAAAACATTTTTGAGGAGGTACATTGTAAAAAGAGAGAGAAAATAGAATAAATGTGGGTTAAAGAGGATGAGGGGAAATATAGTTAGCAAGAGTAATTGTGAAAAATATTTTGAAAGAAGTTTCTCTGTCATCAAACATATGGAGAACTGATTCAAATTTATAAAAATAATAGTTATTCCACAACTGATAAGTTATCACACAATAAGATCATTTTTCAGCTGAAGTAATCAAAGCTATTTATAGCTATATGTAAAAATGTTTCAACTCCCTAGGGATTGGAGAGATGCAAATTAAACAATTCTGTGGTACTACCTTATGAATATTAAGTTGGATAACAGGATAGAAAAGGTAAATTACAAATGTTAGAGGGGATGTGGGAAATAGGAGACTTTATTGCAGTGTTGGTGTTGTGAACTCATTCAGCAATTCTGTAGAGCAGTTTGGAACTATGCCCAAAGGGCTATATAACTATACACATCCTTTGACCTAGCAATGCCACTACTACGTCTGTATCCCAAAAGAGATTAAAAAAAAGGAAAAGGACATACTTGTACTGGAATATTTATAGCAGCTCTTTTTGGGAGGTAAAGAATTGGAAGTTGAGGAGATGTCCATAAACTGGGGAATGGCTGAATAACTGGTGGCGTGTGATTATGATGGAATGCTGTTGCACTATAAGAAGTGATGAGCAGGATGCTCTCAGAAAAACCTGGAAAGACTTGCATGGGCTGATGCAAAGTGAAATGGACTGTGAGCAAAGTAACAGCAATATTGTAAGATGATCAACAATGAATGACTTAGCTATTCTCAGCAATGCAATGACCCAAGACAGATCTGAATGACTTACAATGAAAAATGATATCCATTCCCCACGGAAAGAATTGATGGTGTGTGAATACAGATTGAAGAACACTTTTTTTTAAATTTATTTTTCTTCAGTTTTTTTGTCTGTTTTCTTTCACACCATGACTGTTATGGACATGTTTTGCATGACTACATATATATAACCTATATTGAATTGATTGCTTCTTAATGAGGATAGTGAGGAGGGAGGAAGGGGGAGAATATGGAACTCAAAGTTTTAAAATCAAATGTTAAAAACTGTTTTTATATACACATGAGGAAAAAATAAAATTCTAAATAAAACCTAAAAAACAATTAGTATAATTCTCAAAATCTGGTGATCATAATAGGAAATCTATGAGACAAAGTTAAGATGCAATCACCCATGATCTGCCAGGAGGCCTGAACCCATATTAATATCCAGTATATTCTTGGGAGTTGGTCAGGGATTCAGCAGGGGCAGTGGGTATTGTGGATGGGTATTGTGCAACATAAAGTACATGGAGACAAAGCACGGGCCAGCATTCATATTAAGGCACAATTAAATAGGGGGAGAAGACAAAGCTTGCAGACTGGTCCCATCCTGGGACCTAAATCCCTGTCTCACTCCAGCACTTCTAAAAATGTCAAGAGTAGGAATTAGGAACCTGCTGTTTCACCTAGAATTCTATTATGCAGTAGCACAGACAATATAAATGTAACAAGAACAGAAACAAGTAAGTTTTGATCATTTTATCCAAGACTGGGTTCAATGGCTGACTATGTAGAAAAGTTCTAATATAGGAACTAACAATAGGAGACATGATTAAATAAAATAAAATTTCAATTACAATGAAGAAATACTATGGGTTTTCAAGAGTAAGAAAAACTAAAATTTTGATCATGGGAATTAAGATATTAGTTTTAACTAAAAGGTGAATGTGTGACAACACATTTATATGTCACCTTTCTCCCTTCCTCCTGCCACCATCCCACCAAAGAAAATAAATAAACAATTGTTCTGAAAACTAAATATAACTCCTATAAGAAATAACAAAATAATCTCTGAAATGATTATATTTGTTGCTTGGGCAGCAACTGCTGAAAAACAAATATCAAATATGTATGTGTGTGTATATCTATGTACATATACACACATACATATATACACATACATATACATATGTATACACACATATACAAGGACATATGTATATGTGTATACATACATATATACATACATACCTTTATCTATCTATCTATCTATCTATCTATCTATCTATCCATACATTCTATTTCCATGCTATAACATAAAGTTGCTTCCAAATAGCAATAATTAATAATAATTATTCAAAAGACTAAACTTGTGGCCTGGAGACATTACATAGAAAATAGTCCCCACTGAAATGCAAAGATAAAGAATACGTTGCATAAGACTAATTTAAATATCCTTCTGAAGTTTGTTTGTTTGTTTTTTTTAATGCAGCCATTTGGATTATTCAAACTTCCCTGCAATAATGCTAAATGGATTCTTGACAAGAAAATACATTTATTTGTGATACATCCTTTAAAATTGTCTGGATACCAGGAATGAGAGCAGACATAAGTAAAGCAGGAGATTCATGAGAGATGGATTCAAGTGTTCTGAAAAAAGAAATGGTAGTTGACTGTAAAAGACTGAGATATAAAAGCTAGGATATATAATCCTTTCCATGGGACCTGCCATCAGTTCAGCAGAACCAAGGAGAGTGTAGAAACCTTTAGTGTTATGTCTGTCTGAAACCAAAGGTCAATGTTAGATTACTTAGAATACTTGGCAATTTCCCATTAGCATCATAGATTTTCAGATATCTTTAGATTCATTAGTTTATTAATCATTACATGACATAACTACTTCTTAGAGCAGAAAAATTATTTCAAGGAAATAGAAATTGCAATATATTACATATAAACTGTCTCTCAAGTAATATTTAGTGACTTAACTAGGGCATATTTGTTAAGTAGGCAATGATGTTTACCATCATTTTACTGATTAGAGTTTACTAAGTCAATCATCACCACCTCAAGTACTGGTGATGATTATGCAACCATCTCTGCATATTTTCACCTTGACCATTCATAGGGGAGCAACTATTGGTAAAAACTGCATAAAGAAAGTATTGCTATACTGTATTTTCATCTACCAGTAGAATGTTATTGAACAGCACCTTCCTATTCAACCCAAGGACAATTACTCGGAGAACTCATCACCTGATGGTGATCCTTTCCACTTATTCAGTCATTTCAGCTGGCTGAATTTGTCTAATATATTGGCACTGTGGCCCTAGGTATTATCTCAAAAGACAATTGGTTCTGAATCATAGTAAACCTGAAGGTTTGTTGATTTTTCCATATTTGTTATTGGGAAGTTTGTCTTTGGAATTCACTCTTTTCTTTTTCTTTTTGAAGACTAGTTTCCCATATTCCTCCAGGGTGGAAGTGGACCAGTCACAAGCCTGATTCCGCTTTTGATCTCCATAGTAACTTTGACTTGCTCCTTTTGATTTGGGTCTTTTAACCACTAGTCATTCTAAGGGTTCACCATATTAGTTGCGCATATATTGCAGTCATTTTCTTTAGTCCTACTTCTCTCAGATCTCATGAACTCAAGGGCTCTGCCAGTCTCAGCTTTCCTTAATTGCATGGATTGAACTCCCAAATCCTTAATGATGTTTGCTGTTGCATTAGT
The DNA here is from genome assembly GCF_028372415.1 of Notamacropus eugenii. Taxonomy (NCBI): domain Eukaryota; kingdom Metazoa; phylum Chordata; class Mammalia; order Diprotodontia; family Macropodidae; genus Notamacropus; species Notamacropus eugenii. The sequence goes on from NC_092874.1 coordinate 156,375,443, forward strand.
GGACCTACTGGCAGCATGTGTCATATACAATGTGCAGACCTTGGTACAAGGCAGAAGAAACTGAGATCATGTCTTTAAGGAGGGGAATGTGCCCCAGCACTTTTGAGTTTACTTCTTCCTAGGTACCTGACCTCATCAGAGTAGGTTATTGCCAGGTTTATAGTAGTGCTTGATTATAATTTTGTTGTATAAGTAGGTAAGTCTCTTATAGGTGTGGTAATCTTAGATTTAGATGTGGAAGCTTCCTCAGAGGATATTTACTCAATCATTAAGTGCTTACTTTGTGCCAGGCACTATGCTAAGCACTGGGGATACAAATAGATGCAAAAGACAAGCCCTTATGTCAAGGAACTTACAATGTAATGGGGGAGACAACATGATAATAATTATGAAGCAAGTGATATAGAGAATAAATAGATAAAATTAACAAAAGAAAGGTACTGGAATTAAAAGGAATTGGGAAATCCTCTTAATTTTTTATAGGATCTATAATTTCCTTTGTATAGATTTGGCAGATTTCAGATTGGTATAGAAATGGCAGATTTCAGTGAAGAGGTTCATGGCTCACTTAGGAATTTCATGTTAAGAACCAGTAAGAGGTAGTTAGTGACTCAGTGGATAGAGAGATGGGCCTGAAGAAGAGACCTGAGTTTGAATCTAGCCTTATACAATTACTAGCTGTGTGAATCTAGGCAGGTCACTTAAGCTCTCTTGGGGGTGTAAGCTCAGTTCCATGTGGACAGTCTCGGACGGGTAAAGGTGGGAGCTTCTAAATCTTAGAGTTCTCATGAGGCCCCCCAGGAAACAGCAGGGAATTGAGGAGTGAGATCTCTTGTATTTCCGCCTCTTCCCGTGAGAACGTGATGGGAGAGAGCATCCCCGCCCTCGAGACTGGCCCGGATCTGGGCACACCTATTGTTATCTAACAGGCATGGTATTCAGGTGCAAACGATATGGCAGGAGAGCTTAAGTAGGGTCAGGAAAGCCCGAAGGCGCTCTTAGCGCAGGAGGGGCCCTTACAGGACAGAAGGCGCCTCTTCCCTTTTCCTCTCTTCTTTCTTCCCTCTCCCCTCTCTCCCCACTTCCACTTCTGCTTTCATTCTCTTACTGTAAGATCTTTGCCTCCTTGGGAGATTTCTCTCTCTCTCCTAAGGAAGAGTTCGCCCTGCACATGTAACCAGGACCCTGAATAAAGCCTAACCCTTGTTCGACTCCGGAAAGTCTCTTCTCTCATATGTTTATCCGGTTTGGCCAGCCGAAGACCTGTGATAGGTAAGGTAAGACTCGGGTAGCCCTCAGGCCTCTAGGCCTGGCAAAGCTCTTTGCCTCAGTTTCCTCAAATATAATGTGGGATGATATAGCACTTACCTTACAGGGTTATTGTGAGGATCAAATAATAAGATATTTGTAATTTATTTTAAAAGCATGTAGCACAATATCTGCCATGATATAGTAGGCACTTTGTAAATACTTGTTCACTACCTAATACCTCCTGCCTTCTCACCATGCAAATTGGCCCCTTCTCTGTAATTTATAGTAGTAGTTGTTTTTGTAATAGTACTAGTAGAAGGGATAGTAGTAGTAGTTATTTTGCAGGGTTTGTGTGAGTATAAAATAAGATATTTATAAAACACTTAGCATGTCAGCTAGCATGCAGTAAATGTTATATAAATGTTTATTTCCTCCCTCCCTTCCCCACCCCTGCAGATTGCAACCTTCTCAGCAATTTATCATTTTGAAAATATTTGTGAGGATTAAATGGGATATAGATATGAGATATCTCTTCTCAAATGAGCATAGATAAGTAAAGCTCCAAGCACAATGTTTGGCATATTGAAAATGCTATAAAAATTCTTGTTGCTAGCCAATTTATAATTTTAGAGAGTTGTTAGGAAGTGCTGAGATATTGGACTTGGGGAGCCAAGATGGCAGAGAGAGGTCAGGGACTCTCCTGGGCTCTCCCCAAACCTTTCCAAATACCTATGAGTGATGGCTCAGGGCAAATTCTCAAGCAGCAGAGCCAACAGAGGGAAGTAGTTTTCCAGGCCAGAACAAGTTGGAAGGTCAGTAGGAAAGGTCTATTGCACAAAAGTGAGAGTGGAGTGCATTCCAATTCAGGCCATGCCTATGTGGATAGGGCCCCAAAAGGTCAGGAATAAGCCATGGGTACAACTGAATCAGTAATAACAGTGGCAGTTTCTAGACCTCTCAGTCCACTGACAGTGTAAGGAGCTTGGACAAATGGTCAGAAGGAGATTGTAGGAGCCCCTTATTTGGCACCAGGAGCAGGAGTGTTGCATTGTTTCAGTCCTGGGTCTCAATTCTTGGTCTCAGACCTAGGACAAGGAGGAGCATTAATATACCAGAACTTGCAGTTGCAAGGGAACAGGGACCCTTGTCACAGTTCCAAGATGGAAAAGAGTGCTTATGGTCACTAACAGACCAATGCAAAGTACAGGAGAGTAGTAAAGACACCTTTCTTCCTAGATCATACCACCTTGGAGGAAACAAGAACTTACAGATCCTCAGAATTACTTCTGAAAACAGATGCACAAAAGGTCTGAAACTTGGGATGGTACCCCCTCCACTCTGGAGGAAGAGTCCTGCATAGAGTTAAGAGTCAAGAAATAAGCTGGAAAACAAGCAAACAGCAGAAAAAGATCCTGACTCTAGAGGGTTACTATGGTGACAGGGAAGATCAAGATACAAACTCAGAAAAAGACAATTGTCAAAATTCCTACATCTGAAGCCTCAAAATAAAATGTAAATTTGCTCCAGGCTATGGATAAGCTCAAACAGCATTTTAAAAACCAATTAAGAGAGGCAGAGGAAAAAATGGGAAGATAAATGAGAGTGAAGCAAGAAGAGCATTAGAAAAGAGCCAATAGTTTGGTAAAGGAGGCACAAAAAAAGAACACTTTATAAAACAGAATGGGCCAAATGGTTAGGAAAAAAAAAAGGCGCAAAAATGCAATGATGAGAACTCCTTAAAAAGTAGAATTGTCAAATGGAAAAGGAGGCACTAAAACTCACCGAAGAAAATAATTCCTTAAAAATTAGAATTAAGCAAGTGGAAGCTAATGACTTTATGAGAAATCAAGAAACAATGAAATCAAAATAGATCTAGTAAAGATAATTTAACAATTTCTGCACTTCCCGAAGGCCATGATGAAGGAAAGAGCCTGGATATTATCTGTCAAGAAATTATCAAGGAAACTTGCCCTGATATTCTAGAACCATAGGGTTAAAAAGAAATTGAAAGACTCCCCTCATCATCTCGTGAAAGATTTCCCAAAATGAATATTCCCAGGAATATTATAGCCAAATCTCTGAACTCCCATGTCATGGAGAAAATATCACAAGCAGCCCAAAAGAATCAATTCAAGTATTGTGGAACCACAGTCAGGACAGCAAAAGATTTAGCAGTTTATGCATGAAAAGATCAGAGGACCTGGAGTATGACATGCTGGAAGGCAAAGAGCTAGGATTACAATGAAGAATCATCTACCCAATAAAACTGAGTATAAAATGGATATTAATTGAAATAGAAGACTTTCAAACATTCCTGATGAAAAGACCAAAGTTGAAAAAAAAATCTGACTTTAAATACAAGACACAAAAGAAGCATAAAAAAGGTAAACAGGAAAGGAAAATCATACAGTATTCAGTAGGTTAAACTGTTTCCATTCCCACAAGGGAAAATGATACTTGTAACTCCTAAAAGTTTTCTCATTATTAGGTCAGTTAAAATGAGTATACATAGACAGAAAGCACAATGTTAATTCAACATGATGATATGATTATCTAAAAAATAAAAGAGGAATGGACTGGGAGAAGGGGAAAGGAAGAGGTAGAAGGGGATAAATTTTCTAATATAAAAGTGGGCTGAATGCGATCTTATAGTGAAGAGTAAAATGGAAGATGGAATAAGCATACCTTATTCTATGGTTCAAAGAAGGATTAACATACACTCAGATGGGTGTAGACATTTATTTTACCAAGATAAATACCAAAAGAAGAAGGGGGGAGGGTTATAGAAAGGAGCGCAGATTGGGGGAGGCAAAAGTCAAAAACAAAACACTTTTGACAATGTGCAGCATGAAAGGAGAAAGAGAGTAGGATAAACCAAGGGAGGGAGGGGGAGTAGAGAGGAGATACACAGTTGGTAATCATTATTGTGGAAAAAAATTTACAGAAAGTTTCTCTAATAAAGACCTCTTTCTCAAATACATACAAAGTTGAGTCAAATTTATAGAAATAAGCCATTTTCAATTGATAAATGATCAAAGGATATGAACAGGCAGTTTTCAGATGAAGTAATCAAAGTTATCTATGGTCATATGAAAAAAAGTGCTCTAAATCTCTACGGATTAGAGAAATGAAAATTTAAACAACTCTGAGTTATCACCACACACCTTTCAGATCAGCTAATATAACAGAAAAAGAAAATGACAAATCTTGAAGGGGATGTGGGAAAATTAAAACATTTATGTACTGTGGGTGAGGTTCTATATTGATTCAAACATTCTGGAGAAATATTTGGAAGTATATCCAAAGGGATATAAGACCATGAATACTCATTAACCAAGAAATATCACTACTATGTCTGTATTCCAAAAAGATAAGAAATAAAAAAATGTAAAAAGTAGTTATGGCAGCACTTACAGTAGTGGAAAAGTAATGGAAATAGAGGGGATGTCCATCAGTTGAGAAATGATCTACTGTGAATATCTTATCTCATCTCAGAAATACAATGGTCCAAGATAATTCTGAAAGATTTATCATGAAAGGTGGTGCTTATCTCCAGAGAAAGAACTGGTGGAGCCTGAAAGCAGATTAAAGATTCTTTTTCTTTACTTTCTTTATTTTTCTTGTTTTATTTTTCTGTCTCTTTTCCTTCACATCATGAATTACATGGAAATATATTTTACGTGGCTATTCATGTATAACTTGTGTTAAATTGCTTGCCTTCTCAATGAAGGAGAGAGAGGAGGGAGGGAGAGAATTTCAAAATTTGAAGAAAAGATTAAAATTGTTTTTACTTGTAATTTGGCAAAAAAAAAATATTAAATTAAAGGGAAAAGTGGGGTGGGGAATTGCACCACTTGAAGACGGAGAAACATAATCAAGTTACCTTGAAAAAATAAAAGAAGTGCTGAGATCTTGAATGCCTTGTATGGAGTCACAAAAGTAAAACTGAGATCTTCCTCATTCCAAGGCAGGCTTTCTACCCACTGCCCCACACGCTTCCTAGTTTTATAGAAGAGGTTTGGGGAGGTTAGGTTGGAATTTGATTTTGATCCTATTTCAACTGTACTAGGTTGGGGAGGGGAAGGGGAATGTAATGTGTGGCACAACCAGCACGAGCTTTTAACCTATTAGAAAAAAAACAAAACAAAACAAAACAAAACAAAAACTTCAACTTTTTTTCAAAAGATTATCTAGGTTTTTAAAATGTGATTTATCGTTATGAGAAGGAAAAAGTACCATAATTTGGTCAGTGATAAGTATTGGTGCTATATAATCATTATTTTTTTTCACTATTTAATGTATCTTTTTACAATTCATTGGCTCCAAGCAGAATCCAGTTTTCCACTGCTTCCCCAGATCCTATTAAAGGCACCCAGAGTTTCTCAGTCAGAGCTGGAACCAATAAAGCCCCAATTCTACTCCCCAAGGCCACCTCAGACCTCTTGCAGGAGCTCCTGCTCCTGGAAATCCCGGAGGACCTTTTCCTTTCTTTGTCTTCTAGCATGCACCCAATCTTCCAGCCAATTTCAACTTTGTCTTTTCTCAACAGAGCAAGACACTGACACCCCAGCCTCCCATAACAATCATTGGGAGAGAGAGCCAGCATCTTTTTTACTAATGTGACCTTTTGGCCCACTCCTCCTTTTTAATGATGATGCCCTATGGGAAAGATACTCCCATGCATACTAAGGACTGGTGGGGTAGTTGGGTTTCTTCCTTCAATATAAGTACTATAGGGCCAGATACTCTCTCCTGTTTCCTTTCATATCCTCCCACAATATTTGTTTAGGTCTAGATGGGTTCCCAAAGTGGACAATACTGCCCCCTGGGGGCAATGGAATAATCCAGAGGGATGGTAGCAGCCTCAGATGCACTTGGGGAGATTGGTGGATGGCATTGATTAAAAAATGAGGGGTTGGTGAAATCATAAGGAAAGAAGAGAAGAAAGTTTTAAAAAAAATTCAGAAATGTTTCATTTGTTATGTAACAAAAATAAATTTGTAGTGATTACTTTATTTTCCAAATAAAAGCACCAAAATACCTATTATAACCAATCATCAAGCAATTCTGCCAACAAGTCTTAACAAGTAAGTGTTGGCGGGAAACTCATATTGTCTAAAAGTCTCACATTCATTGGAAGGAATGTGTGCGTGTTTACTTATTTGCAGTACAATACTATATGGTTATATGATGAAATATTACATCATTAAAATTCTAATGCTGGAAAAAAACAAATTCACAATAAATTATTCAATTTAAGTTGTGTTGTTTTAAAATATACAAGTATATGTGTATACCTATATACATATATGTATATGTGTGTGTTTAGAAATGATGCAAATTAAAAAAAAAAAACCTTGAAGGGTTAAAGAAAGTAGATTTCCAGGGAGGCACTGAGTAGTTTTTATTTTAAAAGGGGGGGAGTGGGTCAAATAACTTTGTGAACTTCTAGTTTAAACCTATTATTTAATTAGTATGAGGAATAATACAGATCAGCAAATGCTCCATAACTTATAGAATTTGAGTGTTGCCTGAGTCACTGAAATAAGTGACTTGCTGAGGGTCAAAAAAACCCAGAAAGGATCAGAGGTAACACTTGAACTCAGGTCTTCCTGACTGCTAGGCTAGCTCCCTATTCATTATTCCATGCTGCTCCTGCCTGGAACATAATGCACTTTAATAAGGTCTGCTGATCAATTTATACAGGAAGAAAAATATTAGTCCTTTGTATTTCAGATGTTTTCATTTTTCTTGAATACAGGAATTTATTGACAGTATAATTTCCACTCAAAAACACTTTACAAATTCAATATTAAATAAATTACCAAGAGAAATAGTAAATAAATTACCAAGAATAATTTAAAAGTTGAACAGTTGTCCTGTTACTTTTTCTGTTTGCTAAGTCCCTAAATGATTGCAATTCTATTTGGTGTGTCTTATATCTGAAGACCTCACAGACTTATTCTAAGATGCATGTAATATACATTGTGAATTTGGGGTAATATTAGTGATAAATTCTATGCATCTTATTCTGTAGAAGGAGAAATGAGATATATTTTATAGAGTCCGTTGAACTTCAGCATGTTTTTGCAGCAGAAAATGATGAAGAATATCATAGCTGCTGCATGTGAGAGGAATAGATTAAATTACTTACACTCAAATTTGATTAGAACAAGAATATCATTTTAGGAGTGTTTCTGTATAACAAATAATTCAATGAAATCAAAGTAATTTCAGGGCTTTTTCCAATGGTAACAGCTGTGTCTCTATTACAAAAAAACATATCAACCAGTAGAATTTTTAAAAAACCAGTTTATAAACACACAAGGATTAGTTTCCTCACAAGGGAGGTATTCCTGAGTGGAAGTATTATTAAAATTTTAGTATGTACTTATCTAATGTGAGATTTTCAGACCAAATGTCTTCTGACTAGCTGCCACAGAAGAATGAAGTGGTTAATTAAATGATCCCCCAAATAAGAAATGGATCAAGATTTTGATCCATTTGCACCTTGCATTTCTTCCCTGAAGAAATGACCAATAAAAGTAAAGTTCTTAAGGATAAGTAATTAGCATCAATTAATTAATATGCTCTCTCTTTTTATAACTCTGAAGATTTTTTTTTTAAAGATGAGGTGGGAGAAGGACTATGGCCTAAGTTACATTGGGCCATTAGAAACAATTTACTCTTAAGATCTAGCTTGAGCATTTAGAATTTTCATTTTCAAAATGTTTTAGTTTCTTAGACTATGAGGACTGAAAAGGGGACTTAAGTTACAGAAGCTTTTTTTAATCTTTTAAACATTTATGGACAATTGAGTAACATTTTTCTCTTGATAGCATATTCTCTATGGTGATTATGTCAAATATTTTGCAATATGTGCTGGCCACAAGAGTGAGATCAAAGTTAAAAGAGATTAATTCAGATAGGTAAGTAAGAATTTTTTTTAAAGGCTCTTTTTCCTACACAAAAACAAACACCTTGACAAATGCCCCTTTCCTTCATACCCAGGTAGAAATCTAATTCAGCTTTCAGGGGAATAAAAATCCATGAGATCTGAAAAGGTACCCCCCTTTTAAAAAAATAATTTATTTATGATACTCACCAAAAACAACAACAACAAAGAAGAACTCAGTGTATTTAGTCTATGTCTGCTCAGGCTTGACTAAGGGATATGAATATTCTTTAAATCATTAACTGCCTTGTAGTCCAGTTATTTCCTAAAGGTCCAAAGCATGAGCAGAAACAACATAAATTAACCCTAAGACAAAACGTAATAACTATTACACATAATTTACAGTAAAATGCCTGGATTCAAATATCACCTTTGATACTTAACCCCATGTGATTTTTATTAAGTCAGTTAAGCTTTCTGTTACTTAAGGAGTCCATTTCCTCATCTGCAAAATTGAATGGGATTTTATTAGAAAGATTCTGAGATCTCTTGCAGCTATAAATCTGCCAGGTTATCATTCTAAATTAAAGAACCTATCCCAAGGTCACACACATTTGGTGGTAGACCAGAAATTAAGTCATTCTCTCATATTCCATTATAAGATTTCTTTTACTATCCTATGCTATTTATCTGCAAAACTGAAAGTTCAGAATCCTAAGATAGAAGTGTCAAGTCCAAGGCTGGAATATCTGATAGATGAGACTTCAAAGTAACTAGAACAAGGATTGGTTGAGTAGAAGCAGATAGAGGGAACAACTAATGAAAACTAAGAATAAGCAAAGGTCTCTGATCTTCCTTTCAGTGCTACTTGAAGTTCCTATCAGTTCCTAGTAGGAGAGGTTGCTCCTCAGGTTCCTGTGACCATTATTAGGAGCAGCAACCTGTAAGATTTCTAAGAGCCAGGGGCCACTTGGTAAGGGGAATCAATGTCAGCTGCAAAATGTCAAGAAGGATTATTTCTATTTTTCCCTTCTAGGGTCTTCCAAACAGGGTCAAATGTCTTTCTTTCCTATGACAAATCCTTCCCACAATCCCAGAAAAACACATACTCTACAGTGCAGTGACATTGATCTCTGTGGTTTCTCAAAGAAGACGTTGTATCTTCTGACTCTACTTTCATCAGCCATTCACCATGACTGGAATTCCCTTCTCATCATCCCTGCCTCCTTTCTGGTACAATAATTTTAGCATGTAATATTTCCTCATGGAGCTATTGTCAGGCTCAGATAAAATGATAATAATCACCATCATCATCAGTAATATTTATAGAGAGCTTTTAGGTTTGTGAAACACTATAATTACTGTAAAGTTACTGAGTTTGCCTCAGTTATCTCAACTGTAAAGATGAGGATTATAAAAGCACTTACATTCTAAGGTTGTGTGAGGATCAAATGAGATAATAAAGTGCTTTGCACAGTGCTAGGTACAGAGCAGGTACTTAATAGGTCAGTTTCCCTTCCCCTTTCCCTATATTCTATGTGGCAGCTCATAGTACAAATACTTTCATTAATATATGTAGCACATTTTTTTTTTTTTTTACAAAAGACTGTATAACAGACCTTTTTCCAAGTTTTATTTTTTAATTCAGTAATCAGTGTCCTAAAAAAAAGATGTTTTGGTTAGGGTTATGCAGAGTTTGCATGAGTATCAGCTTTTGTTGTTTACTTAGGCTGATGTACCTTAGGATCGTAATGTGACATTCACTCCAGGGTGAGGATAAATGAAATTCTTTGAGATCCTATATGAAAGATAGTGGTCAAATTAATGTAAATTAATAAAATTATGGAAATTAACAAATTAATTTGAAAAGCTTTGTAGGTACTCTGGGTATTTTTCTAATAACAAGACCCAAGTTCTCTATTTGGATCTAACTGATCCAGTAAAATGTTTCTGTCTCTGCCAAACTAGAAATAATATAGCATAATCACAGCAGAAGGTATGAATCTAGAACTGGCAAAGATCAGCACCTTTGCATTAATGATTTTGACCTCATGATTTGTTTATGTTTGTAAATAGAATATAGCACAAATAGTATGTGACAAATTTTACACAGAGCAGACACCAATTAGACACTGCTATATTTAACAAGCTCAACTTTATAGACACTTAGAACTTAATCTAAGCATTATGTTTGAAATTTTTATGGTAGTTGCTACCAAGTAAAAAGTAGAGATCTAGGCTTGGTGAGGCTAGACTTGGAGTCAGTGGAGATTGAGGTTCAGCCTCTAGAACTTACTTGTTATGAAAGTATATTAAAGTCACTTACTCTCTGAGTCTATTTCCTCATAAATGAATTAGAAATAATCTGTCTTTTGCCCTACTTCATAGGGTTGTGTTGTCTGAAATAAATAAGAAAATGTAGACAAAAAAGTGAATTGCCACCTTGAAAGACTAAACAGAGTGTACCAAAAAGAATTAGTGCAATTGTAAGCTTATTCAACATTAAATAAATTTAACATTGCAATAAGATTTTTGAATCACCCTATTTAAATACCAGTCATCATCATCATCATCATCACCATCATTATAATCAATATTATTCTTCAGTACTTTTTTCAGATACGCTCACATATTCCTAGAACAACTTTGGTCTTCACAGATGTATTTTTCAACTCTTCAGAGTCTGATCAAATTGAGACTTTAGCTGATTTATTCTTAGCCAAATATGATTTCTTGAGTCAAACAAAAATGCTTTAAACAGGCTTATTAGAAAGTCTTCTCAGCCTTACTGGAAGCCTCATGTGCTATAACCAAAACACATTTTGATGAGTAAAAAATGTAAGTGAAGTTGAAACAGATGGAACACAATTTTTCCATGCTATGCTTAGGATTAAAGGTTAGCAGAAAACATCTCTGAAATAAAAGGTTTGGCATGTTTGCGAAATCTGAACCATGGAAAATTGGTTTAACATGCTGAAAACGTATACATAAAAACTCAGATTTTGATGTTGTTGGTTTTTGTCTATGCATAATTTTTATGCTGAAATAATTGTCAGGTATCTCACTTCTGGCTGGAAACAAGTAGTTAGTGCTAGTGTACAAGAAAATTGGGAATAGAGAAAATATTCTTCCCATTGTTGTTTTTCTAGTCATATGGCTAGTTAAGTCAATTGGTGAGAATATTATTTTGAACATGCCAAAGTGAAATAGTACAAGTCAAATCTACATTTTATTCAATAACTCAATGGGCATATGCCTCAACAAAGTGTAATTCTGAGATTTCCACTTTGCACCCTGTAGTGTTAATGAGAGTTAAAGATTTTCCCCACACATTAATTGACCTGCCCATTAAGGGAAGCTTGATTAGGGGAGATTTGTTTTGTAGGAAGGCCCACACCTTTTGTTAATTTCTAATGAGGCACTACTTCTCAAGAATTGTGATGTCCTCTGGCTCTGAAAAAATGTATACACACTCTGAGGTGCGGTTTACTTTGGGGTTTACTCATCGAAAGTGTTTGTTTGACCAGATGAAACTCTGGTTAGTCACTAAAGAGCCCCCCCAGATTTGAAAACCCAGATGTTGATGCTTCTCTCTCTGGTAACTGTGCATGTATATAATGGTCAGACAGTTGGATCTGTCTGTTTAACTGTAATGTGTGTATTGTCTACAGTCAGACAGTTGGTAGTCCTGTCTGTTGATCTTTATTTCTCTGTTGGTATTTTCTCTGAAGTTCAGGATGCTGACTCTTTCCTCTGAACTAAGTGAATGATATATGTGCTTGAGTAAAGTGATTATTGACCCTTCATAAGTTGCCTTTCCTTTCAAAAAAGCAAATCTAAGAACCTGTATAGCAGGCCCTCCTGTGTATGCCAGGGTCCTTGCTGTTGCATACTCCTAATCCATTTATTTCATTAATTTTGGCAGTACTAATGAAAAAAAATAACTGTAAACACCCTTCCTAGTATTACTATTCATCTAAACAGTTCCTAACGTATCAATTCCTTTGGATTTGCACATGTAATAGAGAGCTAATTTTAGAGCTAGGAGGTTGAAGAACAACTTTAGACAGATATTGTCTGTGTGTCAAGTCACTTAACTCCTCAGTGATCAAGGTAAATCTCTAAATCTAAGATGGTAAGTTTAAGAGAAGGTATTGACCCATAGAGTAGAAAGAGTTCTTCCTAGGGAGCTTGTTATAGCAGTGAAATTAGATCTCCAGCCTTAATCCTATCACAGAAAGGGATATGTCATTACATTTTCTAAATATTCACGAGTATTTTATGAGTAATGTGAAACATTATATGCTAGATATATACAGTAAAAATTAATTAATCCCCAGTCAAGAGACATTTTTAAGAGCTTTTTATGGGTCATGAAGCAGGTGGACACTTAAGAGCTTGAAATTTGTCTAATGCTTAGCCAGTTAGGCTGAAATATATGTAAAATCACAGAAATTCTCTTTAGGGTCATCTTAGGGATATGTTGGTGTCTGGTACAATGTTAACTTCAAATTTCTTTGTTTATTTTTAAAACTTGACTTTCCCTTTGAATGGGATCATCTAGTTCACCAAAATTGTCATTTTGGCAATGTAATTCAACAAATACTTTAAGAACTTTTATCAAGAGTCTAATAGCTGCATGGCACTATTCTGGGAATTGATAAGCATACAGAAAGAAGTGGGAAGGGAATAGATATTTACACAACACCTATTATGTGCCAGATGTTGTGCTAATAACTATAAATTTATTTCATTTAACCCTCACAACAACCTTGCAAGGTAGTTGCTGTATTTCCCCATTTTACAGTTAGGGAACACAAGGCAAACAATAGTTAAATGACTTGTCCAGGGTCACTCTGCTAGCAAGAGTCTAAGGTCAGATTTGAACTCAGTTCTTTCTGACTCTATTCTTAGTGCTCTACCCACAAGGACACCTATTTCCATATAAAGATGAATAAAATATAGATCCCTGACTAGAAGAAAATTAAAATATAGTAGAAAGGAATAAATCATGTAAACAAATACATATGATACAAAGTGCAGTGTCAAAGTGCTTGAAAAGTAGAAAATGTAGAGAAGGATCATATATGACTATTAATATTATGAACATGTTTATATTGTATAATTCTGATCAGAAAGGTAGATGGACCAATAGCAGGAAGTGGGAGCTTTCAATGGTCTTAAATGAGTTTTAGTTATATTCAATGCCCTGAAATCTAGAAATAGGAGAAACAAGATAGTCCACAGGAATAAACTGTGACTGTTTGAACTACCAGAAAGAAAGTAATGTCATTAGAGAAGCTGGAAGTCAATTATCAATTTCACAAACACAGAAAATTTGGAGAGACCAAAAGAAAAATAATGTTAGAGACAAAAGGTAAGTATGTGTAACTGGGAGGATCTAGTTTGCAAAAGTTAGACAGCATGCAGGATGTAGGGATGTCTCCTAGGTTCTAGGAACTGTGCTAATGTCTTGAGATACATAAAGAGCCATATTTAATGAAATAGAGGACTTTCAGATATTCTGATGAAAAGATCAGAGTTCATTATAAAACTTAAACACAAGATTCAAAAGAAACATAAAAAGGTAAACATGAGAGAGAAATCCTATGGGACTTAAGGTTAAACTGTTTACATTCTTATATGGAAATATAATTCATATAACTTCTAAGAATATTATCATTAATAGGGCAATTAGATAGAATCTAGATAGACAGAGGGCATGGCAGTGAATTGATTATATTAAGATATTAAAAATGGAAGGGTGCACTGAGAGAAGGAGGAAAGTAGAGGAAGAACGGGGAAAATTATCTCACATAAAATAGATAAGCAAGAAAGAACTTCTACAATGGAGAAGGATATGGGAGAAGGTTTGGACCACACTTGAAGCTCACTCTCATCTGAAGTGGTTAACAAAAAGAATATATATATGTACTAAGATGGAAATAGAAATCTATGTTAGCCAACAAGGAAGTAAGAGTGAAAAGAGATTAAGATAAAAGGTAGGGATGATAAAAGGGAATGCGGATTGAGGACATAGTCTTCAGAAGCAAAATAGACTTTTCAGAAGGGACCAAAAAGACAGAAGGATAAACAGAAGAGAAGATGATAAAGAAAAATACTTTCTTAGTAAACAATTGTGAATGGGAATGGGATAAACTCACCCATAAAACAAATGGAAGTTCATAACAGAATGCATAAGAAATTTGAAATCCAACAATATGTTGCTAAAAAGAAAGAAATTTGAACATAACAGTATATGAGAGTTAAAATAAGATGTTGGAGCAGAATCTATCACACTTTAGCAGAAGTAGAAAAAAAAGGCAAGGGTACAAATTATGATCTCAGACAAAGCAAAGGCAAAAATACACCTAAGTAAAAGATATAATCAAGAGAACTGCATTTTGTTAAAAGTTATCATAGACAATGAAGTAATATCAATATGAAATATATATGCATATGTGTATATATATATATATATATATATGTGACTGAGCATATATATTTTTCAAGGAAAAGTTCAGTGAGTTAAAGGAGGAAGTAGACAATAAAACTATACTAGTTAGAGGTGCATCAATCCCTACCAGAAGAAGATAAATCTAAATAAAAAATTAAAGGAAGTTAAAGAAATAAATAAATAGAATTTTAGAAAAGTTAAATAAGATATATCTCAGGAAAAAACTAAATGAGAACAAAAAGTACATATTTTTCCAATTGTACATAATACTTTCACAAAAATTGACCATGTCTTTAGGAACTGGAAACTTCACAAATAAATGCAGAAAAATTAAATGTACACTTTTGGAACCATAATGCAAAAAAAACCAAAAAAACAAAAAAAAAAAAACCTTCCATTCAGGAAAGAGCCTTTGGAGTAAATTAAAAATAAGTGGGAAATTAAATAATCTAATCCTAAAAATGAGTGAAATAACAAATTTTAGAAATAACAATAATTTATTAAAGAGAATAAGAGAACATTTCAAAATTTGTGGGATTTAGCAAAAATAGCACTTAGGAGGAAATTATATCTCTAAAAATATACATTAAAAAGAGAGAAAAAGCTTATGAACGATGTTGGCATGCAGTTAAGAAAACTAGAAAAAGAACATATTAAAAATTCACAAATAACACCAAAACAGAAATTTTGAAAATCAAAGGACAGGTTAATAAAACAAAGTAAAAAAAATGATGTAATAAATAAAACAAGGTGTTAGATTTATGACAAAATAAATGGATAAACTATATGCTAATTTGGTTAAAAAGAAGAAAAACAAATTGCCACTATCAAAAATGAAAAGGATGAATATCTACTATTAAGATAAAATCAAATAAATTATTAGGAGTTATTTTACTAAATTAAATGTCAATAAAATTGAAAAAAAGTGAAATGAATTATAAATTTTGCAAATATAGAAATTACTTTGATTAACAGAAAAAAAAGAAATAGAATAGCTAAATAACCCTATCTTTAAAAAAGGAAATGGAAAAATCTCTACAGGAGCTTGCTAAGAAAAAAATCCTTAGGACAAGGCAGATTTAAAAGCAAATCTATCAAACATTTGAGGAAGAATTAATTCTAATACATATAAATTATCTGGATAATTAGGTAATGAATGAGTTCTACCAAATTTCTTCTATGACACAAATAAGGTTTTGATATCTAAACCAATGAGAGAAAAAAAATCAAGAAAGAAAACTATAGGAAGAAAACCAAAAGACGTTTGATTCTTTAAATAAAATGCAAGCAATGAATTTATACTAATATATAACAAAGATCATATAGTATGACCAGGTGGGATTTTTAGCAGGAATCCAGAGTTAGTTCACTTGGAAAAACTATAAGGAAAATTGACTATATCAGCAGCAAAAATAATTAAAACCTTATGATTATACTAATTGATGCAGAAAATGTTTTGGTAAAATACAAAACCCATTCCTATAAAAATATTCAATTGTATAGGAACAAATGGATTCTTTCTTAAAATGATAAGTAGTTTCTACCTAAAACTATAAGTACTAACTATAACAAGGATAAACCAGAAGACTTACCAATAAGATATAGGCTAAAGCAGGATATCCATTGTCAACAGCACTATTCAATATTGTATTCGAAATGTTAGCTACATTAATAAGATAAAGAAAAAGAAGTATAAGGAAGGAGAAAAGGCAATGAGGAAAGAAAACTATAATTCTTTGCAGATGATGTTATGGTGTACTTGGAGAATCCTAGAAAATCAGCTGAAAAGTTAAAGTCATTATCAATTTTAGCAATGTTGCAGAATATAAAGTAAACCCACATAAATTATCAACATTTCTTTATATGACTGTAATGTTAATGGAATATAAGATCTTCCCCACCCATTAACAGGTCTTATGTGGAGCCCATTAAGGGAGGCTTGCTTAGGGGAAGCTTGTTTGTAGGAAAGCTTTGACACTTTTTGGAACAGGCAATAGAGCCCTATCTGTTGGTCTTTATTTTTCTGCTTATATTTTCTCTGTTTTTTTTCTCTGTATGTTCCCTGAAGTTCATTGTGCTGATTACCCCCCCTGAATTAGTGAATATAAATATTGTTGACCTCGTAAACAGCTAAAGTAGATCCAGCAGCCTATACCAGCAGGGTGTAACAGGGTGCTTGCTGTCACAATGTCCAATAATGCCCAACAACAAGAGATAGAGAAATCTCATTTAAAATAGAAACAGACAACATAAAATACTTGGGAGCTAACTGCCAAGACAAATCAAAGAAATATATGAACAAAATCAGAAAACATTTTTCACATAAGTAAAGATTTTAAAAATTGGAGAAATATTTATTGCTTATGGGTAGACCAAGCCAATATGATAAAAGTGATAATAAGTAGATTAAATTTGCTTATTGAGTGCCATACCAAGAAACTAGGCACAGACCACCATCTCTCACTGAATACTAAGATAAAGTCAAAATACGTATGTGATTTAAATATAAAGGGTATTATCATAAGTTAATTAGGGTAGTAAGAAAAAATATATTTGCAATATCTATGGGTAAGGGACGAGTTTATGAAAAAACAAAAGATAGACAGGATCACAAAAAGTTTTTCTAACAGGATTTTTGCAGTAGAATTTTTGATGGAAATTAAAGGTATACCTCTCAACTTGGCAATGCTTGAAAAAGTTCTAGTATTTGATTGTGATTGAATGTTATTGCACTCTATCAAATGACAAAGGGGAAAGTTTCAGAAAAAATCTCTCTCTCTCTCTCTCTCTCTTTCTCTCTCTCTCTCTCTCTCACACACACACACACACACACACACACACACACACACACTCACATACTCCTCAACTTTTGCAGAGGTAATGTCTCTGTAAAATGACATGGGAAGTAAAAAAAAAAAACACACACATTGATATATTCCGTATAGTAGATAGGGTTCCCATGACAACCAAAACTTGTAATCTTTCACTAGAGATTGTTGAAAATACACTTTTCTGCATATAATTCTTTATAACATGATGGTTATGAGCTACAGGTGACAAGAGTATGTAAGAAGATAACTGGTACAAAGAAAAGGACTTTGGATATGGAATAGAAGTTCTAGGTTTCAATTCCTGACTCTGCACCAAGATGTAATGACAATAGATTGTTATCAAATGAGGGAATTTCAGAGTTCATAAATATGGAAATTAAACATGTGTGAGTGATGGCAAGATCAATGTTATGACCACCTCTGTGAGAACTGAGGTAGAATACAAGAGCATATTCTGAGAAATGAGTGAACTGAGGAACTGAAAGATTAAGGTATTAGAGGGAGTTAAAATAAATAAATGAATAAACAAATGAGTAAGTGTGTGTGTGTGTTCATTCAAAGCAAATTTGTTCCCCATACAGCACAGTGGAAAGGACTGGGAAGCTTTAGAGGGCAACACTGGGGAACAAAGTTTGGATAAGAGTCATGGGAGTAAAGGAATGAAGCAGTGGAAGATATAAGTGAGCTTTGTATATTGACAGCCAAGCTTTCAGGATCACTGGGATGGGAAGGGTATGACCAGACAGGAATTTGTTAGTCATCAAGAAATGAGTTCAAGATAGTTATTACCTTCACTGGAGGTTCAGTCTCCAAGTGGCATTTTCTACTTTTAAATATTTTTTTTAATTTAATTCTTTTTAGGTTTCAATGTTCACTTTAACAAGATTTTGCAATCCACATTTGTTTTTCCCTCTCTCCTTTCCCCCTTCTCCAAGACAGCATGCAGTCTGATATAGGCTATACATCTACAGTAACATTAAAGATATTTGCACATTAGTCATATTGTGAAAGTATCAGCACAAAAGGGAAAAACCAGGAGAAGAAAACATAAAATAGTATGCTTTGATCCATAGTTATTTCTCTGGATGTGACTAAGCTATTCCATCTTGAGTCTTTTGGAATTGCCTTAGATCATTGTATTGCTGAAAAGAGCTAAGTACTGTGTACAATATTCTTTTGTTTCTGCTCACTTCACTCAGCCTCAGTTCATGTAAGTCTTTTTATGTTTTTCTGAAGTTTGTCTGCTGATCATTTCTTATTGCATAAGAGTATTCCATTACATGCATACATCACAACTTGTTCAGTCATTCTCCAGTTGTTGGATATCCCCACAATTTCCAGTTCTTGGCCACTACAAAAAGAGCTGTTATAAATATTTTTGTACATGTGGGTCCTTCTCCATTTTTAAAAATTTAAATAATTCATTTGTTTTCAGTTTTCAACAATCACTTCCATAGGTCTTACATTTTATCCCCCCCTCCATCACCAAGATGGCATGCAATCTTATATGAGTTCTACACATACATACTTATGAAATACATTTTCACATTAATCATGTTGCATAGAAGAATTAGAATGAATTGGAGAAACCATGGGAAAAGAAAACAAAATATAACATAAGGGAAAAGAGTCTCCTTCATTCTACATTCTGATTCCATAGTTCTTTCTCTGGATGTGGAAGACAATCAAAGTCCTTGCACTGATGTGAAGGGCTTAGTCTATCAGAAACAGTCCTCACACACTGTGGCTGTTACTGTGTATAATGTTCTCCTGGTTCTGTTCATTTCACTTAGCATCAGTTCATATAAGTCTTTCCAGGTTTTCTGAAGTCTGACTGTTCGTCATTTCTTATGGTGCAATAGCATTTCATTACGTTCATAATCCATGACTCGTTTCAAAGTTCTACAATCACTACCAAATAACTCAGATTTTTTTCCACCTCTTAGCCCCTACTTCCCCCTCCTCCCCAAGATGGCATAAAATTTTATATAAGTTCTACACATACATTTCTATTAAATACATTTTCACTATAGTCATGCTGTGTAGAAGAATGGGAGAAATCATATAACAAACCAAAATGTAATACACACAAAAAAATGATCTGCTACATCCTGCAAATGAATTTCATAGTTCTTTCTCTGAATGTGGAAGGAATTTTGCCTTAAAAGACCATTGGGAACTTTTTTAAGTCCTTGCTTGCAATGAAGTTTCAAGTCTACCAGAAAAAAACTCTCACACACTGTGGTCGTAGATGTGCACAAAGTTCTCCTAGTTCTACTTCTTTCGCTCAGTATCAGATGATATAAGCCTTTCCAGGCCTCTTTGAAGTCTTCCTGTTCATAATTTCTTATAGCAAAATAGTATTCCATTGCATTAATAAGTCGTAATTTATTCAACCATTCTCCAATTGATAGGCATCCCCTGGATTTCCAGTTTTTGGAAATTCCACAAAGAGTGCTGCTGTAAATATTTTTGTACATGAGGGACTCTCACATTTTTACAATCGCTTGAGGATACAGTCCTAGAAGAACTATTGCTGGGTCAAAGGGTATGCTTAATTTTTTAACCCTTTGGACGTAGCTCCAAATTGCTCACCAGAATTTTTGGATGAGCTCACAGCTCCACCAACAATGAATTAGTAACTCTCCTACATCCTCCCCAACATTTATCACCTTCCTGTTCTGTCATGTTTGCCAATCTGTTAGGTGTGATGTGGCACCTCAGAGTTGTTTTGATTTGCATCTCTCTAATCAATAGTGATTTAGATAATTTCTTCATATGACTACAGATATCTTTAATTTCTTTCTCTGAAAACTGCCTGTTCATACCCTTTGATCATTTATCAATTGGAGAATGACTTGTATTTTTGTACATCTAACTCAATTCTCTATATATTTTAGAAATGAGACAGACACCAGCTGCAAAAATGCTTTCCCAGTTTTCTGCATCCCTCCAAATATTGGTTCCATTGGATTTAGGTGTGCAAACACTTTTCAGTTTAATGTAATCAAAATTATCCTTCTTGCATTTTGTAATGCTATCTATCTCTTTCGTCAAAAATTCTTCCCTTCTCCATACATCTGATAAATACACTATTTCTTGTTCCAATAATTTGTTTATAGTATCAATCTTTATACCTAGATTGTGTACCCATTTGGACTTGATCCCTGTGTATAGTGTCAGGCATTGGTCTATGCCTAGTTTCCACCACAGTTAGCCATTTTCCCAGCAATTTTTGTCAATTGAAGAGGTTTTATTCCAGAAGCTGGGGACCTTGGGTTTATCAAACAGTAGATTGTTATATTCATTGCCTACTGCGTCTTGAGAACTTAGCCTATTCCACTTGTCTACCCTTCTGTTTCTTAGCCAGTACCAATTAGTTTTGCTAATTGATGCTTTATAACACAATTTGAGAACTGGTGGTGCTAGGCCACATACCCTAGCATTTCTTTTCATTAGGTCCCTTGATATTCTGGATCTTTTGTTCTTCCAAATGATTTATGGTATTATTTTTCCATCTCTAGAAAATAATTATCTGACTGTTTAATTGGCATGGCACTACAAAGTAAATTAATTTAGGTAGAATTGTCATTTTTATTATTTTGGCTCAGCCTACCCATGAGCAACTGAGGTTTTTCCACTTATTAGATTTGACTTTATTTGTGTGACAAGTGTCTTATAATTGTGTTCATATAGTCCCTGGATTTATTTTGGCAGGTAAACTTCCAAATATTTTATAGTGCCTACCCTAGCTTTAAATGGAATTTCTCTTTCTATCTCTTGCTGTTGGGCTTTGTTACTAATCTATAGAAATGCAGAAGATTTGTATGAGTTTATTTTGTAATCTACAACTTTGCCAAAGTTTTTTATTTTTTTCACATAGCTTTTTACTTGAATCTTTAGGATTTTCTAAGTATGTCATCATATCATCTGAAAAGAGTGTGGACTTAGTTTCATCTTTGCCTATTCTAATTCCTTCATTTTCTTTATCTTCTCTAATTGCTACAGCTAACATTTCTTGTGTCATATTACATAATAGTGGTGATAATGGGCATCCTTATTTCACCCCTGATCATATTGGAAATACATCCAGCTTATCTCCATTTTAAATAATGCTTGGTGAAGGTTTTAGGTAGATACTGCTTATTATTTTATGGAAAGTTTCCTTTAGTCCTATGCTTTTCATGGTTTTTACTAGGAATGAGTGTTGTATTTTGTCAAAAGCTTTGTCTGCATCTATTGAGCTAATCATGTGGTTTCTATTAGTTTTCTTGTTAATAAGATCGATAATGCTAATATTTTTCCTAATACTGAATGAGCCTTGCATTCCTCATATGAATCCTAGGTGATCATAATGTATTATTCACATGATAAGTTGCTGTATAATTTTTGCTAAAATCTTACTTAAAATTTTTGCATCTATATTCATTAGAGAAATTGGTCTATAATTTTCTTTCTCTGTTTTGACTCTTCCTGGTTTAAGTATCAAAACCAAAATTTGTATCATAAAAAGAATTTGTGAGGACTCCTTCCCCAATTTTCCCAAGTAATCTATATATCATTGGATTAACTGTTCTTTAAATATTTGATAGAATTTCCTTGTAAATTCAACTGGCCCTGGAGACTTTTTCCTGGGGAGTTCATTGATGGCTTGTTCAATTTCTTCTTCTGAGATGAGGCTGTTTAAGTATTCAACTCCCTCTTCTGTTAATATGGGCAATTAATATTTTTTAAAAATATTCATCCATCTTATTTGCATTGCCTAATTTATGGGCATAAAATTAGGCAAAGTAATTTCTAATTATTGTTTTAATTTCCTCCTCATTGGAGGTGAGTTCACCCCTTTCATTCATTTTAATATTGGTAATTTGATTTTCTTCTTCCTTCTATTAATCAAATTGACCAAAGATTTATCAATTTTATTAGTTTTTTCATAGAAGCAACTATTAGTTTTATTTATTAGTTCAATAGTTTTCTTAATTTCAATTTTATTAATCTCTCCTTTGATTTTCAGTATTTCTAATTTGATATTTACTTGGGGATTTTCAATTTATTCTTTTTCTAGCCTTTTTAGCTGCATGCCCAAGTTATTGACCTCCTCTTTCTTCATTTTATTCATGTAGGAATTACAATATATAAAACTTACCCTAAAAACTGCTTTTTCAGTATCCCGTAAGATTTCGTAGTTGTCTCATTATTGCCATTCTCTTGAATGAAGTTGTTGATTGTTTCTATGATTTGTTCTTTAACCCACTACTTCTTAAGATTGGATTACATAGTTCGCAATCAATTTTTGGTTTATCTTTTCATGAGCTTTTATTACATATAAATTTTATTGCATTTTGATCTGAGAAGGATGCATTAACTATCTGTCTTTATGCACTGGATTGTGAGGTTTTTATACCCTAAAACATGGTCAATTTTTGTATATGTGCCATGTAATGCTGAGAAAAAGGTATATTCTTTTCTATCCCCATTCAATTTTCTTCAGAGATCTATCACATCTACCTTATCCAGAGTTTTATTTGCCTCCTTAACTTCTTTGATGTTTATTTTTATGTTAGATTTATCAAGTTTAGAGAGGGGTAGGTTGAGGTTCCCCACTAGCATAGTTTTGCTGTCTATTTCTTCCTTCAACTCCCCCAACCTCTCCTCTAAGAATCTGGATACTATAGCACTTGGAGCATACATATTTAGTAATGATATTGTTTCATTGTCTATGGTGCCTTCTTTTTAATTCAAATTTATTTATTTAAGTTTTCAACATTCATTTCCAAAAAATTTTGGATTCCAAATTTTCTCCCCATTTCTCCCCTCTCCGCACCCCAAAATGCTGAGCATTCTAATTACCCCTATCACCAATCTGTCTTCCCTTCTAACATCCCTCCTTTCCCTTATCCCCATCTTTTCTTTTGTCCTGAAGGGCAAGACAAATTTCTATACCCCATTACCTGTATTTCTTATTTCCGAGTTGCAAGAACAACACTCAGCAGTTGTTCCTAAAACTTTGAGTTCCAGCTTCTCTTCATCCCTTTCTCCCCACCCATTCCCTTTGGGAAGACAAGCAATTCAATATAGGCCATATCTGTGGAGTTTTATAAATGACTTCCATTATAGTCATGTTGTGTAAAACTTAACTATATTTCCCTCCATGCTATCCTGCCCCCCCTTTCTTCTATTCTCTCTTTTGATCCTATCCCTCCCCAAAATTGCTTCTTCCTCCCACTGCCCTCCATTCCATTATCCCCCCCAACCTGCTTCTCCCCTTCTCCCCCACTATCCTGTATTGTAAGATAGATTTTCATACCAAAATGAGTGTGCACTTTATTCCTTTCTTTAGTTAAATGTGATGAGAGTAAGCTTCATGTTTTTTCTCTCACCTCTCCCCTTTTTTCCTCCACTGAAAAATTCTTTTACTTGCCTATTTTATGAGAGATAATTTGCCCCCCTCCATTTCTCTCTTTTTCCTCCCAATATATTTCTCTCTCACCACTTAATTTCATTATTTTAAGATATGATGCCATCCTATTCAATTCACCTTCTGCTCTCTGCCTCTGTCTGTGTGTGTGTGTGTGCATGTGTGTGTGTGTGTGTGTGTGCACGTGTATGTTTAATTCCTCCAACTACCCAGGTATTGAGAAAAGTTTCAAGAGTTACAAATATAGTCTTTCCATGTAGGAATGTAAACAGTTCAACTTTAGTAAGTCCCTTATGACTTCTCTTTGCTGTTTACCTTTTCATGCTTCTCTATGTTCTTGTGTTTGAAAGTCAAATTTTCTTTTCAGCTCTGGTCTTTTCATCAAGAATGCTTGAAAGTCCTCTATTTCATTGAAAGACCACTTTTTCTCCTGAAGTATTACACTCAGTTTTGCTGGGTAGGTGATTCTTGGTTTTAGTCCTAGTTCCTTTGA
Organism: Notamacropus eugenii; assembly: GCF_028372415.1. Classification (NCBI taxonomy): domain Eukaryota; kingdom Metazoa; phylum Chordata; class Mammalia; order Diprotodontia; family Macropodidae; genus Notamacropus; species Notamacropus eugenii. The sequence goes on from NC_092874.1 coordinate 156,399,788, forward strand.
CTTCTGGAATATCCTATTCCATGCCCTTTGATCCCTTAATGTAGAAGCTGCTAGATCTTGTGTTATCCTGATTGTATTTCTACAATACTTGAATTGCTTCTTTCTGGATGCTTGCAATATTTTCTCCTTGGCCTGGAAACTCTGGAATTTGTCCACAATGTTCCTAAGAGTTTCTCTTTTTGGATCTCTTTCAATACTTATTTTGCCCTCTGGTTCTAGAATCTCAGGGCAGTTTTTCTTGATAATTTCATGAAAGATGATGTCTAGGCTCTTTTTTTTGATCATGGCTTTCAGGTAGTTCCATAATTTTTAAATTGTCTCTCCTGGATCTATTTTCCAGGTCAGTTGTTTTCCAATGAGATATTTCACATTATTTTCCATTTTTTCATTCTTTTGGTTTTGTTTTGTGATTTCTTGGTTTCTCATAAAATCATTAGCCTCCATCTGTTCCATTCTAATTTTGAAAGAACTATTTTCTTCAGGGAGCTTGTGGACCTCCTTTTCCATTTGGCTAATTCTGCTTTTTAAAGCATTCTTCTCCTTATTGGCTTTTTGAACCTCTTTTGCCAATTGAGTTAGATTATTTTTAAAGGTGTTACTTTCTTCAACATTTTTTGGGGTCTCCTTTAGCAAGGTGTTGACCCTCTTTTCATGCTTTTCTTACATCTCTCTCATTTCTCTTCCTAATTTTTCCTCCACCTCTCTTACTTGATTCTCAAGATCCTTTTTGAGCTCTTCCATGTCCTGAGTCCATTGAATATTTATTTTGGATGTTTGGGATATAGAAGCCTTGACTTTTATATCTTTCCCTGATGGTAAGCATTGTTCTTCCTCATCAGAAAGGATGGGAGAAGATACCTGTTCCCCAAGAAAGTAATCTTTTATAGTCTTATTTTTTTCCCCTTTTTTGGGCATTTTCCTCAACCAAGTACTTGACTTTTTGGTCCTTTGTCAAGAGTAGGATATACTCTGGGAATCTGTGTTCCTCTAAGGTAGCATGATCAGGCGTGTACTGGTCTGGATGCAGAGAGGGATTTTTGTGCCCAGAATCTTAGCAGTTACTTCTCCACAGCCATCTGGCCTCCAGTTATGCCAAGTCAACACTAGGGGCTGATTTTCCAATAAGCTGGATAGGCAGGGCTGCCATTCAGTGTGAGACAAAGACCAGCTCAGCCAGGGCCTCCACCCAGAGCTGAGGTAAGACTCAGCTCTTCAATGCCCCCAGAGGTTTTTAAGCTCCAACAATAGAGCAGTCTGTACAGGCTGCTGTCCAGCCTCTGTGGCTGCTGCCTGCTGCCAGAGCTATGGGAAGGTCCTTCTCCCTTCCTGGCCAGCTGAAAATACCCTGTCACTGACCTCTGGCACCTGTGGGTTGAGGGATCTGGGAACCATTGCTACTGGGACTGGGGATTCCATGACTGGATATTTGGCCCCCAAGGGTTGTTTGCGAGCCATGCCATGTGGCCAAGGCTGGACTGGGCTCCGTGCTCTGCTTTGTGTCTGGTGCAACTGATGTTTTCCGTGGGTCTTTCAGGTCACCCTGGGCTGGAAATCTCCTCCACTCTGTTGTTCGCTACTTCTGCTGCTCCAGAATTTGTTGAGAGTCCCTCTCTATAGGTATTTTATGGGCTGTGTGGGAAAAGCCTACATGTGTGTGTCTTTCTACTCCACCATCTTGGCTCCGCCTCCTCTATGGTGCCTTTTAGCAGGATATAGTTTCCTTCTTTATCTCTTTTGATTAGATCTAGTTCTGATTTTTCTTTGTCTGGGATTAGGGTTGCTACCCTTGCTTTTCTTACATCAGCTGAACCACAAAATATTCTCTTTCAGCCTTTTACGTCTACCCTGTGTGTATCCACCCATGTCAGTTGTGATTCTTGTAAATAACATATTGCTTGATTATGGCTTTCAATCTATTCTGCTCTCTGTCTCTGTTTTATGGGAGAGTTCATTCCATTCACAATCGCAGTTACAATTTCAATCTGTGTCTTTCCCTCCATCGTCTTTCCCACCATTTGTGCTTTTAGTTCTCCCATCTCCCTATCCCTCCTCAAAAGAGTTTTCACTTTTGACCACCAGCTCCTGCAGTCTTCCCTTCCTTCTTTCAACCTCCCTTCTTTTCACTGTCCTTCACCCTTACTACCTCTTCCCTCCTTTTTATCTTCCCTTCCCCTTTCTTCTCCCTTCCCCTCCTACTACCTATAGAGCTAGTTAGATTTATATATTTAATTAAATTTATTGTTCCCTCCTTGAACCAAATCAGATGAGAGTACCTGTCAAACAATGCTCATCTCCCTCCCTCTTTCCCTCTACTATAATATAATTTTGTGTTTCTTCCTGTGATGTAATTTATCCTTTTCTGCTTCCTCCTTTTCACATCTCCTATTACAATCCTTTGCATGCTTAAATCACATTTTTATCATCACATTATTTACTTTGTATGCATTCCCTCTGTCTATGTATATCCCTTTTATATTTCATAATAGATGTGCAATTCTCAACATTAACAAGTATCATCTTCCCTTATAGGGAGGTAAATAGTTTGCCCAAATTGAGTAAAAAATTGTTCTTTTCCCCTGTTTATCTTTTCATGCTTCTTTTGAGACCTGTGTTTGAAGATTAAACTCTATTGAGTTCTGGCCTTTTTGTCATAACAGTCTGGAAATCCCTTATTTCGTTGATTATCCATCTCCTTGCCTGAAATGTTATTCTCAACTTTGCTGGACTGATCCTTGGTTGTAGTCCTAGCTCCTTTACATACAAAATATCAGATTCCAATTCCTTTGATCTTTTAATGTAGTAGCTGTAAGGTACTGTGTGATCCTAACTGTAGCTCCGTGATATTTGAATGTTTTTTTTTTTTTTTTTTTCTGGCTGCCTGTATTATTTTCTCCTTCACTTGATAGTTCTGTAATTTGGCATCAAAATTTCTTGGTGTTTTTAGTTTGGGATCCCTTTTGGCAGGTGAATCGTAGATTCTTTCAATGACTATTTTGCCCTCTGGATCTAGCACTTCTGGACAGTTTTCTTCAATGATTTCTTAGAAGATATTGTCCTGACTCCTTTTTTTATCGTGGCTTTCTTGTAGGCCAATAATTCTTAAATTTTCTCTCCTGGACCTATTTTGCAGGTCAGTTGATTTCCAATTACATTTTCTCCTATCTTTTCATTCTTTAGATTTTGTTTGACTGATTCTTGATGTCTCATGGAGTCATTAATTTCTACTTGCCCAATTCTAATTTTTATCAAATTGTCTTCTTCAGTTAACATTTGCACCTCCTTTTCCATCTGTCCAATTATTCTTTTTAAGGAATTACTTTCTCCAGTTAGTTTTTGTACTTCTGCTTCCATTTGTCCAATTATTGCACTTAGGTTTTGTGCTTCCTTTTCCACTTGTCCAATTTTCCCAATTAGGTTTTGTGCTTCCTTTTCCATTTGTTCAATTTTCCTTTTTAAAGAGTTGTTCTTTGCATAGAATTCTTTTTTCATCCTTTTAAAATCATTGGGAAGTTTTTCTTCTATTTCCTTCTTTAACGGTTCTAAGAGGTTTCTTTGTGCATGTGAGCAGTTCATAGACCCTTCTGAAGTTTCAGATGGGAGTATGGTTTCACTACTGACCTCTTTGGCATTTATATTTTGGTCCTTGTCCCCATAGAAAGATTATATGGTATTTTTCTTTCCTGCTTTGCTTCTTCTTACTCATGATTATGACACTTTGTGTATTGTGGCCTCTAATTCTTTCAGCTAGAAACTGAAGAACCTGGTGTTGAGCTAACTGGTGTAAAAAAGCTAAGGCAGGTGCCAATTTATCTTTTTGTTTTGTGTTTCTCTGATCAGCCCTGGGGCTAGCTTGTTAAGTGTGGGGAAGGGGTGGTCTGGTCAGGAGAGATTTCCTCAGCTGAGCTGGAGCAAAGACAAGCTCAGGGTTTGGTGATCTAGAGTACCCTATTGTTTTCCTGTTTCCCTTGGAGTGCTGAGGCAATCCTGGGTCCTAGTGTGAGCTTCTACCCCCATTGGGTTCCTCTCCTTCCAGTTTGCCTCCACCATACTAAGAGGAATTCCCCTTAGCTACTTTCCTAGCATCAGGTGCTATGAAACTGTTTGTCCCTTCTGCTGATCCCACTGATCCAGGACTTTTCTGGGGAAATATTTTATGCTTCTTTCAAGGTCAACAAGGGGAGGGGGAGAGAGCATTTATTGATCATTCTGCCATTTTGACTCCCAGAAGTTCAAGTAGGTGACTTACAGGCTTGTAATCTTCCAGGCCGAAAGTCTCTGGTGCAACTACAGCTGATACTTGTTGCTCAGCGGCTGTCACTCACTGGGCTCCAATGGTCTCCTGCCCTGGGCTGCCACTCCACCATTCCACTGTGCTGCTCTTCCCCCCACTTTCCCCCCTCTGCCCTCCCCGGAGAACAGATCCTACCCATCAACCTTCTAGTCTGTCCTGGTCTGTGAATCTGCCGCAGTCTGTCTTCTGTTGTATTCTGCACCTCCAAAATTTGGTCAGATTCACTTTTTAGAGGTATATGAAGGAGTTTGTCTAAGAGCTTAGGTGAGTAATTGCTCTCACTGCACCATCTTGGTTCCATCCCCCCCCCCCCCATCATTATATTTCTTAGCCAGGACCAAAACATTTTTGGTGATTGCTGTATTATAATTTAGTTTTAGGACTGGTACTGCTAGGTCCAGGTAATATTCTTTCAGAGTGTTAAGCAACTGAGATGAGGCTACCTGTGGGCAGAGGTGATGGAAATCACTCCTCTTTAGTCTTTTTTGATAGATCTCCATCTGGGTTATCACTATTGAGTATCCCTAAAAGCTCTCTCCTTGGGCCTCATCTTTTCACCCTATAATATTTTACTCCCCTGAGAATTAAATTATCCTCTCCATTCTTAAGATTTTCTGATTCACTTACCCAACATAAACTTTTTCCTGATCATTAGAATCACATTTTTCATTACCTATTTGACATCTTGAACTGGATTTCCCACAAACATCTTAAGTTAAACGTGTCTGAAATTGAATTCCTTATAGTCTCTGTACCAGCCCTCCCCTTATCATGGTATTTCTCTACCTCTGGGGGCACCATGAACTTCCCAATCAATTCAATATATTTACACCCTCCTCTCCTCTGACACTGCCACTACTCTTCTGCATAATTTCATCACATCGTGCCTAGTTTAATTCAACAACCTTCTTGCTTGTCTCCTTGCCTCAGGTCTCTCTCCACTCCAATCCACTCAGCAATCAAAATGATCTTCCTGAATCTTCTGTCATGCCCCCCACAAAAACCAAAACAAAACAAAATAATATTACCAGTCAATCAACTCCAGAATCCCTCTAACTTCTATAACCACATATAAAATAATATTTTTGGCTCTCATGGTACTTCATAACTTAATGCTTTCCTACTTTTCCAGTCTTCTTATACTTTGCTCTCTTCCACAAAGTCTGAAATCCAATGACAATGATTTCTTTGATATCTTTTGCAAATTTGTCAACTACAAACATTTTTACTGGTTGTCCCTTAAGCCTGGAATTCTCTATCTCATCGTTACCTCTTGGCTTATTTATTTTCCCTTGATTCCCTCAAGTTGCAGATAAAATCCTATTCTCTACATTTGTTCACTAAGGGTGAACCAATCACCCTTCATGCTAGGTCCTTCCCTTTTTCAATTTTCTCTAACTTAATCTGTCTTATTTATATATACCTCTTTGTATGTGGATGTCTCAATTAGATCATGACCTCTTTGTGAGGACTATTTTTTTAGCCTTTCTCTGTATCCCCAGGTCTTTGCATACTACCTGGCACAGAATAAGTGTTTAATTAGTGCTATTTACTAACTCAAAAACTAGATACCAGAAAAGACTACAGAAATGATAAATAAAGCTGTCAGAGGGTACCCACCATGGGAGCATGACATTTGTGGAATCAAAACCAGGCAGAACTGCTGGAAGAGGAAGACTTTAACTGAAAAATTCTGAGCCCTATATTAAGGAAGGCTTTAGGAGTTTATTGTTCTGTCTACCAGTCATCTGATCAGAGGAGATGAAACTGAAGGTACAGAGAAGGTGTGGATTCTCAATCTCCATAATAAAGAGATTTCTGGTAATGAGCTTATCCTGGGGGAATCATGATGTTAGTGAGTTAGAATATAAGAAGAATATCCCAGTTGCCTCCAAAAGGCATTCACACACATACACACCCCAAACACAATGAGTAACAAACTTTTTTTTTTTTTTTAAATGGGCAGGAGGGTGTAGCTAGGTGGTGCAGTAGATAAAGCACCATCCTTGGAGTCAGGAGGACTTGAATTCAAATTTGGCCTCAGACACTTATGAGATTTGTGGCTTTTGGTCAAGTCAATTAATCTCAATTGCTTCCAAAAAGAAAAAAAAAAGTAAAAAAAAAATAAAAAGAACAGCTGATGAAAAAAGATCTGAAAGAAAAGTAGCCAAAGTTCAAGGAAAACATAGTACTTCAAGTTTTTAGTTCAGTTCTCTATAAAATTCTCCCATGCAGAATACTTACTTCCCTATTGAAGCTATATACATGAGATAATGCTTTATTTGAATATTTCAAGAAACAATAGATGGGTAGTTAAGGATAAGGTGCATTTTGGTTTAAATAAGCAGCTGTTATTTGTCCTTTATTTCTGAAGAGAGCCGGTGACATCAAGGGATAAGGTCTTGACTTGTGCATGAATTGGATTTAAGTGAGACAAAGTCACACAAAGTTGTCAGCCACACTCTCTCTTCCGCAGTCATCAAAGACCAGTGGCAAGATAGGTCAGAATGACTAGAAATGGCTCAGGAGTCAGTGGATGACCTTGAAATCTTTCACGTCTGATCAATAGCTAAGCACTCCACAGCACCTATTTCAGCTGCTTTCCTGGTGGTTGGAACAAATTGTTCTCATCTGACCATTCTGCCTGAGGGAGGAAGTCTTCACATGTTTGGAGTAGATATCCCCCTAACTTATCTATGGATTTAAGGTCTATCAGGTAACCTCAATCTAGTTTACCTTGTCTTCTCAGACAGTTTTACTGGGGTGTTGTCTTGATGTTAGAGGTGAGACCGATTGGACACTAACAATGGATGAACAGGTCCTTAAAGGGTTCTGCAAACCCTCATACCAGAGGTACTAGCCCTCCCTTAACACTCTATACATGAAGCTATAACAATGCTTTGCCATACAACCATAGAAAAAAATTGTTGCTGTTCTTGTTCAATTATTCAGTCATGTCTTACTCTTTGTGACCCCACGGACCATGATATGCTAGGCCCTTCTATCCTCCACTTTCTCTGGAAGTCTGTCCAAGTTCATGTTCATTGTTTCCATGGTACTATCTAGCCATCTCATCCTCTCCTGTTTCCTTTTCCTTTTGCCTTTATATACTTTTCAGAACCAGAGGGCATCACAACCCTTGAGAACCAGTGCCTCATTAGAAATTAACAAAAGGTGTGGGTTTCCCATGATCAAGCTTCCCTTAATGGGCAAGCCCATCAATGGGTGGGAAAAATTTTTAACTCTCTAATAGACATTGCAATGTGAAAGTTCATATCTTAAAGAAATCAGAAGATTAAGAAATAAAAGATCTTATAAGACTACGAATAGGGAGAGAGTTCATGCTCTTAAGTTCTACCTCAAAACCATGAAATTACTAAAAACAACATGAAAGGAAAATGATAAATGCTGAAGGAGGTGCAACAAGATTTTAGTGCAGGTCCATTAATACACTGTCAGTGGAAATTTGAAATTTTGGTCTAGACATTCTGAAAGACAATTTGAAACTATGCCCCCTAAATCATTAAGTTGTACAAACCCTTTGACCCAGAAATGAGACTAAATAACCTATACTATAAAGAAGGAATGAACACATATGCACAAAAAAATTTATAGCAACTATTTTTGTAGTGGCAAAGAACTCAAAGTTAAGATTCACCATCATTTGGGGAATAGCTAAACAAATTTTGGTACATGAATAGAATGGAATATTTTGGGCCCTGATAATGGCAAAACAAATGGAACTGTAGACAACTTAGAGGAATTATATCAACAAATGTAGAATGAAGCAGCAGAACCAGGAGAATAGTTCATATAATCATATCAGCATAGTAAAGAAACAGTTATTTAAAGACAATTCTGATCAATTCAGTGATAAACCAGAACATCAGAAGAAGAATAACAAAGCACCCTACCTTGTGACAGAGGTGTGATGGTTACAAGATGGGACTGTATTTTTGGATATAGCCAATGACAGGATTTGTTTGGTTTAACTACTTAATTGCTATATGAAACAAGAATTTTGTTTCTTCTTCTTTTATTTTGTTGTGGAAGAGGTGAGATACAGAATTCCCATTCCAATCCCCATAATTCTCCAAAAAAAAGGGAGAAGAGAATAGATGAAAACCAGAAAGAATCATAGACAAGTAAGACAGCTTGGCAAGCAATATTTTTAATTTATTATATACTTTAAAAGAAAAGCAGTCTCTACATAATGGCAATTCATGACTTTATGTACAATATTCTCCAAAGTACATGAAAATTTTCATTTACCTGGTCATTGTCAGGTTCAGAAAACAAACAAGAAAAGAAAGAAAAAGAAATTAACTATCAGTAGCAAAGAATGCAATTTCTGAATCCAGAGGACTAGGCACTACCGCTTATAAAATGTATGACTATGGGAAACTTACTTCTTCTTTCCATTTCTTTAGTTTCATTTGTATTATGAGCAACTTATTGTGCCTTACTCATAGAGTTAGGAGGAAAGTGTTTTCTTAACCGTAAAGCACTGAATTATTGAACTATTTTGAAAAGACAGGGAAGCATCAGAATAACAGAATAGCCTATATGGCATATTGTCAGAGGGAGTGGTTTGTGGAGGTATTGGGCAGAATCTTAATTCTTGGGTGCTTGACAAGAAGAAGGCTTGGCCCTAATTCTAGAAAAACTAAATTGGATAGTGAGGGATGGATATGGAAGAAGAACAAGACAGGGGTCAAGTACTGAGAGTTGACAGAGAGAATTAAGAACTCAGTAAAATATTGCTGCGGTTTCAAGGTCAAAGAAAACCAGCAAAAGGGTGATATAGTGCCAAGCTTTCCAAGTTTGTCCAGGCCTACACTAGGGGTTAAATGGGTGTTGGAGTCTGGAGCAGAACTAAGCATCAAGTGGGGAATTCATACACTGGAAGTCAGGCATTTCTAGTAGGGTGGTTGACACTGGAGAAGACTGTTTACTCCTCTTAGTTTTATGACTTTTCCCCCTGATTGGAATCACTTGCCAAGTTATAATCTAATATTCATAATAATTTATAATTAATTGGCCCATTTCTTTCATTTAAACATTTATTGAACGATTTATTATTATTAGTAGTAGTATTAATCATAAATGCTTGCTTTTTTTAAAAAAAATGAAGACCTTTTTGCTAAAAATAGAAATAATGGGATACCTGGGGCAAAAAACGCCTAGAAATCAGGAGAGCAAATATCACACAGTTTGACAAATATCTTAGATCTTCAAAGTGCTCAGTAAAAGGAAAGGTAGAATCTAATGGTCTAATGTTCTTCAGTGAAAATCAGCTCAAGAGGTGAGTTAACCTACTTAGCTTGGAACCCTGCCCTGCCCTCCCAAACCCTGCCCTGTTCTAGAGAACATTATTAAAGTAACATAAGATCATAAGCTTAGAATTGACATGAGACTTTAAATATCTTCTAATGCAGGGGTTCTTAACCTTTCCCTTTTTCTTTTAGTCATGGAACACTTTGACAGCCTGATGAGGCCTATTAATCCATTCTGAGAATAATATATTTAAAGGCATAAGATAAATTGCAAATAGATAGCAAAGAAAATTAACATTAAAGCATAGTTATCAAAAACTAAACAAAACTAAAAAAATAAGATCACAGATCTCAGGTTAAACATCTCCGATCTAGTCCAACATCCTTATTTTACAGATGACAAAACTGAGCCAGAGAGAAAATAAATGACTTGTCCAAGGGTTCACAGGTTAGGGAGAAATAAAAACAAAGGAAGTCATGCTATTTCAGCTTTATTTCCTATTTGAACAGGGTAAATAAACTGCAAGAAAGCCCCAAATGGGATCACAAAGAGCTGGACATGACTGAAAAAATATATATGTACTCATATCTATATACATATATACATATATACATAAATATATATATATACACACACATGTACACACACACACACACACACACACACATATATATATATATATATATATATATATATATATATATAGAGAGAGAGAGAGAGAGAGAGAGAGAGAGAGAGAGAGAGAGAGAGAGAAAGAGAGAGAGAGTGGTAGATCAGTGGAATTCTCTAGTTCATCCTAATTCCAAGGCTACTCTATTCACTACACTCTGCTGGCTCTCACAAGTTCTTTACTTTGGTTAAACAAACAAACAAACTTCTTTAAGAGTATAACACTGAAGATGGCTATAAAATAGTTTCCATGCCTAGAATTTAGGGCCATGGATGAACTACAAGCTCAGTATGAGTCACAGTGTGACATGAAAATCAAAAAAAGTTACTGTTATTGAAGACTGTATTAAGATGGACAGGTATAGAGGGTGATGGCTCTGCTGTCCTCTGCCTTGGCCAGACCTCAGGTCTGACTTCTGTCTGTTTCAGTTTCCTCAACTGCGAAATGGGGATAATAATAGCACCTACCTCTCAGAGTTCTTCTGGGGATCCAATGAGGTAATATCTGTAAAACACTTAGCATAGTAACTGGCATACCATAGATGTTGCATAAATGTATTTTCCCTTCCTTTCTATTTTGTAATCTCTTTAATTTTTTTAAACTTCACCTTGAGGACTACCTTCTAGAAGAGGACTTTCTTAATGATTCCAGGGTCTAATGCCTTTCTTCTCAAATTACCCTGAGTTTATCTTGTATATATATCTCGTATATGACATGTATTTATATGTTGCTTCTCCTAAATAAAATGTATATACCTTAAGAGAAAGAACTATGTTTCATTTGTGTATTTATATACCATAGTAATTGGCATATTTTGTTGTTCAGCTCCTTTTCAGTCATATACAACTGGAGCTGTTTGCCATTTTGTTCTCCAGTTAATTTTGCAGATGAAGAAAGTAAGACAAACAAGGTGAAGAGACTTGCCCAGGGTCACACAAGCTAGTATGTGTCTGGGACCAGATTTGTACTCAGGAAGATGAATCTTCCTGACTCTAGGCCCAGTACTCTATCCACTGTACCACCTAAATATTTGTGGATTGAATGATTATATAGCCTGTATATATTTAAAGGCAGTATTGGAATACATATGTAAAGGAGAACATTAAGAACCCTATTTATGGAGATGGTTTATAACATTTGTATAGTCTGGTCAGATTTGCAAAGCAATTTATAGTTGCTAATTTCCTTCCAATTCCTTCCTCACTTTAATATAGGTGCTATTATATATCCCATTTTATAGATGAGGTAACTGAGGCTCAAGGGGTTAAATGACTTGTAAAAAAGTCACAATCTTCTTTTTATATGTACAGCTTAACAAACTGTCTGGCACATGGGAAGAAGGAAGAAAAAGAGACAAAGCAGGATTGAAAGAACAAAGGAAAGAAGAAGAAAGGAAAAGGGAGAGAAAGAAAGAAAAAAAAATATGAGAAGAAATCTTGAGGATAATGACTTGCAGTGATTTGGTATAGAGTAAACCCAGGAGACAGACAATTAATGCAGATGCCTACAGGTTATGATGAGTGGAATTGGGTCTAGCATTTATGCTACCATTTTAAGTGGAGCTAGATTCATTAAGACTGATAAACTGAGGAATTTCAAAGTTTGTAAAAATCTGCCATATTTAAATTTTTAAGCGGAAAAAGATTGTAAAATTCAGTTGAATTGATTACCTAAAAACCAAAATTAAAAGAGTCTAAAAATGAAAATTAAGTGGCAATCATTAAAAAACAGAAATTGTTTTTAATCTGATTAACTTTTTAAACCATTTCTCCTTTAGTGGTAATCTAATTTCTTTTGAGTCTCTAATTTGTCTACTTTTACCCTTTTATTTAAGCAAATCAGTAAATTGACTGAGACCAATATCACATTATTTTCATAAGGGTGAAACTTACAAATTATTTCTTATTAGCAGCAACACACAAGAAAGTGGGGGGAAAAAAGGTGAATAAGATTGGGCTTTTGTGCATCAAGAAAAAAAATACACTGAGAACCTTAGATTGTTCCCTTCTGAGTTCCTTGGTGCCATGGTTGGGTTAATAGAGCTCAGATGCTTGGATTTTTATAGTAGTCATGAATTTATCATAAGGTTGAAAAAGAGAGAAAGTGGAGGATTTCCTAGTCTCATCTCATTGAGAGCTTGCACGTGACTATACCAAATGTCTCTAGTTCCTACCTTCTCATTTCCCAAAGGACATGAAGCAAAATTTGCTTTTCTGTGCTGGGATCCTAAACATTTAAATCCAGGAATTGAAATTCACAGCATATCATTTCACTGGAGCTTTAGTACTCCTTGGGATAAAAGGAATAATGCAGCTTTGACAGGAAGAAAGAGGGCTTCTCAATATCTGACAATTGCTTAGCCCCAGAGGAATGATTACTGTAGCTAGATTCCTAAAGGAAGGGATATACTCTCTCTACTCCAGGGTAATTGTGAAAACAAAACCATTTATGGAAAAATATGATTGCAAAGGGCATAGATCGTTTCCATATTTCAGTTTGAATAGAAGATGGTAAAGGATAATAACCATGACATAATGAATTTTCATTAATTATGTTTTAAGAAAAAAGTTAAGCAGATAAGAAGAATTAATTTAGATTTGTTCCCATTTCCAAAGTAATACCTTTATCATGAAATGCCTACTTTTAAAATTTTATTAATATTTTTCATGGATTCCTATAGTACATCAATATTGTAAATTGTTTTACAAAAGTCTTTTTTCCCCCTTCTTGCAGACTCAAGCTGTTAATATCGCTCAGAGTAAAAAAGAAAAAGATCAAAAAATGCCTGGGAACACAGTATAGTGATCAGAATTCAAGGTAAACAACAACACATCGTAATCCTAATTACCAGACTCTAATTAAACCATAGGGGAAAATGATGCTCCAAACAAACTAGTTCCCACATTCTTCATATTTCAGAACTAACCATCGTGATATCTTTTCACAAGCACTCTGATGAACTCTGTCCTTGTATTCTTAAGACTTAGATTAGAGGAAGTTCAAAATAAACACAGTTCACCAGATAAAGAATAGGATGGTGACAACTTATGGTTTGAATTTTAAGGCCCTTCTCAACTTTGCTCCAACCTCCTTTTCTGGTGTCTTCCATCATGCATATTACAGCTCATCTGAACTGGCCTTTTAGATGTTCCTTGCATACAAGTCATCTCTAACTTCCATGACTTTGCATGGGTGGGATCATATGCCTAGATGTGTTACTAGAATATTTCTAACTCAGAATCCTTTAATTCCTTTAAATCTCAATTCAAATGCTACCTACTATGTGAGCCCTGCCTTTCCTTCTGAATGGACTTGGATTGATTTTTGTACATATGTCTATAAGTGTGTGTACAAGGACACTCTCAGAGGGTGGCACAGGACTTCTCAGCATGATATCCCTGTATCAAAGAAGGCACTAGGAGTCAAGCACAAAGGAAAGGTGAGATCCACAAATCTAGAAACATCTCCATGCCAAATGTTCAAATGGAATTTGTGCCTGACCTGTGGTACTGAACTCATGTTGGACCAATCAGTCACAGCTGAACACATTGTACCTTGACCTCAACATTGTGATGTCATCAGTCCACTTTTAACACAAAGGACAAATAACAATCATGTATGTGTATACACATATACACGTTCATGCTTTCTCCTCTGGTCTAATGTAAGCCCCTTAAAGAGGGAAACTACTTCATTTTTCTCTTTGTAGTCCCAGAACCTTCTATATTTCATGGTACATAGAAGATCAAAAGTAGATATATGATTTAGTGCCACAGTATAAGGAGTTCCCAGGTCAGGAAAGTCTCTCTACCAACGTTGGTTGGTTAGCACTTTCTTTGAGAAGTTAATTAAGTTGCCTAGGATGAGCCATCTTGTATCAGAAGAATAATCTTGACCCAAGTATTTCTGGTTGCATTGCCAGTTCTTTACCCAGTTAGTCAATAAAAATTTATTAAGCACCTATTATTAGATGCCAGTCATTGTGGTAAAACACTGAGGACACAGATAAGAATAAGACAGTTTCTGCCCTCAAGAAGATTATAATTTAATGAGGAAGACAAAAGGTAGCTGAAAGGGGTTAAGGTGCCAGAGAGTAGAAACACAGTATGGAGTCAAAACTAAGCAGAGCAGCTGATGAGAAATGAAGTTAGCTGGAAAATTCTGAGCCCCATCTGCGTAAAGGAGTATTTTGGGAAGTTTATTACTCTAACTTCTAATTAGAGCAGAGAGGCAACAGAGGCTACTGAGGAGGTATCCAGTATCAAAAGTGAATCAAATCATGGGATTTGAAGAGATGAGTTTATATTAGGGGAAGCATGTTATTCCTAGAATCTCAACCAAGAAGAGTAACTGATAAGAAATGAAGAGGCTTCTTGTGCCTGGCATACAGCAGGCACTTGATAAATGCTTGCTCATAGATTATATTAGATAATTTTTCAGGCCACTGAGAAGTAAATGACTTGTCCATGATCTAGCTAGAATTCATAAGAGGAAGAACTTGCACCCAGGTCTGATTGTAGAATGTGCCACTATAAATTTAACCTGAATTTAGAGAAGAAAACAAGCTAAATAACTGGTAAAAAGTGAGATTAAGATGTCATCATGCTAGAACCAAGTAACCTCCACAAAGAAGACAGGGCAAATCCTCATATTATTAGGCTACTACACTGTTTCCAGAAAAAAAAAGGCTGCCATTTCCCCCCTCATTGGTTGTAAGAATTTCAGGGTAAACACCCTGAATAGCCCATTATAACCCTGTACCTGCCAGCCCACAATTCAATCCAAACAGCAGAATTTTCAGGAAACTACTTCGTCAACTATAAATTTGTCTAAGGAGAGCCAGGTTTGACTGCTAATACCTTAAGGCCTTGTTTCTATGGCACAAAGCTGCCCTTAAGGAAATAGCTATGCAATAAACAAAACAAAAATGAAAAATTATATTCCCATTGACTTGAATTGGGTTAGTCTGAGACTTGAATAGGATTTGCTAAATTTTCTGTTGTGTTTTTATTTTGTTGCTGTGTTTTGGTCGGTGGGGTGGGGGTGAGGGGAGCTGAAGTACTCAGCAATTTCTATGGACCTGGCCTATTGACTCACCCAACAAGACTACCAACGCACAGTAACCTCTCGATATCGTACAGTCAATTGAAATACTATCAATGTTGACGCCATGTAGAATCTTATCCATTTTATAAATTGATTTACTCTTAAACAAAAGGCCCCACTTTGCCACTGAAAAGAAGGGTTCTATTTTGCTATCTGGGCTTCAGTATTCAATTCCCTCTCAGACTCAGTCTCCACCCATCAGCTATCAATCAGACCCCATCTGTACAGATAGAAAGTCTAAGAGAAAAAGAGTAAGGTCTTATGAAAATATTACAAAGACCATATGTGGTTCTTAGTAACAGTTAATGATATTCCTTGTTACTCTGGTGACATGGCTCCTTCATATGGCCGGGGGAAATTGATGACATCTGTATGACAGCTGCAAGTGGACTCATTCAGAGTGACAATGTTCCTGCGGCTTCTGTGAAGATATTCTTGAGGAAATCAATCAATTTTTTTAAAATTTTAATTCTCTGAGTGCCTCTTGATTTGGTTCTCTAAGTATTATACACACATACACACACGCGCGCACAAGCATATATATTCAGATCTAAAATCAGTACTTTGTGAAGATCTCCCTTGCTACTTTTTATAGACTGAAAAATCTTAATTCCCAAAGGACTGTTGACCTAATAGGTAGGTCTCTGAGACTTGTGGGAGAGGGAAGGAAAGAAATGTAGGATAGATAGGAAGGGGCAAGATTTTTAGCTGTTCTATTCAATGACAGTGAAATTTCTCTAAAGTAGAATAAAATTCTTAAATAAAAAATTCAATAAAGAGTACATCATAAACTCTGTCCTTTGCTTTGAGTCCCAGAAGGCCCTTGTTATGGGCTTTCCTCAGAAAGAGAGACAAGTTGCCATTTGTTCCTAAATAACTTCTTTCTCTCCTTCCTGCCTGCTGAAATTGTATGTACTTCTATGAGTTCTAGCTGCACAAGTTATTTTGAATAGCACTGTCAGATCAGGAATTTAGGCAAGTGATAAGTATGTTAGGTTCATCTTTAACACTGTACTCCCTTATCACCCCCTCCCATTTCTAATATCTCATTTTATTTCCCTTCCTCCTCCCTTGAGCATCATAATCTCCAGGATCCTTTTGCTGCCCTAAGCAGCCTCCAATTAAAGGAGTACAGCACTATGATAAAGCCAGAGTTTGATTAAAAATGTTCTGGACTCCTCAAATTTGTCTTGCAGATTCTGTGGTTGAAATGACTTTTTTTCCCAAAGTCTCACAGGTAATAAGCATCAGAGGCAGAATATGAAAAGAGGTAATCTGAGTTTTTAGTCCCAGAACATTCCACCATATTATACATCAGCCACTAGTTTATATTTGCCAAACACCTGCAAGCTGCAGCATCACCTAGATAGGTGTATCTGTAATGTCATCTGGGGTTGGGGAGCCTATTGACCTCTCAGCTCCAAATCCTATTTTATACAAAGAGGTTAGGGGGTGATGTGAGCTAAGTAAATCAGAGCTGTGGGGAGAAAATCAACTAGGACTCTCAGCCTCTGGGATAGCAATAAGAGTAGCAGTTCTAGGGTCACAAATATTGTAATGCTAAAACCCCACTCTAGGTTGAAACATTTACCAAAATAACCCAGGAATTCAACATGAAAAGCAAGAATAAGAAATTTCTAAGGTTCCTTGCAATCTCTTGTTTCTTGAGCTAAAAGTGGAAGTAAAAAAGTTGAAAACAATTTTAGCTGTGTGTTGGCTTCAGGACAACAGACTAAGAATTCTTTATAGCTTAATCCAGACAGGCTCTGCCTCTGCCTCTGCCTCTGTCTCTGTCTCTCTGTCTCTTTCTGTCTCTCTCTCTGTGTCTCTCTGTTGTTTTCGTGTGTGTGTGTGTGTGTGTGTGTGTGTGTGTGTGTGTGTGTGTGTGTGTACTCTGAAACTTCTTCCCAACTGAACCATTTGAGTTCCTTCTACTATGTTTTCCTTGGATATTTCCCAACACCTGATTCATTTTTTGAAACTCATTCATTCACTATTTCCTTCAGGCCTATCCTATTTCATCAATTCCTTTGTTTACTCATTTTATATTTCCTTTGTTTTATTTCTCATTCATTAGATATGCCATGGATAGGATAAGATTTATTTCTATATTTCATAGGACAGTACCAATTTTTAATATGCTGTCCCATTCACAACTGGAAAGAAAAGTAGAAAAAAAGGACAGAAGGAAGAAAAGAAGAAGGGAATGAAGAAATGTTTCAATTTTTGATTTGAATAACATAATCACTCTGCTCATGGCCACACTTTTTCCTCTTAAAAGTTTGTTTTTGTTGTGCCTTTGAAGTAAACATTTCTTTTTTAAAGATACCATGACTATTACATAATTAAGTGGAACTGGGGTTCAGGGAACCATTAAAGTGAAGGAATACAACTAGTGGATATTTGAGCCAGTGGCAGAGACCAGACTCAGTTTTAATGGAGAAGTGAAATGTGAACTTCAACTAGAGTGGTTGTTATATAAGCAAGTCAGTGTAGCTCATATATTCAATGAACCCTATTTGTAAAACCAGGTTTATGTTACTTGGAACAATTAATGGCAGGAAAAAAATAATTACTTTGAGGATCACTAAGACAAACCAACTCAAATTAAGGTAAAAATAAAGCTTATGAGCCCCTGTCAGTATCCATAATAATAGGAGTATTTAATAGGAGTATAGCTATGACTTTGGCCAGCCAATGGCTAACTGTTCCTCTAATTCTATCATTTGTGATGCAAAACTTGATAATGGAAAGAGTAAAATGGAATAGATGTTTACCCGTATTTTGTACAGGACTTTAATACCTCATTATCTCTGTCACCTGTTCCATATCTTCTGGAATTTCATCAGCTGGATTGAGGAGAATTAAAACAAACAAAAACTTTTTGAAGAAAACATTATAATAATGGGATTATAGTCACTGTGACATAAAGGTTAAGGAACCTACATCTTTCAGGTCCTTCAAATGTCACCATTTAGGCAAATGCGTATGTAGAAAAACAGCTCTATTATCATAATTATAAAAAACTATCAAAACTATCCCCAACAAAGAAGTCCTCTGCTGATTAATTAGCTGATGAAAGAGGTGCTGCAACCACACACATTTTTCCTACCTCAGTGAAATCCTGAACTATATCTCCTTCAAGGACTAAATGATCTGGATAAATATAGGATAGTAAGAATATATTATTTTATTTTATTTTTATTTTTTCCATTTGATTTTTTAAACTAAATTATTTTATTTGTTTTCAGTGTTCTATAATCAATTCCATATATCTTAAATTTTTTCCCCTCCCTCCCTTTTGTTTTTCCCTCCCTCCCCACTCCCTCCCTGAGATGGCATACAATTTTATATAGGTTCCACACATACATTCCTGTTAAACACATTTTCACCTTAGTTATTTTGTAGAGAAGAATTAAAATGAATGGGAAAAATCATAAAACAAAACAAAACATAATACAAAAGAAAATTGTCTGCTTCATTCTGCGATTTATTCCATAGTTCTTTCTCTGGAGGTGGAAGGTATTTTGCCTAGAGAGTCCACTGGGAATTTTAAATCCTTGCATTTCAGTGAAGTATTAAGTCTATGAGAAAACTTCCTCACACACTCTGGTTGTTGCAGTGTACAAAGTTCTCCTGGTTCTGCTCTTTTCACTCAGCATCAGTTCATTTCATCATCAGGTCTTTCCAGGCCTCTCTGAAGTCTTCCTGTTCATCATGTCTTATAGTACAATATTATTCCATCACATTCATATACAACAATTTATTCAGCTATTCCCCAATTGATGGGCATCCCTTTGGTTTCCAGTTTTTGGCCACCACAAAGAGAGCTATTATAAATATTTTTGTACATGTGGGACCCTTTCCCATTTTTATGATCTCTTAGGAATACAGTCCTAGAAATGGTATTGGTAAGTCAAAGGATATGCACATTTTTGGAGCCCTTTGGGCATAGATAGCAAGACTTTAAAAGATTTAATGGGTGAAGAATACAGCTGAATGTTTTTAGTGTAGTTATAGAGTTGTTTAGTAATTCTTTTCATGTCAGAGTTATTTTAATCCAGAGAAAACGGAATTCTTATTGCATATTTATCACATCCCTAGAGAAAAAAAAAAGATGCTGTAGAAGTTAATATACCTGTGTGTTGATGTCAAACTATTTGTTTTAATTATGAATATATTAGTAACAACTAGAAGATTTTCCTCCATTAGCACTGTTTATATTTATTAGAGGTTCAAATCAATTAACAAGTGAATCCTTCCACATACTCTGGGGGCACCTAATAAAAGTGACACGTTTAGTGGCCCAAATTTCTATTTGCACTGTGATGTAGTAGAAAGGGTGCTAGTTTTGGAGTCAGATGACATATTCAAATCAAAGCAATGGGGAAAAATTATCTTACAAAAAAGATGAATGCTAGGATTTGGTTGTAAGAGGGAAAGAAAACACTGACCCAATTAAAAAAGATAATCAGGGAAAGAACATTTTGTTAAAATATACCATAGAAAATGAAGTAATGATACAAATTTTCATAGCGATTTTCTCTGATAAGGAACTACTTTCTCAAATAATATAGGAACCAGTCAAATACTGATATACAGAAAGATATTTGGGATGGTTTTACATATCTGTGTGTGTGTACCTGTGGGTATATTTGTATCTAATGGTAGCTGTCTCTAGAGAAGGGGAGAGAGGAAGAAAAATAGGAAAAAAAAAGAAACATTATAGTTTTATTATATGTCTAAAAAGAATAGCAAGTTGTACAAAATAGCTTTGCAATGTCATGCACAATCATCTTTTTTCTACTTTATTGTGGAAATGCTTAATTTATTTTTTAACTTCAGAATAAAATAAATATAATTTAAAAAATAAAACCCATTCCCCAATTGATAAATGGTCACTGTATATGAATAATCAGTATTCAGAAGCAAAAATCAAAACTATCTATTGTCATATAAAATGTTCTAAGTCACTACTGATTAGAGAAAAGCAAATTAAAACAACTCTGAGGTAGCACCTCATGCTCATCATGTTGGTTAACATAACGTAAAAGGATAATGATGAATGATAGCTGGGATGTGGAAAAATGGGGACAGTAATGCACTTTGGTGGAGTTGTAAACTGGGCCAAACATCCTGGAGAACAATTTGGAAATATCCTACGCTCTGTAAAACTGTGCATACTCTTTGACGTAATAATATCACAATTAGGTCTGTGTCCCACAGACAAAAGTGGACAAGATCTATATATACAAAAGTACTTATAGTAGCTCTTTTTGTGGTGAAAAAGATTAGAAATTAAGGATCTGTTCATCTGCTGAGAATGGCTTAACAAGTTGGGTTATATGATTGAGACTGTATACTGTTATACTATGAAATTATGAGGGGGATGATTTCAGAAAAAACCTGCAAAGACCTGTATGAAATGATTCAGAGTTGTATTTGCCCTGTGATGTAGTTGAGAAGAAGCAGGAGATCACCGTACACAGTAATTTCAATATTATAATGATGACCAACTGTGAAAGACTTAACTACCTTGACCATACAATGATTCAAGGCAATTCCAAAGGACTCATGCTGAAAATTACTATCCATCTCCAAAGAGAGAACTAGTGAACTTTGTGTGCAAAGTTAAGAATAATTTTTCATTTTCTTTTGCTTGCTTTTCTTTGCAATATCACTAATATAGAAACATGCTTTGTATGATATATATGTATATGTGTATCTGTATGTATGTATAATATGAAATATGTATAATTGATACATTGTTTGATGGGGAAGGATTAGGAGGGAGAAAACTTGGAACTCAATTTAAAAAAATGTTTAAAATAACTTTTAAAAATATATGAAGTAACAGAAGCCCTCATAAAACTGGCTTGTAAGGAACAGAAATTCCCAGGCTCTTATGTCAAATGTACATAGATCCAAGTATCAAATAAAATTGTTAAATTATTTGTGACATTTGGGCATTGTAGATATCAGGTCTAGATTATACCCCCTATCAACACCAATATATTTCTCATCTTCAAGTTCTCCCTATCCATCAGTTCCTTCTTTTCTACCTACAAACACACAAGTCTTCCTTATCCATTAAAACAAAATAAAATCCCAGCATCACTACAGGAGTATACATTTTTTCGAAGAGAAATGTGGCAAAAGGGATAATTTATGACCTTTACTGTGGCTTCTCCACAATAGTCCTCAAATTCAATAAACAAAAGTGCCTCCTTATTTCTCCAGGATCCAATATAAAATCTATTATTTGATTTTATTCAATCTGGTCCCTTTTTACCTTTCAAGTCTTCCTTAAACGTTACTCGACAAATACTGCTTCAGTGACATCAGCCTCTTTCTTGTTCCTTGCACACAACAAACCATCTCCTGACTCAAATAATTTTCATCGTCTGTCCCCATGCCAAGAATGCTCTTCCTCTTCATTTTTGTCTCCTAGCTTTTCTGACTTCCTTCAGGTCTCATCTTCTGGGAAAAATATTCTGATGCTTAATTCCTTCTACGACCACTAATAATATATCCTGTATATATGATATTTGTATACGGTTGTTTACATTTGATCCCTCCCGTTAGTTTATGAGCTCTTTGAGAGCAGGTACTATTTTATTTTTTGCTTTGTTTTTCTTTCTCTCTCTGGAGTTAGCACAATACCTAGCACTTAGTATGCACTCAGTAAATTCCAGTGGGTTGACTGAATGATGGGTCTCATATTCTCTGCTGAATATTACTCCACCTGCTCTCTGTAGGATGATGCTCCATGATCCCACTGCCAACTCCTTAGCAGACTTCCTCAGTAAAGGTACTGCCAAATTCTGCGAGTTTAAAATTTTTAGGCTTTCTGTAGTAGGTTTAGGAAAAAGAAAAAGAAAAATGCCTCTATTGAGACCTTTCATTTCCATACCAGAAGACTCTCAGTCCTATATGCCAAGCTCTTCATGACAAAGGGAAGAAATAATTCTGGCTGGTTAATGGCTTTAAGCTTAGTCTTTTCTTCGTACTCCTGTCCTTGGCATAGAGTTTGGTCACTTTGGTCAGGGATTCCAATGTAGCTTTTTATGATTTTGATATATTTCAGAAATTATTTTTTTATCTTGGAAGAATAGACTATAAACCAGGTAAGAGCTTTTTTCTAACAATTATCAAACAGTTTTGAGGGTTTAGGGATCCCCAATTTTAAACCCCAATTCTCTTTTCTCATTCACATAGATAAATTAATATAGAAAAGAATAGAGACTATTCAAAAGCCAAAGGACAATATCCCTGTCTATGCTCTCATTCACATTCCAGGTCCTTTAATAAGCACATGTGGACCTTCAAAGCCAGAAACTTGCTATACCCAGTATCTTTATATCAACAAGTATAACTTAATATTATTAGAAATTCTGAATTTTTATGTGTCTTCTGAAAGGAGCTAAGAGGGTAGAGGGAGAGTACCAAGAAAGTATAAGCATAATAAGTAAGTCACTTTTTCATTCTAAAATTTCAATAATTTTGTAAAATCATATTGTCTGTTGTCTCCTCTCACCAAAAGATGGAAAGAAAGGATGTGTAATAGAAATATTTTCCTTTTTAATTGTGCTAACTGAAGTCAACCTTTCAATCTAATTATTTCAGCAGAGAAGTTTGTTGTTTTAGTAGCTTTGTTGAAATGAAATGAGCAAAATGTATAGCAGAAAGAATACTGAATCTGGAGTCAGAGAAAACAGATTCAAATTCTGCCTCTGCTCTTAAGGACTTTTGTCACCAAAATGTTCTATCTGTGCACCTCTCAGAGGCTCAGCTCCTTCCTTTGAAAAATGAGTGAGTAGGAACCGTGGTCCTTAAAGTCCTTTTCCTCTCTGCATTTAAGAGGCTATGTGTCTATAAACCACTGTATAATGACAAAATAAGATAGCCAGCTTTGGGAGAAAAGCATTTGCAGGGACATCCTGTGTAGGACAAAGAAGGTGATTACTCCTCTTTATGTAGCCTTCTGAAAGCAATATGTGAGGTTATGTACTGGTTTTAAAAATGACACCTATTCCTTAAAGTTTATATAGAAATGTAATTGAACTTGCTAGTTTCAAAGGTTTGATAGGGAGATATTAAAAGATATAACTTTGAGAACTCATGGTACAAAATACAAATAAAAGGGAAATGTTACATCTGTCTGTAAAACATTTCAAGGCAACAACATAGAGAGGGGAGAATAGATTTTCTTAAGTTTATTAAAGGAAATATTATAGCAATAATAATTATCTGAAACAATAATAAAGTATTTAAAATGAAATCCATGATAATCATCCATATGTTGACAGGATCTTTCAAGAAAATCTGTTTGTTTCAACTGAATACATTTTAGCTTTACTTTTAACTCCTGCTAGGAATTGTGTTGAAGGTAGCGTCTTTGTTGCTTAGCCCTGGAATGCATGTTTATTGGAAAAAGTCATTTTTAAAAACTACAGTTTGTGTCTCTGACAATAGGTCTCTTTGACAGGGTAGGCATAACCTTTCTTCTGGAATGTTTGCAGGGCACAGTGCTCATAGTTTTCTGGACGGAAGTTTTCTGGATATGTCCAAAGAAGTCTTTTCATCATTTTTTCTATTCTTCCTTTTCTTTCTTTCTTTTTTTTTTTTTTTTGGCCTCAACTTCTCTTCTCAAAGAAAATTTTCTCTTGGGCAAAAAGGAGAGAGAAAAATGCCAATTAGGTACTCATATCAGTAATCAAATAACTAAAAAAAGCAAGCCTTGACAACATAGCTGGTTTAGATCACATCTGCAACTCATTCTTTTGTGAATAAAGTTTATAGGGCTCATAACTCCACACCTCTTGGTAGCATTTTTTTTTCTGTGTGACTACCGATTTACCACAAAGCTAAATGCTAAGTTGCACTTGACTTTGCTATAAGTTTACTTTTCAAGTGGCCAATAATACTTCATCATTTTTGGTCACATTCATTTTATTCCACACTCACATGATGCATGTAATATCCATATGAATGGAAAATGGGCTTTCACAAGAATACATTTGGCTTCTTAAAATTATGTTTGGAAATATTTTCAATACAAAAACACTTTTAGCCTCTATACACTAGCCATTTTAAGAAAGATATGGGGGGAGTGAGATAGAAAAGGAGGGAAAGAGAGAGAGAAGGATGAGAGAAAGAAGGGAAAAGGTGCAGGGGAAGAGAGAGAATTAGAGAGGGAGAAAGACAGAGAGAGAGAGAGAGAGAGAGAGAGAGAGAGAGAGAGAGAGAGAGAGAGAGAGAGAGGGAGAGAGAGATGAGAGAGGTAGAGAGGATTAATTCAAAGTAACACAGGAAAAGGGAAATGGGAAATTTTTCACACAATTCCTCCAGAAGTATTTATAATAATTAGTAAGCCTTGAAATGGAAACTTACTTAAATTAGAAGCCTTTGGCCTTTATTCAGGGAAACCTAATTACATCTTTACTGGAATAAGGAAAGGTTATGCTGTTATTTGATACTTTCTTTTGAATTCAATTAAACAAGATTTAAATGTACTTTCTCATATTAATTTTCTAATGAAAAGAACTATTTTAACTTTGAAGACAAGAAACATATTAGTGAATCGGTCAAATTCAGAAATATTTTATATTTTAGCTGAGTTACATATAAAAACAAGTTTGGTAGTGTTCATTAAATAAATGTTAGCAATATATAATTAGCAAGATGGGAAATAAGAACTAGTGATTAAAACTATATTAGTGAGAACAATTTTGCTGATATTATGGTCACTGAAAATAGAAAGAGTGCCTAGGAAACACCTAACCATTGTACCATTCATCTTCCATTAACTAGTTTCTACTCTTTGTCCTCAGTTCTTGAAGAAGATCATGACATCAAGGAGGTGATGCCATGATATGACATGCAAGTGAATTGGATTTAAGTTGTGCAAATCACCAGCCTCACCACTCCAGTGGCCAGATATTGATCAGGATGACTTGACTGTGGATTACCCAAGATGCAGTGGGGGATCTTGACCTTTGCATGACAAGGTCTTCAACAGGTCTCAGTTTGACTGAGGGAGTGTCCATTTGGTGATTAAGGATTCATATGAGGATGATGGAATGAATTTGTCTTTAAGATCTACAGTTTTAAAGTATACTATGGTGTAGATTGTGCTATAGGGTATATAATGAAATAATGAAACTCAGTGAATTACTGATTTGCTAATTAAGACTAGAAATGTTGATTTGAAACAAAAGAAAGTTTTGAAATCATGGAATGGCACTCTATCAAGATATTAAAATTATGTTATGGGTTGTGCTGATATAAATCAAGAATAAAAAGTGGAGATTTTTTTTCTGTGAATCTTAAGAAGGAAAGGTATATTAATTCAAACACTGGAATAAGTCTTCTACTTAATAACCAGTGCTTTGGCATGACAAGTTACCAAAGACATTTAGAGAAGGGTATGAGAATAGTTTAATACTTTTTAAAAAGCAATAAACACTTTGAAGAAGTGACATAAGGCCAATAAAATGAAACATAAACTTGAAATCCCTCTAAAAATCAGTCATTGCTGTCATCCACCTATATCAACAGTGTTCTAATTCCTTTCCATTTCAGAACTTGGATGCATATAGTTGTAGACTATTTATAATGTACTTTAAAATGATCTGATGGGTAGCTTTTCAGCCACTTGACATGAAAGGATGTTTCAGGCTACGGGATAATTGCATAGGATATGAATGACTAATGATCATTTTTGAGTAACTTTCAATGGAGCTACCTCTACTTTTTCTTCTCTCCACCTCCAAATTAGAGGAGATTTGGAAATCCTCTCTCACTTAATGAGACATAGATGAATATGTGTCTAATCACCACCTTTCACAATCTCCAATTAACAATATAGACATCATTAGCCCTTTGACCTCATGGCCTAACTAAGCATTCATGAATAATAAGTCAAATACAGATTGGTTAGAAATAGAAGTGCTGATACCCATTAGTAGAGTTAAAACGATCACATTTAACCTAGATTAAAATTGAACAACAACCTATTAATAAGTGTTTGTAACACATTTTTTTTTCTAAAAATATATTTTCATGGCAATTTGTGCTTATGGTCAAACTCAGTAAACTTTGATAGTATGGAGACTTGGAAATTTTCAGTTTTATGAACTTTATGATTAGTTGCTACAGTTTTCTAATGCTGAAAAAAAGAGAGGAAACAAGCTACTTTGCATATATATAGTCTTTGATTCTCACCTCCATGACTCTATCTGACTATGAAAGGTATGGAAAAGCCTCAATGTGAACCTAACGTCATTGTCAGCTAAAAGTCACCATAAATGAGCACATGTTTGGGTCTCTGACTTTGAAGTTACAGAACTTTTCCTCTTAATGAGGAAAAGCACACAGTAATCTTAAGAAAAATATGCTATTTTGTTAGCAGAGAATATTTGAAGCTGGTGCTTATCTGAAAACTCTGCATATCAGTTATTATAGATCAAATTGAATGGATTCCAAAGTTTTCTAAATAATTCTTTTTTCTAAGTGTTAAATTTGTGCAACTCAATTATTTCCAGTCCCTAATAACAGAGTCCCTCTGAGGATTTTCATTCCCCCAAATTAGATGGTAAACCAAAAGGACATTGATAACAAAGTTCTCTAGCAGGAAGGCAAAATGAAATCACAATATCCTTACACAGAGAGAACTCAAAGGGCATTGTTATTAGGGCCAGTATTGCAATTTGCATGGAAGCATTCAGCTTTATCTTTTGTGAATTATAATTTAAATTCTTAATATTTTGTGGATGAGTTTGGTCTTTGGAAAAATAATGGTCTAAAAATAAGTACAGGACTTGGGAGATGATTTGAGGTGCTGAAGGGAGGGCAAAAATGAGCATTTTTGTTTTCATGACTTTTTGCTGAAAGAGCTTCCTTAAGGTTTTGTAGGCATCTAAATTATCTGCAGTGAATTTCTTTTTATTATTGTTATTTTATTTGTTTTCAATATTCTACAATCACTTCTATGATATTCTACAATAACTTAGATGTTTTTCTCTCTCCCTCCTCCTTCCTTTCCCCTCCCTCCCCTCTCCCTCCCTGAGACAACCTACAATTTTATATAGGTTCTACACACACATTCCTATTAAATACATGCAGGGAATTTCTTAGTGTAACTTTCTATGCCTCATCATTTAAACTCAAACCAGATATAATTATAGCTACTCAGGTATATTTGTAGACTTCAGCAAAACTTACAAGTTTAGAATTAAACATTTACACACGTATGTATATGTGTGGATGCATGTGTGTCAATATGTACATATTCTTGTTCTATCACAGTTTAATGGCTATACTAAAGTTGACTTACTTATGAGATGTATATGTTGGTAGAATGAACCTGGTATTCAGATAAGGCATTAGGACTGATTTTATCTATATATGCGTATATATGTGCTTATCTGTGTACATAAATATGTGTGGATGTTTTCCAACTGGGTAAGGTAATCATCTGAGTAGAAATGAAGACAAATACCAGATTTATATATCCAGGGATGACCTCTCCTCTGAACTCAAGCACTATATTACCAACTGTCTGCTACAGCACTATACCTGAATTTCCCATAGGTACCTCAAACTTAACATATTCAAAGAGGAGTTATTATATTTTTTTTACCATCTTTCATCCAAACTAACTCATTTCTGTTTCTCATAGTAAAACCACTTCAGATTCACAGCTGTGGAATCATCAACACTTCTCTTTCCTTCAACTCCCATATTCAATGATTTGCAAAGCCTCAGTAATTCTATCTACACAAAATCTTATCTTCTGGACGTGCTTTGATTAGCTGCCTCATGAGGGAAAACAGCCTTCCCTCTTCAAAAGGGCTAAAAAAGTGTTGTATTTCTTCTCAGCTGGGGAAGAGAATATTGGATTGCATTATCTGAACTGAAGGATGGAGTTTTCCTCTACAGGAGGATTTTTTTTTACTTTCTCTCAAACACAAGAAGAGAATAAGTTTGAGTAGCATAGTAGCCAGCAAAAGTGGCAATGCCAAGCAGAGCAATCATCTCAGGAGATTTGACTTTAAGTCTTATAAAGGCTAAAGCATTTTCCTATTTCTGGCTCAAAACTCTATTTACTAACAGAATCCACCCACCAGTGAATTAATTCTCATTTTTCAGTGAAACCATTGGAGCAGTGGTGAATCTCCTCCACTCTGTGTCTCTTTTATTTCATTCCCAGATGCAATAGGAAACTGCTATATTAGTATGAATTTCTTTGCTATCATAATTTTATTTACTAGTTACCTACAAATTTAACAGAGGTTTAACAAAAAAAAAACACAACTTTAGTTGCATCCTATAGCTGTGTTTCTGATATAGAAAGTATAAGAGAAAGAAAGAAAATCTGGACATAATTAATTATGCCAAATTCAACCAACAGAGAAAACGCCATGAAAACAATGCCTTCAGATGCAGAGAATTTTGTGAATTTTATTTGTTTGTTACTGTGTGCGTGTATGTGTGTGTGTATGTGTGTTTTAGTTGTACAGATAAAGTAAGCCATGTAGAACTGGGACATTTGCCTCTTGAGTTAATCACATTATTACGAAAGACTAGTTGCTTTACACCAAGACTGGGTTTTCTTCTAAGAGACTTCAAGAGAATGTCACATTTTGAGCCAGTCACAATGAGTACACAAGCATATTCAATTCTCCTTGTTTTCCTGGTTGGAAATGGGCATGAAAAATGTTCCTCTTCTTTATTGCCCAACACAATGAACTCATCACCTCTTGCCTGGAGTGTTATAATAGCCTACAAACTGGATTTTCAGTTTCTAGTCTTTCCTATCTGCATTCCATCTTACTCAATTTGATACACATATTATTTCCTAAAATATTACTCTGACTCTAACATCTTCAACTTCTTCTTATTGTTTCTGGTATAAACACATACTCCTGGCCCTGCCATGCAAAACTCCATACAATTGGGCTTCTATTTAAATTCTCATTCTCTTTCAAGCGCAATCTATTCTAGTAGAACTGACCTGTGAATTGTTCCCTATACACAACCTTCCACTCTCCCTGTCTATCCAGCATTCTCTATGATTCTACTTCATCAAATCCCTCATTTCCTTCGAAAAGCAGCTCATGTGTCTCCTTCTATTTCAACATGAGACTTTTCCTCATTTGCCCAAGTATAAACATTTTCTTCCTTTTGAAATTTCATATTATATACTTTGGATTAATTTTACATCCTCCCTCACCACCAGAAGTAATCTCCCTTCACTTTTATCTGTCTCCCCCATGTGTATATCACAGTGTTTGACTTAGAGTAAGCACATAATGAATGCTTGTTTTTAACCTGCTTTTTGGTCTACTACAGTTCCGTAGATATAGAAAGTGCTTAACATTCATTTGTTATATTGAGCCCATTAGAGTTGATAAAATCAAATCACCAAGTAAGAGAGTGCAAAGCAAAAAGAAGGCCAGGACAGAGTCCTGGGGCATGTATGGCCACACTGGAGCTTGGGTGAGCAGGCTAATAAACCAGCAAAAAGAGAATGAGAGGAAAGTCAATAGAGGTGACTACCATAAAAACTGGAAGGAAATTTTTGTTTGTTTTTATTCAGGAGAATATTCACAGAGGCAAGTATATGGCAGAGTTAAGGAGAAATGAATAAAAGAATAAAGTGTGGACAAGAGGAAATTTGGGAAGACAAAGAGAAAGATGGAGAGACAGAGATAGACAGACAGAGACAGAGAGACACAGAGACAGAGACAGGGAGGGATGGGTGAAGATGACATTGGAGATTTCAAGAGTTAATGCTTGGAAAAATGCAAACTTATGACCCTAAAGAAAACTGGAAATATCGTTTAGAATTTCCTCAATTTGAAGCAAAGAAAATTCATGTTCATAATCTGGATGTCTTTTTAGTTGACGGACCCATGTACTGCCAGAGAAGCAAATAAAATTTCTACTTCAGTTCCTCTATGTTTTGCCTTGTTTTTTTATTTGTCTCTTCTAAATTAAAAAAAAGGACACATACATTATATGACAGAAGTCATATTTTTCTTGTTGATAAAAATAAAATGAGCAGTGTCTTAATTTACCTAAAGAAAGGTAGCACTATGGCATCTCCAAAAAGATATTTCATCAATATTAGACAATAGTTTAATTAATGGAAAAATATTGTTTCCATAGATTCTGAACAGATCCAAAAGAAAATCAGCAGTCGAGTCTGAATTGGAATAATATCTTCATCTGGGAAAACAGAAAGTTTTTGTTATTCCAAACTCCGTTTTGCATCTCAAAGCAAAACCATGTTTTGTTTCCACTTTTGCCATTCTTTTTTCTTTTTAATGTAGAAATAGAACTACCAAGATAAACAAAATAAGAAATTTTTCTTCTAATATGGACCAAGTTCAACTTACAAATCATTAAAACTCTTTTTCTGAAACAAACCATGTGACCATAAGCAAGTTAACCTAATTTCTCAGCGCTCTAGGCAACAATCTGAGATTTTACTTCTTGGCTTACCTATTGATTTATCTCACTAGAAAATACATCAGGAGTTCCCCACAACAATGAAATCATAGATTTACATCATATACCATCTCTACCCCCAGAAACATCCACAGATTCCAATGAATATGATGTAAAAATATAATAGATTCAAGAGAAAGAAAATATTAGATATATTTTAATCCTACAGCCTGATTTTTATTAAATCTCTCTTGCTTAATTCTGGGTCTGGGAATATGATTCAGTGCTTAATTTCTGGGCTGTTGGGATCAGAAATGAGCCTAGGAGTGTGAGAGAGTTTTTTCTGGTAGACTTGGAATTTTGTAATAATGCAAGAACTTCTTAAAAAAAAAAAAAAAAACAATGGTGGTTCTCTAAAGCAAAATGCCTTCCACACTCAGAGAAAGAAATATGGAAGTCATTCACAGAATGTAGCAGATCATGTTTGTGTGTGTGTATGTTTTTGTGTATCATGTTTTGATTTGTTATATGATTTCTTCCATTTATTTTAGTCTGACTACATAGCATGACTATAGTGAAAATGTACTCAATAGGAAAGTATATGTAGAACCTATACAGAATTGTATGCAGTCGTGGGGAGAGAGGGGGGTAGTGGGGGGTAGGTGTGGGGGGGATAAAATCTCCGTTGTATGGCAGTGATTGTTAAACATTAAAAAATAATAAAAAATAAAAATTAAAAAATTAAAAAAAAAAGAAATGAGCCTAGGGCCTGAAAGTAATTGAGACTGGTCAAGAAGAAATTGGACCCTGGTAATATTCAGATTAGTTCAAATGCTTCTTTACTATGACACTAACAATGGCGAAGATTTCCCTAATTTTGTGAGCCCTAATTTTGTGGAAATATATATTTGCATATATATAGTCAAATGTTTGTATGTGTATTGTATTTCATTAAATATGTTAAAATGCACAGTATAGACAATGAGTAGAGGAAAAAAACAAAGATTAAACTAAACTTTGATCTTTTTAAAGTAAATTGAAAGTTCCTGTTTGAGTTGTCCTGATCAAGAATGCAAATAGTTTGGAATTACTCTGATTTAGGAAGACTATGTGTATATGGAGAGGAAAAACAAACAAAAAACAACAACAAAAGAAGCATTTTTGCATGAGCAGATCCATTGTCTGACTGCTCATAGGCATGTAGTTCTAAAGGATCTGGGACTTCTTGTAATATTAAATCCTTTGCTAAATTTAAACAAAGCAAAGCTTAACATCCTAAATTTGCAATTTGGTGAAATTACTTAACCAGTCATTTAAAACTTGAATCTTTAATGAAGAAGCTATCAGAATAAAGGTTGCTGCTTCAATGCACTCACCATAAGCAAAACAAACTAATAATATGTTTAATTAGGAGCATGAAAATGTCCCCAGATTTTGCATTCTTCAGATTATAGGAAACAGTAGCTATCTCTTGAATAAAATTCAATTCTATCAATATCTATCATGTGTCCACTATATGCAAAAGACTGTGATAGACACTGGAATTTCAACCATGAAAATAAAAAGGTCTCCATGAAGTTCTCAAAAAGCTTGCATTATTACACTGGGAAGATAAAATTTGTATATGAAAAAATGAATAAAAAGCAAAGACAAAGCAATGCAATGTAATTGCAAGAGGGAGAGTGCTAATAACTGGTTACAGTGGAATATCAGGAAATCTATTGAAGGAAACTAGGGGTTCTACTAGGTGAAGAGAGAGTTTATTTCAGATATAGAGGATCATTTAGCAGAAAGACATAGATCATAGACATGCGAAGAATAGCTAGGTAGCTAGCTTGTAAGAATAACATCAAAAAATCAGAAAGCATTTTTTAAAGCAAATACTATGTATTAGACACCAAGGACATGGATAGAAAAGTAAGACAGTCTCTGTCATTCCATGGCTCCTTTAATTGATTGGATGGAGAGGGACTCACCAATTAAAATCCTTTTGATGAAGCCTTTTGGTCTACCACCTCACCAAAAGGATTTTAATTGGTGAGTCCCTCTCCATCCAATCAGTTACAGAAGCCATGTCCTTATCCTGCAATTAATAGGCAAAGGAAAGCTTCCAAGGGAAAAGATTTCCATGCGAGAAGGGGATAGGAAAGATCCACAAATAGTCCAGAGGGATTAAACAGCAGCTAGTAGGAAGTGGGCAATGGGGCTGGATCTGGGTAGAGAACAGTCTCAGCTCTCCAAGGTAACTGCTCCTGGTAGGCCCTCAGATTCCATGGACAGTCCAACAAGTATGTATATTCTTGTATATATGTGATTAAAATATATGACAGAATCTTTAGAGTAGAAGGGACCATAAAGCTCTATTCTCTGATTCAATGCAAAAATCTCTTCTACAATACTTCTTGACAGGTGGATCTCCTGATAATACTTTGGTATTTCTAGGGACAAATAATGTAATTCCTCCCAAGAGAACGTAGTCCATTTTAGGCAGATATATATATACACACATAAAGGGAGAGAGAGAGAGAGAGAGAGAGAGAGAGAGAGAGAGAGAGAGAGAGAGAGAGAGAGAGAGAGAGAGAGAGAGGTATTCTTCTCATTGACAAAAATTTCCCGTTTCTATGGTTTTTTTCCACCTGTAATTCCTGAAGCCACCTAGTATAATTCTCACTCCTCTTCCACAAGGAAGTCCTTCAGATATTTAAGGCATTAATAACATCTTCCATACATTTTCTCTTTATAAATTCAATGGTAGCTTTGGGAGATCTTGGCATGCCAGAAGGCTTCTCAGTATGGATTTCAAAACACACAGTCTAGACAGTCTCCTTTTCTGAAAATATTCTCAGTATGGAAAGCATTATCACCAGCAGGCTGGCCATTAAGGAAAATAACTCCCAGTTTTACATTGACCTCATCTTTTTTTGTCATATAGATGACAGAATAACAGAAAAGAGGAGAAAGTATAAGAATTATACAGTATTTAGAGCATCTATTTTGTTGGTCTTTCACCTACAGAGAAGTCCAGCGTTTGTCACACTGAGTGAAGGGGTAAAGAAATTTTAAGAACTTCACATAATCAAATTAATGAAGTCAACATGTAGTTTATTATTCAGTAAATTAGATGCAACAAGATTCATAGGAACAGAGCAAAAATTTTCGACTATCTTTAAAAAAAATTGAGGATCATTGTTATTAATAGCTTTTGTATAGTGCAGTAACATTTGCAAAGCATGTTGTAGTCTCTTTTTTTCCCTTATAACAGTACTGGGAGCATTATTATTTCGATTTCACAGATGAATCTGAGATAGACAGAGGAGGTTAAGTGACTCACTCAAGGTCACACAGATAGTAGGCATGTGAGGCTAAATTTGAAGTAAGGGTATTCTCCTTGCAGGGCTAGTATTCTATGTCTACTCCATCACTGAGCTGACTTTAGAAATGGAAGATACCTTAAGGCATCACCTGATTTTACTCCCTTATTTCATATATGAGAAAAAGGATGACTAGAAGGTGAAGACAGACTTAAAACAAATCACACAGATAAATCATCTTGGATACAAACCCAAGACCTCTAACTCCAAACCCAGACTTCACTGCTGATAACTTAATTTTTAATATTCACTCATTTTGGATATTAACACATCTATTGTTCATATATTTATATTGATCCTTGGTTATGTTTCTCTTTCCATCTGTTGCATTTTAAAATATAAACTCAATACACAGCTTCATATGCAGTCACATAGATTTCTTTAGATGCTACTCACTTTTCATATTTTTTTTATTGCCAAACTTTTTTTCCCCTGAGAAACCCCCATCCCCTCCAAGCCATAATTCCTTTTAGATTTGATGGTCACAAGATAATCTTGATCTCATCAGCTGATATGTAGGAATGGGACCTGTTCTTTCACTGGCCTGTTTCTTTCAGTCTCTATATATGAGTGGATGTGACAAACCCTGAGGTTCAGAATGAGGCTTCTAAAAAGTAGGTCTTTCCAATGACAGATTGACATTCTGTTAAATGAGTGACAGAAGAAAGTTTTTCTTACAATCCATAACACTGAAAATCTTGCATTTCGAGAAACAATCTATACCAGCTCCTAAAACATAGACAGAAGCAGGCTGGTAATCTAAAAACCCACAAGTTTTCTGAATATTAGAGGAAGGAAACCAAGGGATTGTGGCAGGAAGAGATTCTTTTTTTTCTTCTAAAATCATAGGATCATGAAGCAAGAGTTAGAATGGACTTTTAGAGGGTGTCTAGTCAAACTCCCTCAATTTTTCAGATGAATAACAAAACTGGGGTACAGAAAGGTTACTTTCCCAAAATCATATAGAAAGGTAGGAGGGGAAGAATGAAGCATGGATTATATACCAATCATGTTCAAGGAAGTATACTGAGCACTTTACGAATATTTCCTTTAATCCTCAAAACATCCTGGCAGAAAGGTGCTATTGTCATCTTAATTTTACTAAGAAGAAACTAAGTTAGACAGTAGTTAAGTGACTTGCCTCTGGTTGCACAGTTAGTGTGAGGATGGATTTGAACTTAAATCTTTTTCATGTCAGGTCCAGTGCTTCATTCACTGTGCTGCCCAGTTGCCACTCACATAGTCACTCTCAGAGGCAGGGTTTGAATGAAGTTCCCCTGACTCTAGGTCCAGTGATTTATCTGCTATGTTAAGGTGAACCATACCTGAAAATGTTCCAATAAGACACAATCCTCAATATTGCGAATATTGTGAATAGTGAATAAAGTGAAATTTTTTTACATTACTATTTTTATATGGTTAATTTCATTAAATATTTCCCAATTACCTACAAAAATTTTAACATTCATTTTTCAAAAATTTTTAATCCAATGCTCTCTCCCTCTTTCTCACCCTTCCTACACCCCTTGAGAAAGCTAGTAATATGATACTGATATACATAAAAAGTTACACAAAAGACATTTCCATATTAGCCATATTACAAAATAATACATGGGCAAACAAGAAAAAAATACATATATATATATATATATTTAAAGTATGCCTTCATGTCCCAATTTTTTCACATCTTCTCGAGCATTTAAATTTTCCTTTCTTTTTTGTTAACTAATCTGGTAGATGTGAAGTGGTATCTCAAAGTTGTTTCAATTTGCATTTCTCTACTCAATAGTGACTTACAGCATTTTTATGTGATTAGAGATAATTTTAATATTCTATTCTGAAAAATGTCAGTTTATATCCTTAGATCATTTTTCAATTGGGGAATATCTCATTTTTAAAAATAGGTTTCACTCACTTCCTTATATACTTGAAAAATGTCTTTGATAAGAGAAAACTGATGTAAATTTTCCCCCAATTTTTCTCTTTTCCTTTTAATTTTGGTTGCATTAGTTTTGTTTATGCAAACCCTTTTTATTTCATAAAATCAAAATAATTCATTTTAACTCCCATAATCCTATCTCTTGTCTGGTCATAAACTTTTCACTATTCATAAATCTGTCAGGTACATTTTCTAGTGTTCCCCTCACTTATTTATGACATAACTCTTCATATCTAAATCATTTATCCACTTTGACTTTATCTTGCATGTGAGATGTAGGTTTATGCTAATACTTTGAAGCTAATACCACCAGACAATAGTACTTCCTTTTTTCCTTTGATCTCTGTTATCTTTGACTTTTTGTTTTCCCAGATGACTTTTATTATTGTTATTAGTGCTATAAAGTAATTATTTGGTTGATTGGTATAGCATTGAATAAATAAATTAACTGATGTCTTGTTCAGTCATTTCAGTCATGTCTTATTCTTTGTGACCCCGTTTAGGGGTTCTTGGCAAAGGTACTGGAGTGGTTTGCTATTTCCTTCTCCAGTTCATCCTCCAGAAAAATTAAGGCAAATAAAGTTAAGTGATTTCTCCAGGATCACATAGCTATTAAATGTCTGAGGCCATATTTGAACAGATGAAGGTGAGTCTTCCTGATTCCAAAGCCAGTTTTTTAGCTATTACAAAATCTAGATGCCTTTACTTTGGTAGAATTGTCTAGTTTATCATATTGCCTTGGTCTACCCATGAGCTAGTTCTGTGATAAGATATGTCTCCTATTGGTGTGAAGAGTGTTTTGTAAATATGTTCACATAGTCCCAAAGTTGGTCTTGACAGACTATTAAGCATTGTATATTGTCTGCAGCTATTTTAAATGGAATTTGCCTATTTCATCCTACTGGGTTGGTTGGTAGTATATAGAAATGTTGGCTTGTATGGGTTTATTTTTACATATTGAATCTGTCTTAAAGTTATTAATTTTTCCCCACTGGTTTTTTAGTTGACTCTCTATGGTTCTCCAAGTATATCATCAAATCATCTGCAAAGATAGTTTTCCTTCCTCATTGACTTTAATAATAAATTATTTTTAGTGAGCTTTTTTAACCAAATTTCCCTTTTACTAATTTTATTTTTAAGGAGTTATTTTTATCAGAGAAGTTTTGTACCTCTTTTTCCATTTCATGTATATCTCTACAGTATTTTTGTTCCTCTTTCACCAATCTGCTCTTTTATTCCCATAATTTTCTTCCCTTGCTCTCATTACTTTAACTAATTTCCCCCCTATTACTCTTATTTGATTTTGTAAATAAATTTCTAGTGCTTCCAATATTCTTGTTGGGCTTGTGTCCACCTGACTTTTTTTCTTTGACCTTTGCTTTTAGCTCTTTTGACTTCATTGTCTTTTTAGTCTGTCTCTTGATCTTCTTTGTCCCCATGGTAGATTTTTATAGTCAGGTTCTTTTTTTGTTGTCTGCTTTTTTTTTGACCATATTTCTTGAGTTTTGAACTCTGTGTTAAAGTGGGCACTGCCCCAAAATACAAGGTTTTTCCACACTGATGTTTTCAGGGATGGCTCTTGGGATTTTTTAACTTTTTGGTGCTTCTAAATGATATGATAGTGGAAGAGGTGAGTTTACAGTTCTCCTAGTCCTTGTCTTGGTTCTTACCCAGGGAGGGCCCCAATCCCCTTGTGTTGCAATTGATATTGCTCTTTAGGTCTCTTGCTTCCTTGGGTTTGTAAGTGTTACTATACATCAGTTCCTGATCCCTTGTGACTGAAACGGGCAGTTCTCTTTAGGGCTTCTGCTCACTCTTGACAGAAAGTGCTCCTTTTCACACCTGAAATGTGACCCTGAAGTGGGTATATAGAATGGAATGACCAAGCAGTTTCTAGTCCTGCATTCCATGCTAGCACAAGAATCCCCTGTAATCTCTTTCTGACTAGTTTCAAGGTACCCTTACTGTCTCTAGTTTCAGAGCTCTGAAAGCTGCTGTTGCTTCTGTTACTACCACCTAGTCCTTCTGCTGCTGAATTCACATGCACTCCAGGCCAGCCTTTACCCCTGTGTCACAAATTTGTCCTTCCAACATCCCAAATTTTCTTGCATTAGAAAAATGTCTCATACTGACTTTTTTGCTGACTCTACCTTTTCAGATTTTGATCTGAGGTGGTATTTTAAAGTTGTTTGAAGGGGGATGTTGGAAAAGGTCAGATGAGTGCTTCCTCTACTCTATCATCTTGGCTCCACTCCCAAGACACTTATAGAAAAAAAAGAATATCTGCATAGATCTTGGTCTTATCTACCTATACAAACAACTTTGACTTGCTAACTACCTCCTCTAAGGAAGTGGTATTGCAGATAATATATAAGGTTGCTGACTTTTGAAGGATAAATGAAATAGAAAGCCATGAGATTTGGTTTCAGAAAGATTTGACGATGGGTTGTGATCTAGATCCCTAGTTCACTACAACCTGCCCTATAATACCAGAGAACAGCAATGACTATAATGTAATACTTCATGTAGACATGTATTAGGAACTTTTAAGTAGAACTTTGATCTTCCAGTAAGCTTAGCATTTTCTCAGTAGGAATCATGAGGACATCTCTCTCTCCTCCCCTGGCTTCTTATGCAGTCCTGTCCCAATTCCCTACAGACAATGTTCTCAACAGAAAAATCCCAGTTTCTAGTACCTGAATTAATGAGCAGTACTTGCAATGTGTGTTACATAAAAAAGTAGATAGAGCCTGGGACCCAGAGCCAGAACAGAACTGAGTTCAAATCCTCTCTAGTGTACTGACCAGCTATGAAATCCTGATCAAGTTAATTAACCTCTGTCTGCCTTTGTTTTCTCATCCATTCAATGAGGTTAATAATAACATAAAAGTGCAATTAAATCTCCAAAGGCTGCTGTGAATTGAATTGTAAAGCACTTTGACACCCTTAAAGTACTATACAAATGATGGGTATTAATATTTCTCCCTTCCCACATGATGAAACTCACTCTACCAATGCACCCTTTATGCTACATGTGATTTTAGAGTTACTTAGGGTTCTGCAATATCAAGTGACTTAGTTAAAGTCACAGAGGCAGAAGGTGTTAGAGGCAGTATTAAAATCTGTTAGGTTCTTTTTGGCTGCAAGATTAGTTTTCCATACAATATACTAAACAGCCTCTCTCTCTCTCTCTCTCTCTCTATATATATATATATGTTCTTTCCCAGTGCTAATAAAAATTCTACTACCAAAAATTATTTTATAGAGCTAGAAAGAATAATATCAAAATTCATCGGGAAGAACAAAAGGTCCAGAACATCAAGGGAATCAGTGAAAAGAAATGCTAGGGAAGGTGGCCTCGCCTTACCAGATCTCAAATTGTATTATAAAGTAGCACTTATCAAAACCACTGGATACTGGCTAAGAAACAGAGGGGTAGATCAATGAAATAGGCTAGGTACACAAGTCATAGGAGTCAATGACTATAGCAGTTTACTGCTTGATAAACCCAAGGTTCCAGCTTCTGGTATCAGAACTCACTGTTTGACAAAATCTACTGGGAAAACTGGATAACAGTGTGAAATGTATATATATATGAGCAAGGTATAAAGGTTGATACTATAAACAAACTAGGGGATCAAGGAATATTTTATGTGTCAGATTTATGGAGAATGAAGGAATTTATGACCAAACAAGATATAGAGAACATTATGAAATGGAAAATGGATAACTTTGATTACATTAAATTTAAAAGCCAATGCAAAGAAGGTTAAGAGGGAAGCAGAAAACTGGGAAAGGATTTTTACAACTAGCACCTGGGATAAAGACCTCATTTCTAAAATACATAGAGGATTAAGTCAAATTTACAAGAATACAAGCCATTCCCTATTTGATAAGTGGTCAAAGGATATGAACAGGCAGTTTTCAGAGGGAGAAATTAAAGCTATCTACAATCTTTTGAAAAATGCTCTAAATCACTATTGGTTAGAGATGTGTAAATCAAAACAACTCTGAAGTACCATATCACACCTATCAGATTGGCTAACATGAAAAAACAGGGACATGGTCAATGTTATAGAAGATGTGGGAGAGTGGGAACACTAATTCATTGTAGGTGTAGCTGTGAGCTAGTCCAACCATTCTGGAGAGCAATTTGGAACTGTGAAGAAAGAGCTACAAAAATGTGCATTCCCTTTGACCCAGTAGTATCGCTTCTAGGGCTATATCCCAAAGACATCATAAAAATAGGAAAAGGACCACCATGTACAAAAATATTTATAGCAGCTCTCTTTGTAGTAGCCAAGAACTGGAAATCAAGGGGATGCCCATCAATTGGGGAATGACTGAACAAGTTGTGGTATATGAATGTAATGGAATACTATTGTGCTATGAGAAATAATGAACATGCAGACTTTAGAAAAATCTGAAAAGACTTAAATGAAATAATGCGGAGTGAAGTGAACAGATCCAAGAGAACATTATACACAGTAGCAGCCACAATATCTGAGGACTGTTTTTGATAGACTTTAGCCCTTCACAGCAATGTAAGGATTTAAAACATTTCCAAAGGACACATGACGCAAAATGCCATCCACCCCCAGTGAAAGAACTATGACGTTGGAAGGCAGAACAAAAAACTATTTTCTCCTTTGTTATGTTTTGCTTTGTTTTGTTTTTCTCATGGTTTCTCTCAGTCATTTTAATTCTTCTATGCAACATGACTAATGTGAAATTGTGTTTAATAAGAATGTATATGTAGAACCCATATACAATTACATGTCATCTTGGGGAAGAAGAGGGAGAAAATTTGGAATTTTTGCAAGTAGTTGTTGAAAACTGAAAACAATAAATTTGGGAAAAAAAAGAAAAAATTCTAAGATGATATACACATATACTTCAGAAATTCCTTATAATCTCTCCTTCAACAATAAATTTTTTCTTTATTTTATTTTTGGTATAGATTAGAGAGTTTTGGTATTGATTAGATTTTGGTATATTATATATGTCTGCACATCTGCAACATATTTATGTTGTATATATATATATATGTATGTTTATACATATACATATGCATATGTGCATATATACATACATATATACACATTCATACACACATACATACATTAAACTACAGTTCCTTTCATTGTTTCTTCAACTTCATTTCATTGGATAAAATAGCTAAGTATTTAATTCACACAAAAGCATGTCTGACTTCGTTGTTCTACCCAAACATCTCCTATAGCACTATTATTGCCCTGGAGGTGGGGAAAAGACACTTCATTTGGCATTTCTACTATGGCTCCACCATATTTTTTCAGATTTATTATATATTACCACCATTCACATGTCTGCATTTGAGGAAAATAGACCTACCAGATGTTCCTAGAAATATCTCCCAAATCCATGTCTCTGCATCCCCAAAGCTTGGAACGCCAAATATCTTCATCTTCACATCTGAGACTATTCAGTGAAAAAGCACCTATAAAACATGGAATTACAGAGCTTCTAACTGTCTCCCCTGTGAACTTCATTTGTATTAAGACTTTATTTTATATTTGCCCATACTTTGCACCCCCCTTCCTTCCAATCCCCATTTCTACAATAGAGTCTAATCCCTTTCTTTTTATTTTTTAGGATAGGGACCATTTAGTTTTATGTCTGTATCCCCAAAGTCTCATATGGACTGTCAAATAAAAAGTAATCAAGAGATATTGATTGAATGAATCAAAGAATGAATAAATATGCATCTTATTTTTATGGTATGGCTAACAGGTATCTGTATCACTGATATCCCCATATCCTCCAAATTGTTTTATTTTCCACTTACACATTTATTTTAGAAAAAAATTATTCCAGTAAAGTCCTGCAGTAATGTCATAACAAGGAATATAGGTGGCCATAGACTCTTAATTGTATTAGTGATATTACAATTATGTAAAGATTAT
This sequence comes from Notamacropus eugenii, assembly GCF_028372415.1. Taxonomy (NCBI): domain Eukaryota; kingdom Metazoa; phylum Chordata; class Mammalia; order Diprotodontia; family Macropodidae; genus Notamacropus; species Notamacropus eugenii. The sequence goes on from NC_092874.1 coordinate 156,441,843, forward strand.
ATGTCTGGTGTCTAAGGGCCAGTTGACTTAAGTAAGAGAGACCAATCATCAGAAAACTGACTAAGAGTATGTAATTTTTTTTGGTATTCTATATATTTCTTTATCTGTATATGTATATATATCTCAATGTCATCACCTCCTGCATGAACAATTAAAAAAAAATACAAAGTATTCAACAAATATGCATTGTGTAGCAAAATAGATTTCTTCATCGGCCATATCAAAAAACACATGTAACATTCTGCATTTCAAACTCTTTAGCTCTGTGATAAGACCAAAAATATGCTTTATCTTGAGTTCTCTGTCTCTACGATCATAGTTCAAACATCTTTCAAAGTTGTTTTTCTTTAAAATGTTGTTTTTGTATATATTTCTCTAGATCAGTTCTTTTCACTCTGCCTCAGTTCCTGGATGTCTTCCCAGTTCCCTCTGAAACTAACCTTTTTTTAATGCTTCCTTATGGCTCAATAATTTTCCATTACATCTATATATCATAATTTGTTTATTCTCCATTGGGTGAGCACCAACTGTTTTCAGTTTGGGGCTGCTACAAAAAGAACTGTCATAAATGTCATTGTACAAATAGGGCTTTTCCTGCTTACTTTGGTATCTTTGGGTTATAAGCCAAGGTATAGTAGTGATGGGTCAAAGGTCAGACAGATTAATAGACATAGATAGAGACAGTTTCAAATTACTTTCCAGAATGGTTGGACAGGTTTGCAACTCCTCCAGTGTGCAATGGTGTGTCTGCTTTCCCACAGACCCTTCAATACTTCATCATTTTCCTCTTTTATTTTAGTGTTGGGGACAGAATGACAGGTTAGGAGAAAGAGGGTGTTAAAACACATGGTTAGAAGAACATCTATAGATACAAACACAAATATAGTTACCCTTGTTTTATTTTGTGAAATGAGCAATCAATTGATACTATTACTACAATAAAAAAAGGCTTTCACACATTATAGGAAAAATAAAATAATTCTTAAATTTGCTTCTTAGAGGTTTATATGTAAGTTCATGGAAAACATCAAAGCATCATTAATATCCACAATCTTTCAGTTGTGCATCTGTTTTCATGTTTATGAAACTTCATATCCAAATACTGATTACTCAAATGAATATTTATTTTCATTAGTTAGGAAACACCTCTGAATGATTGAAATTGCAATCAAATATATATCATATGTCATAATCATAATTATACTTTAAATACATTATATATAGTATATACATATAATATGTATTTATGTATATTGTACATAATATGAATAACAAATATATTAACATCAAACATATAAAATATGCAGTATATCTCATTCTATTTGTCATGTATTCTATAATTAGAATCTAGCATCCATGTAAACTAAATGACTGATTCTGTTGTCAGCGTTAAAGTTTGCAGTAATTGTGCTTAATACCTTGAGTAAATTTTCACTTTTTTCTACATATTCTTCAAAAGTTTGGTTTTAGTTTGAAATTGTGATTATCTCCTTCTGAGCTCTTCCTACAAGTAATTCAGTCTCAACCACTGACTGACCAATCTAGTCAGATAATAAGGTTTCTTTTCTTCTTTTATTTTTTTTTAACCAACCCCTTGACAACAATTTCTATTCCCTTCCTTTCCTAAGAGTCTTTTTTTTTCCTTTCCCCTATTAAAATGTGAGCTCCTTGGTGGTAGAAATTTTTTTTTCTTTGCTGTTCTTTGTATCAGAATCCTTAGCCCAATATCTGGTATGTAACAAATGATTTAATGTTCCTTGACTGAATGAGTTGATTTTTTTCTTTCTGTCTTCTTTTGTGGATTATTTTGTTGATTTCTTAATTATCATTATTTTATCCTGTATGTAACTTGTTCATACATAATTTTTTTTACATGTTGTTTCCCCCATTAGACTGCAAACTCTTTAAGAAGAGGGACTTGCTTTTTGAGTTCTTTTGGGGGAATTTTTTGCTGTTGTTTTGTTTTTGCCTTTCTTTGTATCACCAGCTCTTAGCATAGTGCCTGACATAAAGTTATTGCTTAATAAATGCTAGGTGACTTATCAGTTGACTTACAATAGATCTTCCATCCTGCCTAGAAATCCCTCTAATGATCTAGAACAAAGGCATTGCACAAACTCTCATATCAACGTATAGTGGAAAGTGTCCTGAATTTGGTGTCAAAGGACTTGGATTCAAGTTCTATCTTGGCTACTTACTAGCTGCTGAACTTTGGGTGAGTCACTTCACCTTTGGACCTCAGTTTCCTCATCTGTAAAAAAAGAGGAATTTAGACTACATGGCCTCTAAGTTCCTTTTCAGACCTAAATTTATGATCAAACTTATAGTACTTATAACCACATAGTGTCTCTGGCAGAAAAATCAAATAATGCTGTTTTTTCTTGCATTTTCTATTCCAGTCAAAGTGAGCCAACTCCATCCTCTACTCTTCCACCAGCATGAATTTGTGCAGTCTGTTCATAATGCCTGGGAAATATAGGTCAAAATAGTACCTCTTCATCCCTGCCATTTGAAATTTTTGTTTTCCTACAAGGACCATGTCTTCCATGAAATATTGTCTGTTCCCTCCAGCTAAGTCATGCCACTTTCAAATTTTCATATAGTACTTTGGGTTCTTCCTTCATCCTTATCACACTTTATCATAACTTATTTTTGATTATTGGCGGCAGCTCCTTGAAAGCAAGACCTGCCATTTTTCTTCTTTATTGCTTTAGCGCCCACAACAGAAGTACAAATAAATGATTTTGAATTGTACCAACTAGGTGCTGATGGGTTTTTGTTTTTGTTTTTTACCTCACAAACCCTGGGGGAATGTGTTGAATATTCCAAAATTTTGACGTCACCACCCATTTATGACAAGTAGCACTGGACTGGACTGAGAAACAGCTGGCAGAAGACAATCTCCAAAAAGAGTGCTATGGAATAGACACACTTCATTGGCATTGCTGTCACCCATCAAGTTTTGTTCATCTGGTTAGAAGATTAAAATAGATCTCCAAGAATAGTAAAGGAATATAGAGAACCAAAATGTCTACAGGATGGAGGGGAGAAGATAAAAAGGAAGAAGTGTTTAAGAATCCAATAGTATATGTGGATGAAAAAAAAATCTGGTAGCACAGTAGATAGAACACTGGGATTTCAGTCTGAGTGATCTAAGTTGAAATATGATGTCAGACACCAAATAACTGTGTGATCATGGGCAAATACGCAACCTATCTCAGCTTCAGCGTTCTCATCTGTAAAATAAGGAGGCATAACTCGGCGGTGTCTAAAGATTCTTCCTGTTTGAAACTCATAATTCCTGTGATTATATGATACATTATACTGTAATGAGCCTTAGGAGGAGGACAACACCAGTTATTGAGAAACATTACAGAAACATTTATAAATGTCTTGATTTTCTATTGTGAATGATGAACACGAATTTCATAAGTGGATATGAATGAGGCGGTGAACGTCCTCCAAAAAGACCTCACTACTCAAGGAGAGCTAACTGCAATAAAAAGTCCAAGTATAAAGTACCAGAAGTGAAGGAAGCCAATTACAGTGCCTAAGGCTCATTGGCACTACTTGGAAGTGAGCCCTGTAATCAACATGCATGATAATTCATGCATGCTGCCAGGAACCAGTCAGTAGTTTCCCTTCATCTTTCCTATCCTCCTGATTCTTTTTGGGGAAAGGTGGAACAGAATTTGAAATTATATTCCTGGAACAAATTATTTAAATGACACTTGCTACATGCATTTTCTGGTAGCTATTTGCATTACATTTCATCACTAGTAATCCAGACCTTAAAGTTCTATTTCATGGTTTCTACAGATATATCCTTCACATACCCAGGTAGGTAGATGAGGATGAAACTCATCCAGAAGATTCATGTGGCCATTTAAGAGGGAAAAAGCACTTTTCCCTTTTCCTAATAGTTTTAATTTTTCATACTGACTTCCTCTTGAATTAGAGTAATTTCAAGCAGTTTCTACCTGATAAGTTAAACCTACAGTGAATTCACTAATTTATTCAATGGTGTGGAAGGCTTAGGCCATTTTAGCTTTTCCTCTGCTTATATAGACGCATGCACTTAAAATAAAGACCAAACTTTGAGAACAAACTTGGCTATTTATCCTTCCCTACTCCCCCATCATCACTGCATTACTATGAAGTCCCATCTCTACTCTGGGATAATTCATGCATTACTTACTTCCTGATTTTATATCTCTCTTTCTTTTGATGACAGTTTAACTTTCATTCACTGCCAACTATAAAACTCCCTCTCATTTGTAACATAGTCCTTTTGTTCTCTTATGGCTCTGATTGGTTAACATTTACAGACACCTTGCTAGCTAATCCATAATTTTAATAGCTTTATTGATGTCAAACTTTAATGGTGTGGCCATTTGCCCTAGTAATATACAATCATCAGAGGCTAAATATGTCCTATTGAAGCTCAGGTAGCAATAAAAATCTGGTAGCACAGTAGATAGAACACTGAACTCAGTGTTCTCATCTGTAAAATAAGGAAGTAAAACTCAGTGTTGTCTAAAGACCCTTCCTGTTTGAAACTCATGATTCCTGTGATTATATGATACATTATTCACAGGTACAAAAGTTTATTTAGGCTACATGCTACCTGGGACTTATCTTTCCATTTTATTATTACTTACATGGTCAAATTTCTGTCCTTGCATAAGGATCAGAAATTGACCTTCCTTATGACCCAAATGTAATACCTCTGTGTACCATAGCATTGGAAGGTATAGGTTTTTGTTATTATTTTCTTTTAAAGTTTTTGCATCTGAGTATCTCCACTGCTGTTCTTTCACTTACATTCTAGCTGTCCTGTGCTACCTACATTAGTGAAGTCATCTAAAAACAGAATTCCTCTACTTACAATTACCTTCAAAGCTGGGGTGGTGTCTTATATAAACTGTTTCTGTCTTACATGCTTTGCATAAAATAATCACTGAACAAATGTTATTTAATAATGCAATGTTATTAATGCTTATTGATGTTCATAGAGTTAATTAGTTCGAGGAAGGTTATGGTAAAACTTCTATGCAACGTTCAATTTATGCCACATGTTGAGGATGTCGTTGATAAGGAGATTTGAAATCACATTATACACAGACTAACTCAAGGTTGTCTAGCCTGTAGAAGGGAAACATGGGATCTGACTTCATGTATATGAAGGGTTATCTTAGGGAAAAGATTAGGTTTTTCCCCCTTGGCCCTATAGGGCAAGGTTGGTATCAAGGGACAGAAGTTGTAGATAGGAAGATTTCAGATAGAAAAAGGAAGCTCTTTTTAATAATTAGCATTGTCCAAAAAAGTGAATGAAAATCATGTTATCAATGGACTTCTATCAGAGCATAGATGACCACACGGGGGCTTTCTGCTGAGGTATGGGTTGGTAAATGACCTCTGATGTGTCTTCCAATTCAGAGATTCTATGAATATCATTTTTCATTTTCCTTGTATACCTAGGGGCTAGAATAGTAAGTGTTTAATAACTGTCTGCTGAATAGAACTGATCTGAACTGAAATGAATTGAGTCCAACATTATTGCTTGGAAAGCTTCTCCCATAATAGCCAAGAAAAGAATTTACCAAACTGTAGCAGTTTCCTAAAATAATTTCTTGACATCTCAGGTGAGTACACATTTAACTTAGAGCATTTTTTATATTGAGAATACTATAAAATAGGTCGGTGAGATCCTACTTTTTCCCTAATGCCTCAGAACCGAGTAATGCATATTTATACAAGAAGTGAATCTGAATGTTCAAAGAAAAAAGGCTCAGCTTCACGCTTCTGAATATTAGCATTTTCCTGAGAACATTCCGCATCGTATTTATTTCTTAACTACAACTTAAAATATAGGAATACAAATAAATGCTCTATATATCTTCATCTAATATCTATATTTATACATACATGCACACACACACACATATACACACAAGTGCTCTTTCTTATTGCTTATCACTCTAAAATGTATACGTATTTATACCAAAAGTCATTGCAGCTTATTAGATGTCAGAAGAGACACTAGCTCCACTATATCTGCACATCACATATGAGAAAGGGATGTCAAAGGAGGATAACCCAAGCAATAGAAGAAGGGGAGGGAAATTCTCAGAAAAGAAAGAGGCAAAAGGAAAATCCACAAAAAATCTGACAAAATGAAAAAAATGGATTAACTGAATTTAAAGCTACTAGAAATTAAAAAAAAGATTAAATTCCTGAGAGGATCTATCCAAGAAGCTATTTCACTTAGATCTCTTCTCTACTTTTACCTTTCCTTGTACTGGCTGTTGATTTCTTCTTATGTATTATTAAATACAGTGTCTATAATCAGTGCCAAATATTATCAGTTTTCTATTCCAGTCTCCCAGTTCTTTCCTTCCTCTTGAGACTCAGAGCTGATCCAATTTCAGATGCCTTGACTTTCTTTAGAAGCAAGGGTCTCACTTTTGGCCTTTCCAAGAGCTAAACTCCAAAAATGATGACTAGAAACGCATCCACCATGAGAAGCATCAGGGATCTTAGATTGGTATGACTGCAGGCTATTGGGGAGAGGAGAAAATTAAGGGATGGAGTTCCAGGAGCAATAGGCTAGGGAACTGGTCTCTACTTATTTTTTTCCCATAAGAAATACCTTCTATCTAACCATGATTTCAGAGTATCAGTAATGAAATTTATTACTTACCATCTGGTTATGTAGATAATTGACTCCATAAAAAGAATGAGTCATGTAATTTTGGATATGTTTAATGAAGGATCTACTGTATTTTTGTACATTTGTTAAAAGGATTCTCTTTTCCTTTTTTTTCCAGAAGGGGAGGAGATAGGAAGAACACAGAATAAAGACTTGCAATCCTTGTAAAGTTCTTAGTACCATGTTTGGCACAGAGTAGGGGTTCAATGAATGCTTATTCTCTTCCCCTACTTGTCAATTAAAAAAAAACTCAGCAAATTTTATTTTTAAAAAAGGCCTTACCTCATGGATGTTTTCTTTCCACTTGTCTTCTACGTATATTTGCACTGTTTTTGTTGCTCTTGTCTATTTGTTGTGTTATAGAAGAGATCTGTATTCCAGGTTACCTCTCATTTTGCCATCTTCCCCAAAATCATTGCATACAATATTCCTTAATAAAAAAAAAAAAGAGAGAGAAAGAGGTATTTAGTAGAGATCATGAAATGTACGGACTATCAGGGAAAATTCACTCAGTACAGAAACACTATTCCTTAAAGGACAATGACAATGAATATTTCTTACAGATCTATAGTCTTTTTTTTAAATTTGATAATATTTTTATTATCATGAACTAGACAGCTATTAACAAGCATGAACCTATGCATATCCAAAAGAGGAAAGGAAAAAGAGGATTACTTAATAAAGTCATGATTTTACAGATAGAACTTAAATTTAAAATGGTAGAACCAACACTGCCCTTCCTGTCTGAATTTCCTTCAGCTTTTTTTCTGAGTACTTTTTAGGTTTCTTTCATATTCTTTCCTCCTTCTCTTCCCCTTCCTGGTCAAAAGTATGAATAAACAATTTTGAAAAGAATTGTAAATTATCCAAAACCTTGTAAAGATTGTGCCAATAAATTAATAATAAGGGAAATACAAATTGAAACAAATATGAAGTTTTCTCAGAAAATTGACAAAGTATAAAAAAAAAGCTATTGTTGGAAGGAAGGCAGGCACATGAAAGCGCTGTTAGTATAGCTATTAACTCACTTAAGTATTCTGAATTTAGAACATGGAAATGTGTAAAAAATTATGAAATATTTCCTTTTATGAGAGATTTTATTTTGTTTATTTTCCAAGGAAGTCACAAACAAAAATTAAAATGTGTGTTAATCATATTTTTAAATATACATATATTTTAAATATATGTGTTTAAATATACATATAAACAAGTATCTACATGTGTTCACAAATATTCAAAGGGGCATCTTTTATTATAGCAAAAAGTGGAAATATAATGAATGCCTATTAACTAAAAAGTGATTAACAAATTGTGGTATATGAATGTAATGAAATATGATTTTGTTGTAAGGAATAGTATGAGGATTCGTGGAAAAATAAGATGATTTGTATGAACTGATGACAAAGTAAATAGAATCAAGAACATAGTAAATACAATGGTTACAATGAATGAATGAATAAAATGGCATTTATCAAATGCTTACTTAGCAAAATATGGTGCTAAGAACTGAAGATATAAATAAAATATTATGAGAGTGCCTGCTCTCAGGGAGCTTAGATTTTTTTTTTTACACTTAATAGCATTTTTTCCCAATTATAAATAAAGAGAGTTTTCAGTATTCATTTTGTAATATTCTGAGTTCTAAATTTTTCACCCTCCCTCCCTTCTTTCCTCTGTCCCGCAAACAGCAAGCAACCTGATGTAGTTTATGTATGTATAATTATCTTAAATATATTTCTACAATAGTCATGTTTTCAAAGAATAATCAGAATAAAAAAGAAAAAGCACAAGAATGAAAAAAACAAACAAAAATGACAATAATATGTTTTGATCTGTATTCAGACTCCAAAGTTCTTTCTCTGGATATTGACAGTATTTTTCATCCTAAGCCTTTTGGAATTGTCTTGGATCATTCTATTGCTGAGAAGAGTTAAGTCTATCATAGTTGATCATTGCACAATGTTACTGTTTCAGTGTATAATGTTATTCTGGTTCTGCTCACTTCACTCTGCCTCAGTTCATGCAAGTCTTTCCAGGTTTTTCTGAAATCCTTCTGATCATACTATAGCACTATAGAATCCCATTACATTCATATACCACAACTTGTTCCTCAATTTATGGGCATCCTCTATATTTCTAATGTGCACATAGGTCCTTTTCCTTTTTCTATGCTCTCTTTAGGATACAGATCTGAGGTTAGGATACAGATACAGTGGTATTGCTGTATCAAAGGGTATGAACAGTTTTATAACACTTTGGGGCCATAGTTCCAAATTAAGGAGTTTACATTCTAAAAGAAGAGACAGCACTTATAAGGGGTTTCAGCTATAAGTCAGATAAAAAGACCTGGTAAAGCAGTAAATTAGATAGCATATAATACTTTGCATTTTCAATGTCATTTCCACTGATAAGTCAAATCTGTTTCTTCTGTTGAACCATTTAGTGAGAGCTTTCTTTTCCATGTCTTCAATAATTGGGACTACTGAGGGAGAGGAGTATGGTGATGGTCCTACAGGGTCAATTGTTAGATTATTTTTCCATAAAGGCTGCTCTACTAGATGGTATCTGTGAGAGGCAAAATGGAAGTAAAGTAGGTGGAATGGGGATTGGGTGTAGGAGAAGGTCAACATTTTGCTGGGGGTCTTGGACTTATCTGGTCTTTCATGCAAGTTGATTGGCAGTTTGTGTTGAAGGTGGCTGGGATGGCTGGCCCTTTCTCCATAGGAACAGTTGTTCTTCATGACATCTGTGAATCATGGCCCACCCATGCTAAACAAAGTTAACACTAAAATGAAGCTGAATACTAAATAATTGTATTGAATTATTCTGGCCCTGGAAAACCAATGAGGAAATGTCTTTCTCCTTGCAAAATGACATTTGGGGATGGAATTTGTAAAGTACTAGACTTCCCTTTGGAACATGTCATACCCCCTTTTGCTTTCATAAGACTTTTTCCGAGGGGGCGGAGCCAAGATGGCGGAGTAGAAAGACGCACATACGCCACCTCCAAACCCACTGCCCATAAAATACATGTAGAGAAAAGAACCACCTGTGAATTCTGGAGCAGCAGAAGCCACAGAATGGAGTGGATGAGATTTCTGCTCCAGAGAGCCTGAAAACCTCTCTCAAAAGGTCCCTCGAGCCCCGGACCTGGAGCAGAGCCCAACCCTGCCTCGGCAGTGCAGCGTCGAAAGGAGCAGATCCGAGCAGGCTTCAGGGACAGAATCTCTAGGAGCCGCGTGGGTCCCTCCACCCACAGGTGACAAGGGTCGGTGAGAAGGTCTCTTTGGTGGGTTGAGAGGGGAGTGGGGTGCCCCCATAGCTCAGGCCCCCTTGGGAGGCAGCAGCGGAGGCGGAAGCAGACCTGGGCTCCCCAAGCAGGCAGGACCCTGGATCCATTGTTGAAGGTCTCTGCATAAACCCCCTGAGGCAATGGAGCCTGTGAGCCAGGCCCTGCCCTGACTTGAGCACCTGAACTTAATCTCACACTGAACAGCAGCCCTGCCCCTGCCCAAAGCCCTGAGGCTGGGAAGCAGCATTTAAATCTCAGACCCCAAGTGCTGGCTGGGAGGATCTGGAGGTGAGGTGGGTGTGAAGAGAATATTCAGAGGTCAAGTCACTGGCTGGGAAAATGCCCAGAAAAGGGAAAAGAAATAAGATTATAGGAGGTTAGTTTCTTGGTGAACAGGCATTTCCTCCCTTCCTTTCTGATGAGGAAGAACAATGCTTACCATCAGGGAAAAAGGCAGAAGTGAAGGCTTCTGTATCCCAGCACACCCAATGGGCTCAGGCCATGGAAGAGCTCAAAAAGGATTTTGAAAATCAAGTTAGAGAGGTGAAGGAAAAACTGGGAAGAGAATTGAGTGACATGCAAGCAAAGCATGAAAAACAAGTAAACACCCTGCTAAAGGAGACCCCAAAAAATGCTGAAGAAAATAACACCTTGAAAAATAGGCTAACTCAATTGGCAAAAGAGGTTCAAGAAGCCAATGAGGAGAAGAATGCTTTCAAAAGCAGAATTAGCCAAATGGAAAAGGAGATTCAAAAGCTCACTGAAGAAAATAGTTCTTTCAAAATTAGAATGGAACAGATGGAGGCTAATGACTTTATGAGAAACCAAGAAATCACAAAACAAAACCAAAAGAATGAAGAAATGGAAGATAATGTGAAATATCTCATTGGAAAAACAATTGACCTGGAAAATAGATCCAGGAGAGACTTTAAAAATTATGGGCCAACCTGAAAGCCCTGATCAAAAAAAGAGCCTAGACATCATCTTTCTTGAAACTATCAAGGAAAACTGCCCTGAGATTCTAGAACCAGAGGGCAAAATAAATATTCAAGGAATCCACAGATCACCGCCTGAAAGACATCCAAAAAGAGAAACTCCTAGGAACATTGTGGCCAAATTTCAGAGTTCCCAGGTCAAGGGAAGCTGCAAGCAGCTAGAAAGAAAGAATTCAAGTACTGTGGAAATATCATCAGGATAACACAAGATCTAGCAGCTTCCACATTAAGGGATCGAAGGGTGTGGAATAGGATACTCCAGAAGTCAAAGGAACTAGGACTAAAACCAAGAATCACCTACCCAGCAAAACTGAGTATAATACTTCAGGGGAAAAATTGGTCTTTCAATGAAATAGAGGATTTTCAAGCATTCTTGATGAAAAGACCAGAGCTGAAAAGAAAATTTGACTTTCAAACACAAGAATGAAGAGAACCAGGAAAAGGTGAACAGCAAAGAGAAGTCATAAGGGACTTACTAAAGTTGAACTGTTTACATTCCTACATGGAAAAACAATACTTGCAACTCTTGAAACTTTTCAGTATCTGGGTACTGGGTGGGATTACACACACACACACATGCACACACACATGCACACACACATAGAGACAGAGTGCACAGAGTGAACTGAAGAGGATGGGCTCATATCTTAAAAAACTGAAATCAAGCAGTGAGAGAGAAATATATCGGGAGGAGAAAGGGAGAAATGGAATGGAGCAAAATATCTCTCATAAAAGAGGCAAGCAAAAGACTTATTAGTGGAGGGATAAAGAGGGGAGGTGAGAGAAAAACATGAAGTTTACTCTCATCACATTCCACTGAAGGAAGGAATAAAATGCACACTCATTTTGGTATGAAAACCTATCTTACAATACAGGATAGTGGGGGATAAGGGAATAAGCGGGGGGCGGGGGATGATGGAAGGGAGAGCATGGGGAAGAGGGAGCAATTTGAGGTCAACACTCATGGGGAGGGACAGGATCAAAAGAGAGAACAGAAGTAATGGGGGACACGATAGGATGGGGGGAAATATAATCAGTTCTTACACAACGCTACTATTATGGAAGTCATTTGCAAAACTACACAGATTTGGCCTATATTGTATTGCTTGCCTTCCAAAGGGAAGGGGTGGGGAGGGAGGGAGGGCAGACTGGCAGACACGGGCAATTAGAACACTTGGTGTTTAGGGGTGGGGGGAGGGGACAAAAGGGGAGAAAATTTGGAACCCAAAATTTTGTGAAAATGAATGTTAAAAGTTAAATAAATAAATTAATTTAAAAAATAAGACTTTTTCCCCTTTTATTATTATTGATCTATATTGACAGATTATTATAATAACTTTATATTTACATAGTGGTTTATAGGTTATTATATAATATTTCTTCACATAAATATATACATATATATTTATTTATAAACAAATATAAATACATATAAATATAAAAATTATTTTAACATTCTGATTTGCCTTTGTTCGATTCACATTTATTATATATTACAGCATCAGCATAGCAGCCTGCAAAGAGAACCATGACCAAAGAGTTAGAACCGTAGAAGTCCAAGTCCAGTCTCGGAGACATTGTGTGACTGAAAGCAAGGCACAGAATTTCTCCATGATCCAAGTACCTCTCTAACATTTTAAATTGCATAACATGTGCTTGTCTGCACTGGAATCCCTAGGAGCTCTCTGCACTGATGAAATCATGGGTCTAGATCCAAAAATAGGAAAACGTATTATTTTTTCTTATTAATATATTTTTAATTTTCAACATTCACTTCCACAAGATTTTGAGTTCTAAATTTCCCCCCACCATGTCTCCCTCCCTCAGCCTCAAATGGCATGCAAACTAATTACCCCTTCCACCAATATGCCCTCCCTTCTATCATGCCTCCACATCTCTTATCTGATTCTATTCTATTTTCTTGTAGGGCAAGTTAGATTTCTATGCCCTATTGCCTTATTCCTCACTTGTGTGCAAAAATAATTTTTACCATTTGTTTTGTTAAAACTTTGAATTACAAATACTTTCTGCCAGGCCTAGAGGCCTGAGGGCTACCCGAGTCTTACCTTACCTCTATCGCAGGTCTTCGGTTGGCCAAACCAGATAAACGTATGAGAGAAGAGACTTTCCGGAGTTGAACAAGGGTTAAGCTTTTATTCAGGGTCCTGGTTACAAGTGCAGGGGGAATTCTTCCTTAGGAGGGAGCGAGGAATCTCCCAAGGAGGCAAAGATCTTATAATATGAGATTGGAAACAGAAGTGTAAGTGGGGAGAGGGGGGAGGGGAGAGCGAAGAGAGGAAAAACGGAGCCTTCTGTCCTGTAACGACCCCTCCCAAGCTAAGAGCGCCTTCAGGCTTTCCAGATCCTAATTAAGCTCTCTGGCCGCATAGTTTGCACCTGAATACTGTGCCTGTTAGATAACAATAGGTGTGCCCAGATCCGGGACAGTCTCGAGTGGGATGCTCCTCCCATCACGTTTCTCACAGGAAGAGGCAGAAATACACGAGATTGCTCGGTCTCACTCCTCAATTCCCTGCTGTTTTCTGGGGGGCCTCATGAGAACTCTAAGATTTAGAAGTTCCCACCTTTACCCACCCGAGACTGTCCACATGGAATTGAGCTTCCACCCCCAACAACTTTCCTTACCTCCCTCCCCACCCACCCCCATTGAGAAGGGAAGAAATTTGATATAGGTTGTACATGTGTAGTCATGCAAAGCACTTCCATAACTGTCATGTTGTGAAAGATTAACTATATTTCCCTCCATCCTATCCCTCTCATCATTTATTCTATTCTCTCCTTTGACCTTGTCCCTCCTCAAAAGTGGCTTTTTTTTCAGGGCGGGGGAAATCACATGTCCAGGATCACACAGTTTCTAGATGTCTGAAACTATTTGAACTCAGTTCCTCCTGACTTCAGGGCTCAAGCTCTATACACTGAGTCACCTAGCTGCCCAGAAAGCATATATTCTAATCATAAATGTAAGAATGTAGTGCCAATATGATTTTCACCATGCCTACAGTGGCCATGAATATCATGGCGCAATTCTGAATTGCAAAATACAACAGACTCTCCACATGGATGGTAGAACCAAAATATTTATTCAGACACCAGAAAGCCAAATTCATCGTAGTAACAAAAATCTATACACAATAACAATGCAGCAAACAACCAGCCTTCCCCCTGCTAGGCATTTCACAAACCAACTCCCTTAAACAAATCACAAGCAGGCTTCCCTTAAACAAAATGCCCTTCTCACACTCACAACCAGCTGCAGCCTTGCCTGTGTCCTTCAGTTCTCACTGCTATGGCCATATTTTTTCTCTGCTCCAGCTCTTCCCCTTTTTACTCCACCCATTCAGAAAGCTCCTCCCACCACAGGCTCCATGTGACTCAGACTTCCATGTAACCCAGGCAGGTAACATGGGCCTATTAATGAATGAGAAAGATCTCCTCATTTAAATTACCATTAAATGCAGGCCTTATTAATATGCATTATATAGGTCAAGTTGGTGGGGCAACTAGTCTCAACAGACAAAATATAGCAGTGATCACACAAAGTAAACAATATCTTAGGGTGGGACTTGAGCCCAAGCATCCTATCATTCCCCCCACGAACAAATGAGACACAAAATCTTGGAGTATGGAACAAAGGTCTCTTCTTCCATAGCTTCTTCTTGCTGAGACTGTACACAGAGGTGTCTCCACCCTAAGAGGTCCCATTTAAGGGATCACCTCTTTAGGTGGTATCCAGAGCTTGGTAGATGCCAGATCTAGGGGTGACATAGCACAGTCATGGACAGAGGGTAACATCTGATTTAAACAATCAGGCATCTGAAGGTAGAAGGTATTATACCTGCAGGCAACAAATCTGACAAACAAGGTGAACAGACAAAAGCCAAAAAGAAACCAAGAGATAATAATCAGACACAGGATAGATATGGATTCCATGAACTCACTATCGTATCCTCATTCACTCTTGTTTACTGTTTTCTGATTTGCTGTTTGGGGGTCATCCTTCTGGTTAGAGGTATACTTTCTTTAATCTGAGCTGGGACCTGGACAATCATCCATTATCCTTGCAGGTGTGACAAACTTGGATACAATGTTTCAGAAGAATCTGTAGGGGCAGTTTCTATAAGTCAAGCTTCTTTCCTTGATTCATTTCCTATATATCATTAGTTGGAATGCCATCTATTCTTCCAAAATCTATCCCTGCTCTCTATAGAGCAATAAATAATTCTTTTCTTTTCTATCTATTCTGACTTTGAATCTGCTGACTATTTACTCTTCTCTCAAAGAAAATTATCTTTTTTCGCTGATTCTCACCATCCCAGGTACCAATGATTCCCCCATCCTTTGGGTGAACTGTTTCAAAATATATGTGACCTCCTGCTGAGTAAAATCCTCTTATTACATCCCCAAACATTGTGGGGGTCCCCTGATTCTCCTGCTTCTTTCTTAGTACCAGCAGAGCCTTAGCCTCCTCATTTTTTTCATTTTCCTACCACACATTTTCCTGGCCTGCTTTGGGACCCCAGCCTGTGCAAGAGCTGGATTCACTTTCCTATTGTTAATTTTTCACCTCCTCCTGTGAGTGAAACCAACAACAGCTTTCTCTTCCACCACCTGAAATTCTCTAGCTTTCTCTCCTAAAGGATGATTTGAACATTGCAGGATAAAAAGCTTCTCCTGCAAATCAGCCAACTCCCTTTCCCTCAGAGCCTTCTCCCCTATCATCTTGTCTCGACTTTTATGTATAATTTGATAACTTGTTAGCAAAGGCTGCCTTTCCTACTCCCCTGTAATTTCTTGCCCTGGTTCTATTGGTATTCCCTGCAAACATCTTTCTAAGTCTCTGGTTTCTGTAGCCTTGGTTCACAGTTTTCATCGAGCCTTGTGCTTTTAGCCCAATTCTCTTGCTATGGAGAAATAAGGCAAATCCTCCCACCCTGGGACATCCATTTCTCCCTCAGTCTCTTCTGCCTTTCTGTCTCGAAATATAGGTCTGATAATACACAAATCTATCCTCATCACCATTTGTAGCATCAATGTGATATTCACAGTGCCCACAGTGGCTATGAATATTGTGGTGCAACTCTGAATCCCAAAACACAATAGACTCTCTATATGGAAGACAGAACCAAAGCATTTACTTAGACACCAGAAAGCCAAATCCATCATAGTAACAAAAATGTATACACAATAACAACGCAGAGAACAGTACCAGCCCCAAGCCTTCCCTCTGCTAGGCTCCCCACAAACCAGCTCCATTAAACAAATCACAAGCAGGCTTCCCTTAAACTAATCACAAACAGACTTCTCTCAAACAAAATGCCCTTCTCACACTCACAGCCAGCTGTGGACTTACCTGTGTCCTTCAGTTATGACTGCTCTGACCAAACTTTCTCTCAACTCTGCTGCAAATCCACCCTTTCCTGATCCATCCATTCAGTAAACTTGTTCCACCACAGGCTCCATGTGACTCAGACTGCCACGTGACCCAAGTAGGTCACATGGGGCTATTAATGAATGGGAAACATCTCCCCATTTAAATTACCATTACAAAGAACTAGTTGTTATTCTTTCATTTATATTTCTGTAAGTTTCACCCACAAATACAAATGATCAATCTAATATAAACTTAAACATAAAATTTTACTGGAGGCCTCAATCATTAGAAAAGAAATAGAAGCCTATGATTTTCCACAAATTTAAAAATTAAATTTTCTAGGAAGTGATTCATACCAGTGAATTTTAAGGAGAATTTTATTAAGAAGTTAGAAGAATGAATGACAGTTTTCAAGAAGTCTGTAAAATTCTATTTTGACTCATTCAAGGAATAAGAATCTTATTTAACTTGGAGACATGAACACAAGTCCTCAGAGGTACCCTGCAGTGTCATTTAACATCAAAACCATACATTAAAGCCAATGCCCCAGAGTCTAACTTATTCAAGCAAACAGCATTTCTAGGGAAAAGGAAGTATGGTTATACTATGAAATGGTGTTAAAGTCATCTCTCTCCTGTGGTTAATAGTGTAATTTTTTAGAATAAATGAGCAACTTAATGAAATGGAAGGATGTAGAGAAATCGATCATGAACTATGCTCAAATGTTTACTATTAATACTTTGACTTGTAAAAACACTGAATCATAAGTTACTGTGGATAATTTGATAAAGAAACCAAAGGCATAAACAGAATATGTTTTACTTATACATTTCTTTTCACTCTCTCTCTCTCTCTCTCTCTCTCTCTCTCTCTCTCTCTCTCACTAGTGAGTGAATGACATTGTCTCTACTCCATTTGAGAAGAACATCTGTAATACCCAGCTGCACATTGACATTTGGGTAAGATTTGATTGATGGTGTAGTTAAGTATAGATTTGCAAATGTGGCCCAAGGCCAGTTCCCCCTTATTTCTGCAACAAAACAGCACAAGTCTTAATATTGAGTGTTTTTTGGAATGAGAAAGAACCATTTCTAGCAGCATGCTGAGTGTGGAAAAGAATAAATTAATATGTCTTGCTACCTACCCATAGCTTTTTTAGCATATTACAGGTATCTACTCTCATGAAATTTTAGCTCATTGGTGTAGAAGAATCACATTATCATGTTTTCATTGTACTGTTTAACCTGATATTGCCACTTGGATACTCTCTAAAGTGCTACATTTTCTGACAGTGTTTCTTCTTTCCATGAAACATTTCAAATTAAAACAAAAATCACATTTTGTAACATCAACCTACATGTCCAATTAAAAAAAGGAAAAAAAAAAAAAACAACATGACCAGATGTCATTTATGCAGGACACAAAGATCCTAATGGCCTTCACCAGATATTTGCATAATCTGTGAATTTCTAGAGAGACTAACAAGTCAGATTTAATGGCAGTAACTATCATCTAAGAAGTTTTTGGTATAAATGAAAGACCAGTGTGCTGAAGGTATAATTGAATATATGAGGAACAAAATATTATATGGATACAAAGAACATTAAATTTGGAATGGGGACAAAAGATAGGTTCAAATCCTTCTACTGATAATATAATTATCAAATCTCAGAATCTCAGTTTTCTCATTAGCAAAATAGGGATAATAATAGTAGTTAACTCATCTCAGCAGAGTGCTGTGAGGTCCCAATAAAATAATAGCACATAAATAAGGAGACATATCCAGAGAGGATCACTTTAAAAGCAAAAGATAGCCTTTTAATTTTTAAAGGGCATACATCTTAAAATGTATGCCAAAATGATCCACATTTATTTTTCAAATATGCTTCAAAGACATTTTAATCATGTGAAACAAGATTTTAAAAACTCATTATTATAATGAAAAATCTCTCTTCTATCTAAGTTGGAAATTGGAAATATATGGGAAATTTTCTTTATAGAAATCAACCAGATTCATTGCACTATGAAAGGTTTGGAGTGGAGTCTCTGAATTTTTCCTCAGTTCCTTTCTTGAAAACTAAGCCAAACTCTGAAGTCAGTGGACAATTACCTCTACTATTTACTCTTTGTGTGACACTGGGTATATCCTCAAACCCCTCTGAGCTTCAGTTTCTCATTTGTAAAATGAGGGAGTCAAACCAGATGGCCTCTAAGATCCCTTCTAGATCTCAATCTACAGTCCTATGGTTTACCAGTGGGGATGGGGTGTGTGGGGTGTGTGTGTGTGTGTGTGTGTGTGTGAAGTGCTGTTGTGTGTCCTTGTCTAGCAAGGTTCCTACACTTAGAAAGATTATTATCTTCTTCTATCCTTTGTTATTTCTTCTATCATGAGTAGATTTTAATGAAAGTGTCTATTTAAACCTAATGATAGCTCAGCTGAAATTTGCCAGCAGCAACTACATTATTTCTGTGATTCTTATCTTATTTGGACACATCAAACTTACAAAATTGATTTTATTGGGCTATTTTTTTCCATATTAACTAATGACAACATTGTCTTGTTGGTGACAATATTATTATTGTATTTTATAAAATTGTGTATAATTATAATGTAATTATTATTTTTTCAAAGTACTTCCACTTTCTACTTCTCTGCCCCATTTTATCATTAGAAAAACTCCACAAAGTAGATGACACAGTTATGTCAGGAAAGGAGTATAATATTAAGGAATGAGCTTTAGACAGATCCTTAATCTTAAGGTCCTTAAAACAGATTAAGGATCTGTCTAAAGCATTCCCTGCTTTTCTGTTGCCCACCTCCGTCATATTGCACAAGATGCTTCATCTTTGTGCCATTAGTTTTGGTCATGATTAAAAAGAAGGCATTATGCTGCAAAGTCTTTAATGTATCTTTGAGCTGTAAATCTGTATGATTCTAAAATATTTATTTGATTATTGACAAAACTGAGGCAAATAGAAGTTAAATGACTAACTAAAGTCACACAGCACAATCGTGACAAAGCTGAGATTAGAGCTCAAGCATCTCAACTCTGGAGTCCAGCATTCTCTCTTTTGCCATCCACTGACTTTCCAATTGTGCTTCATTATTTTTTCCTCATGACCTACTCCCAAATTAAATTTAAATGCGATGTAATTCAGTTAAGAATACAGCAGCTGTGATAATATTACATTAAAAATGTGTTGTATCTGTTAATGGGAAAATACTTAATTGGGGAGGAAAGGGAATCCCGTTATATAATTGTGGCCCAAGGGAGTAAATATCTAATAACTGTACATATTATTTTAATTATTTATGTTTTTACGGGGGAAAAGTGAAACCTTAGGAATCATTAAAATAAATTTCTATCCATACTTCAAATTGAAGCCTGAAACGCAAATTTCTTGACCAGAAAGAGACATAAATTAAACCCTATAGACTGTTTAGAGAAAAAGTAAAATGAAGAATCCTCATGTGCTTCACAAGATAAAGATATTGAAGCAGAACAATTGGAATGCACTCCTAAAAATGAAAGGACCTTTAATGAAGGTTATGAAAGTCTCAAAAAAGAATACAGAATGAATGTTAATAATGGTAACGATGATATATATATACCTCTGGATGCCTGTCTGGTAATCCAATAAGACACTGACTTTTAAAGGTAACACCCATCATGAATTTAGGTGAGTGATATGAACTAGAAGAAAAGGAACTCCTGATATTAGCTGAATTTGACTTTTTGAAGGATTATTCCAACTTAGAGTAATACAGAAAGGGAAAACAATATTTATCAAGAATAATTAAATTATCGTCTTTGAGCAAGAATAAAGGGACCTTCTGCACAGTACAAATACATTTCAGAGTGAAAGTAAAGATAACAAGTACTGGATGATGCAATACAGTATTATCCTTAGTTGGCCTATCACACTTGAGGAATGTCAGATATTTTTACTGTAAATTCTTTTGGTAGATTTGCTGCTTTGATGTACCAGTTATCATGATTACGTTAATTGAATAGTGACTATGGTCACTATTAAAGAGTGTAAAGATTATGACCCATTCGAAAAGAACCTAATTATTTAAAGGAAAAAAAATAGTAATCAGAGGCACTGCCAAGTGTATGCTATGAAAAAATGACCCTTCTATAGAGAAAACCCTGCTCCTCTTCCTCGTCCTCATTTTCTCTGCCTCTCTCTGAATATAAAAAGCTAGTATCTTTCTAATGCAGCTCTAAATTCCTTCTGAGATCACAATTCTCATCAATAACAAAAGGAAAGTGACTGGCAATATTCTAATTCTGATGCAACTCTTGTAGATGGTACATCACATTAAAAATTTCCTAGATTTATTACTAGATTATTCAAAGCTTGAAACAGAGGAGGGAAAACTTAGTGACCAAGACTAAATTGTTTTCAACGACCGAATTCGGGAATAACACTTTGTTCTCTTCTACTCTTATCATCTTGTCTTTGTCCTGCTACAAAGCTAGCATCACATCTTATCAGAACACTAATAAATTATATTGAAGTGGAAGTCGGCAGACTAACAAGTATCATGAAAGTTTCCAATGAACTTGGGGTCACAGAATATGAATCTAATTCCCATCTCTTCTGTTTATGTGAACTTGGGCAAGTCCCTTTACCCTTTGGGTAAAGTTTCCTCGTATGTCAAAGGAAGGGGTTGAAAAACAAAAATAATGAACTCAGACAAGAAAGAAACATGGAATTATACCATAAAAGCTGGACAACCATTCATGTGACACAGGGATCAATCAATCAATAAGCCATGTGTCCAGTAATTGAGCAAAGACTGAGCAAATTCTACAACAAATTGTGCAATGAAATGCATAATTTGAATTATGAAGAATTCAAATAAATATTGAGATGATGAAGAGAAAGAAAGCAGAACCAAGAGAACAATATTCATATTTGTTATAACAGTAGCAACAAAATTCAGTAAAATATAAAGGCAAAGAAAAAAGTTTAAAAGGAATATGAAAATAAACAGGGAAATTTTGTTATTACCTTGTTAGAGATAATATACATATTTTAAAAACTGCAAATAGTGGAATTTTCAGTTCCATGTAAAATCATTTATTTGGTGCTTAGTTATGTGTTTGGATATGTATGTTTGTTGATACTTTCCAGATGTAGATTTTTGATCCCATGATCCTACGGAACACTATAAAGATATATAATTCAATACTAGACCTAAGTGTACTTGCATGAGATAAGGGAGAGATTTCACATTAAGAAAAAAAGGAAATGGCTTACCATTGGTAGAATGTTCCTATAGCAATCTGGATGAAGCATAATAGAGTCATAAATAGTCTAGCATGGAGGACCTACTACATTAATTCAATTGGCAAATGTTTAAATTACTTTTACTTATAAAGGTAATAGAAGCTAAAAATTAATTTGTTTCCTCACAGACTAATGAAAATTGAAGTACTGAATGAAACATATTTAAAAGTCTAAATCAAAAGAAAGTCATACATACTAATTTCTATGACAAGCATGTACTCTGTTGATGCTGTGGTCAATAGTTGATTATCAATAGTAAGGAGTAGTAATGGAAGCAGGAACTTTGGCATAAAAGATTATAATAATGTTTACATGGCAATTTCAGGTTTACAAAGCACTTTAAATATATTATCCCTCATTTGGTTGTCTCAGAGAGGCAGCATAGCATAGTGAATAGACAACTGGCCTTAAAGGCAAAAAAGACCTGGGTACAGGTACCACCTCTTATCCTTAGCAACTGTGTGACTTAAAGCAAGTTACCTAATCTGTCAGTAAACTCTGTGTGCTATAAGTTGCAGAGGAGGTATCAATCTACATTAACAAATGAAGCCCCCTCATTTGGCAATCACTAGATGATTGCAATATGGGTTCTATTCTTCATCCTTTGATGTTTACAATAATGCGATGAGGTAGGTTCTATTATTATCCCCATATTATAGATCAAGAACCTGAGGCTAAGAGAAGTTAAATGACTTGGATATGTGTAATGGTAATTTAAATGGGAAAATCTTTCCCATTCATTGATAGGCTCATGTGACCTACCTGGGTCACATGGAAGTCTGAATCACATGGAGCTTATGGTGGGAGGATTTTGCTGAACCAGTGGAACAAGAAGGGAATAGGAAGAGGCAGAGCTAGAGGAGAATTGAGGGAAAAATTGGTCAGAGTCTAGTCAGAACTGAAGGATGCAGGCAAGCAGGCAGCTGGCTAGCATGAGTGAGAGAGCTTGTTTGTGATTTTGTTTTTGGGAGTTGGTTTGTGGAAAGCCTAACAGAGTGAAGGCTTGGGGCTGGTGTTGTCCTCTGCATTGTTACTTTGTACAGATTTTTGTTACTATGGATTTGGCTTTCGTTTTTCTGAAAAAATGTTTTGGTTCTGTCTTCCACGTGGAGAGTCTGTTGTATTTCATGATTCAAAATTGTGCCAGGATATTCATGGCTGCCATAGGCGCTGTGACTGTCTCATTGGTACTACAGCATGGTTATGCAACATAGTGCTGTGATTAAGAGCTGGACTTGTAGACAGTACATTCTGGATTGAAATCTTGAAATCCTGCCTCAAACATTATTAGTTGTTTGATCCTGGAAAGGTCACTTGACTTTACTGAACCTGCTTTATCTGCAAAATCACTAGCATTCCCTCATGCTCTAAATATATAATCTATAACCCTAAAAGTATGGGTAAGATTTTGAAGTCAGTTGTCTTGACTCTAAGTTCAACACTCTAGTTACAAAAGCACTTGGCTGCCATAGACAGTGATGGATTTCCTATTCAGTTGCCTTGGGGCAAGAGTAGTTCGGTAAGGAATTCCAGGGTATCCAGGTATAAAGTACAATTCATGCTTTCAGTTTTAGAGAAAAAGACCAAAGTATCATCCTACCCAGGGAAGGAGAAATTCCTTTTAGCAAGCATTTATTTAACAAATAATTGTACTTAAAATAGATTCCTGCACTTTACTTGATTTCCAAGGTGCTAGAGATATAAATACAAAGATTAAACAATTTCTATATTTTTTAAAAAGGGGCAAGATTTCTACCAGGAATAGTAAAATATATATATATGTATGTATGTATATATGTGTGTATGTGTTTGCATGTGTGTGTATTATATTTGTATATAAAATATGTAAATACATAAAGCACGATTATAAAATAAATATGAAATGTTAAAGGAATGAAGGCCATAAAAACTGAGGGATTTGGGGAAAGCTTCACATAGCAACCAGCAAATAAACTGCATTTTGAAGGGAATTAGCAATTCTCAGGAGCAAAGTGAGAAAGGACAGGATTTTAGGACTGGCAATAGCCTCTGTAAAAGCATGAACGAAAAAGATTGAATGAAATAAGAACAAGTAGACCCTGTTTCAAACTTACAGTGGGTGGTGGGGAAGAATGTGTAATAAATCCAAGGAGAGATGGGAGTCAGATTGTGAAGGATTTAAATAGCAAGCAATGTGCCTGCATTTTAGCTTAGAGTCAATCCTTCAAAATTTGTTTGATCCAAAGATCTGCTAGAGCCACCTTGATTCCGTATAAGCCAGCTGTGAAAATCCTAGTCTGAGCATCTATACCTCAGAGATCATCAGGTGATATAAACCAAGGCTTGTTTTATTATTTTGTGGATTTTTAGAGTTAATAACATTATGGAGATAGTGTTCATAATCCAGATTCAACCTAAAAGTATGTCATGCTTTCATTTTTCCCCACAGAGAGCTGGATATTAAACATTTGTCAGCATACCCCTTGGCAGTAAGATGGAGGAAGGAGTAAAGAAAAGAAAGACTAGAAGCCAAGAGATCAATTAGAAAGAGTAGCCTGGAGAAGAGGTGATGAAGGCCTATATTAAGAAGTTAGGCACACAGTCAAAGAGAAGAGAATAGGTGAGAGATTTTGACAAATATTTGATTATGAAGAATCATGGAGCATGAGAGCTTGAGGATGACTAAAAGGTTTATAGCCTGGTTGAGTGGAAGAATGATGATATCGTGAAAAAAAAGGGGGCAGTTTAAGGAGTGGTCATTTAAGAAGCAAGATAATGAGGTTTCTTCTCTTATTTTAAATGCCAGTGGTATGCTCCTGAAAGTGAAGATGTCCAGCTGCCAGTTGGTGGTTGGGATTTCTCTCAAAAGAGAAGTAAAGGCTGAATATGTCCAAAAGTCATTTCCTTAGAGGAGGTAAATGAACCAAAGAAGCTGGTAAAAATTCTAAAGAGAGATAATATAGATAGAGAATAAAAAAGGGCTCCAGACAGAGCACAGTTGAGGAAACTCTATGTTGTTTTAGAGCACTTTGGTTCTCAGATGTTTAATTTTTTGGCTAAAATACAAAACCTTTGCTTGTATAACATCTGACTAAGACTTGCCATAAGTTGATATCTCTTAGGTAGAATTTCCCAGAACTAAACTACTATCAATTTTCATGAAAGGTGAGAACTTGGCCTCAAATTGGAAGTTTCTTTTATTGGGTTAAAATTCATTCAAAAAAGTTAACTTTCCATAGGAAGTGAACATGACACCAAAATAGATTGGTATTAGAGTAGATTGAATGATATTGAAGTAAAGTGTCTAGTATTCACTTTTAAAATATCAATACCCTAATGTTCAAGTTGCCCTCATATATGCATATGTAAGTAAACATATTTATAGGAGCACATGGATATATATATATATATATATATATATATATATATATATATATATATATATATATATATATATATATATATATATGTATATATATATATATATATATATATATATATATATACATATATATATATATATATATATATATATATATATATATACATGCATGTCTCTGTTATAATCAACTATCAATAATATTTCTTCTAAATGTACCGGTGCTAAAAGTAGCATCTAATTTATGAATGGATCTAAGTACCACCAACATAGGTCTTGTCCAAGTGACAAACATCTAATTTACAAACATTTCAGACATACAAATGGTTGGTTGCATGCATCTTTACACCTTCTCATTTGTCAAAGGCCCGCCATTCTTTATTTAGTCATAAACTAAAATGGGCTATATATTGCTTATGTTATGGGAAGATTTAATCTATGGTGGATGACTCAAACTATAACTTGAAATCGTCCATGTCCAGTTCTACTCTAATAAGTTGCATTACTTGGGAGAAAGAAAGGCCATTTCATGAACCAGGAGGTTGCACTGGGGACACATAATCTTAAATCCTGATAACAGGCTTATTCAATGAGCATATTTTTCACTTCAAGGCGGTAGACATACATTTAACTTACATTGAAAAATAAAACAAGGTGAAGGGATCCCATATAAATAGTTATTTACTACCTTTATAAAAAAGTTTATATCTGAAAATTATTCATTCAGCCAGTATTTATTGAGCATCTAACTTGTGTTGTGCTAGGATGCATAAAGCATACAAAGATGAATTGGTACTGAATTCATAAATAATATTCAATATACATAAGATAACTAAAATTGGATTATAAATAATCTTACCAGATTTGATTCCTTTTTTTATTTCCTTTTTGAAGTTTGTGGAGATATGGGTAAATTACTCTTAGTAGACGGGGAAAGTATATAAAAATGGTGAGACTTCATAATTATGAAAGAGTGACTTCTAGTTGAGAAAACATATACTCGTATATATGTATTCCTTCATTAGAGTGTAAGCTACTTGAAGGAAGGGACTACTTTCCTTGCTTGCTTGTATGTATATACACACACATATATGTGCGTATATATATATATATGTATGTTTTATATATATATATACACATATATGTGTGTGTGTGTATAATATTCCCAACAGCCACCACCATATGCCTGGTGCATAATGTGTTTAATAATAATAGCTAACATTTACATAGCAATTATTATGTGGGAGTCATTATGCTAAGTGTGCTACATTTATCTCATTTGAGCCTTATAATAACCCTGAGAGATAGGTGGCATTATTGTTCTTGGTTTATAAATGAGGAAACTGAGGCAAATAGAGACTTAATGACTTGATTGGGTCACACGACTAATAAGTGTCTGAGGCCACATTTGAATACAGGTCTTCTGTTTCCAGGGCCTCTTTGTACTTCACCACTTAATCACTTCTACAGAATCAGGGTAAGGAGAAGCAAACAAGAAGGGAGTGCTGCACTCTCAAGTGATATTTTAACAAGAAGGCAGCCTTTCTCCTATTTATATATCAAGAACCAGTTTTATAATCCTATGTTTTAAGGTAGAATTACTGCCAACATAGCTTCTATGACTGACTTTTGGAAGTTGTCATCATCAGTACCTTTGACAGAAGGAGCTTTGTAGATACAGCTCACTTAGCAGTAAAAAAAAAAAAAAATCTCAACTCTTCTCAGCACCAACTTTGTTTTGTGGAAAACAACTTATTTATTTATGACTTTTCTTTTAGTCCCTTCAGTTTTTACCCTTTAAAATATGTGAAATATTGTCAATGTATATATATATTTTAAAATATAATATTGTAATGTGAATAAATAATAAAGTCTTTGGTATTACTAAGTCAGAAAGAGAATGTGACATATATGGATTATTCTTGGAGAAGAGAAACAAATAGTATTATTTGGCTCAAACCAAATTTCCTAATTTCGTATTTACAGACTAAAAGCATGAAAATAAAGTTGTATTCTGGGCAAGAAACCTTACCCATCACTATACTGACAGTCAAACAGTTACCAGAGGCTCAAGAGTCTGAAATTGCTTCCAAGTGTGAATGCTCTGGCCAATAGTATTCTTTTTTTTTTTTAATGGTCCATGAACTTTGATTTTTTTCTTTCCTCTGATTACTGAAACAAATACAAAAGAAAAAGAAATATTTTATAAACTTAAATATTGAAAAAAATACGAAATAAGAAAAAATCATGTCATGTGCACAGCAGAACATGAGGATTCAAAATATATAACAATAAATTTCCATTTCAAGAAAGCCTATATAATAAATACTACGCACTGTATTAAGATCTGTCCATCTTTGCTTCCTTGTTAGCGTTTTTTTGTTCTCTGCTCTACACTTTCTACTGTGTTCTTTTTTCCCCTTGCTTTCCCTTCCCCTCTTAAAAGCTACAATTAAGTTTGGCTATATTTATATATAGACATAGACATATAGATTACATGTATACCCACATAGTTTTCCTAAGAAATTCTACTTCTGATCTTTCTTTATATGTTTGTGCACATCTCTTATTTCTTATCCCTCCTAACTCCTCTACTTTACTTCTACCTGCTACCTTGTTCTCCTATAACCTAACCCAATGTGCTCCCCATACAAGGATCCCTTCCTTATCCTCCCATTCCCATAAATCTAAAGACCTTTTTATAATCCCTTCCCTTTAACATATTCCCTCACCCTACCTTCCAGAGATCCCTCCCTTATCCTCTTGCCCCTCTCTATCCATTTGGCGTTTTATTTCTTTATGAATTTAGAAGACTTTTATAGTCTTCTAGATATGTATATATTGTTCTTTCTTGAACCCATTAAATAGTTTCCCAGGACTAACAGTCTTCATCCTCCATTTAATTACTCTATGTCAGTTCATCCTCTCATATCTCATTTGAATAAAATAATTACTCTTTTTCAGCTGTTTCTAAACAGTTTTACTTTTTAAAGTCATATCATACTCTGGTCTACCATAATCTTTCTTATGAACTTCCCAATTACTAGAACAATCTTAGACATATGCTTGCTTTTTTTGGTCATTTTACATACCTAAAAGTAAAACAATCTGTCCTGACTGAGTCCCTTGCCATCAGTCTTTGGAATGTACCTTATATTTTTCTTGACTCTTATATGTCAAATCTTCTATTCAGTTCAGGGTTGTTTGTTTGTTTCTTTCTGTAAACAAAGTCCTAAAAGTTTGACAGTTCACTAAATGTCTTTCTTTTTTCATTCAGGATTATACTTAGCTTTGCTGGGAATGATATTTTCAGGTGGAACTCCAGTTTTTCTACTCTTCAATATATAGTGTTCCAAGACCTACAGTCTTAAGTGTCACTGCTTCTAGGTCTTGTGTGATTCTACATTTGGCACTGCTATATTTAAATTACTTTATTTTTCTTATTGCTCATAATATTTTATCTCTGAGCTGCAAGTTTCAGAATTTGACTTTAATATTCCTATGTATTTTCCTCATAGGATCTCCCTCAGGTGGTGATAAGTGAACTTTTTCTATTTTTACTTTTCCTTTTAGTTCTAATATTTTAGGACAATTTAATTATGTCATATTATTGTATTGAGATTCTTTTTTTGATCATAGGTTTTAGGTACTCTGATTATTATATTTTCTCTTCTTGATCTGTTCTCCAGATCAAATTTTTTATTTTTATGAGGTATTTCACATTCTCTTCTATTTTTTCATTCTTTATATTTTTTCTTATTTCTAGATTTCTTATAATTTTGCTGTCTTCCCCTTGCCCAATTCTGATTTTCAAGGAGTCATTTTCTTCCTTTAGATTCTGGGCCTCCTTTTCTAGTTGGTTGACTTTCTTTTCACAACGATCTTGTTTTTCTTGAATAGTTCTTTTTTTTTTTTTTTGTAGTTTTTCCTCAAGCTCTCTCTTTTGATTTTTAAAGTCTTTTTAAAGTTCTTCTATGAATTCTTTTTGAGGAGCTTCCCATTAGACACTGCTCTTTGAGGTAAAAGAGAATCTCTTTACTTTAGTATCATCCTCTGAGGATGAGTCCCAGTCTTCTCTACTCCCATAGTAATTCTCTATTCCTTCTATTCTTTCTCTTTGTTTGCTTTTTTTTTTTTAATTTTTAGGAGCTCAGTTTTTATAATCACCTCTATTTCTGGAGTATAGGGTAATGTTACCTCTGACCTCAGATGCTTCTTCAGTTCTTCCCTCTGATCTGGAATTGGAACCAACACCTCCAATCTCCTGTAAAGACCCACAGACAAAGGCATCCCTGTCCCACTGCTTCCTCACTCACCTAGCATGTATTGGTTCTTTCTTGCCCTGCCATGTTTGTGCAGTACAGTAGAATCTGGTGTTCCTTTTCAACAGAGGCCCCCTCAAATTTCAGTGGCTCAGTCACTCAAAAACCCTCATTATCCCTGGAGTAAACGTTCCTGTAGCTGGCATAGAAGCAGCCTCCCAACCTAGATAATCCCAGGACTTGCTACTTGTTGTTTCAGCAGACCTAGGACCTAATCTGGAGGTGTTTACACATCATAGGGATCAAACCTCATCCTGAGATTTTCTTCAGATCTCCAATTGTCCCAGGAGGACCCCTGTTCTTCTCTTTCTCTTATTTATTTTTACTACTCAATATTTGCCCTGAGGTGCTATGTCATTTCTTTTACAGGAGAAAAATCTTGAAAGCTTTGAATTTTCTGACCTATTCTGCCATCTTCCTACAATACTCTCCCACTTGTATTCTTATCTGACTAGGAGTTAAAATAAAAAGGGGAGACAAATGAATTTCATATTCATAATGAAAAGGTTTATTTGTTTTTTTTTCCCAATCTTCTGTATGGATTAAATTAATATGGGAATAGATAGCAAGCATCTAATTCAAATTTTATTCCAGTGATGTAAAACTCAAATGGAAATGGGAGCCACTAGCTCTACATAAAGATCCCAGTATATTGACATTGTGAATCACATTTTAATTATTGTATTTTCATGTATCTTGTTAATTATTTCCCAATTACATTTTAATCTGGTTAGGGCCTTGCTTGGCAATGTTGTGGCAGCATCTGTTTAATCTTAGGTAAATCACTGAGCCTCCCCTATCCCTACCCCCAAAGTTTCAGATTTCTCAAATATAAAATAAAAAGGATTGAATAGAAGATCCATAATGTACATTTAAATTTTAATACTCCATATGTCTAGGCAAAGGCAGCTTAATATATAATTTTTAGGAGTAAGCAGGGCAATTTTCCCACCAGCTTCTAGTAAAATTATATAGTGATGCAAATCATGATTTTGTAACCCTTCCTACACCTGTCTTGGCAAGTCCTCTCCTCTCCTTTGCAAATGCTTATATTGCTTTTTATCTTCCCAAAATTCCAAACTGGGATATTTATTCAGAAATTACTAGATATTTCAATATTTATTTTTTTCTCCTTTTTTTCCCCCTCAAACTTCCACTCCCAAGTTTAGTTAAGGAGAAAGAAATCTGATTAAGTAAGGTATCAAGGACCTTTGGATCTTATCTTTTAAAAGGCTATTTGTATTTTGATAAAAGAGGAACATATTCAAACAAAACCTATCCAACTCTAATTTGTGGAATTTGTGTCACATTAAAGCCCACCTTAACTCCAGTTCCCTTTTCTAGATTTACTTCTGATCTCTCCAAATGCTAGAAGACACCTTGGCATTTCATTTCTTTAAACATCCCCAATCCTGGTCTTTTATTACCAGAGCAAGAGTATAAGTGATAGAGGACTTCTTCTATTCATCAACAAGTGTGAGCAATTAATATTTCTCTCATATTTAATAATTAATTATTGTATTAGGGCAAAGGTTTTTCCCATTTTCCTTTTGCTCATTCAGAAACCAACCAGTATGGGAAATCTCTCTTAGAGATTTACCAAGGTCAAGATCTAATCAGACAGGAAAAGAAATTCTAAGTATGGGCTAATGGGTGTATTCTTGCTCATTGTGTTTGCTCAGATTGGCCTGGGGTAAGATTTTTTTCCTTGTTATCAAGACAGGTGATATAGAAGTTGATATCTTTGACCATGATTTGAGTGACCTAAGTCACTACCCCAAGATCTTCATTTTAAAATAGACCACACCTGTCCTTGTATTAACCTTTCTGAGTCTAATACCACCCTTTGGCAATACCTCCTCTTCTAAGGGCATATAAACTGTGACCTCACTGCAGTTGGGGTCCTTGGTCTAAAAGAGAAGACTAAATGACCAACCTTTTATTAATAACCTGTTTCCCTTATTAATAAAATTATTAAATTACCCAGAAACTATGTCTCTTGAACTTTTTAGTCATCAGACATAAGATATCTAGCAAAATACTAATCTCAGAATATGTTACTCTTATACTATCTATTAGGAATGTCATAGAAGGAATAAATAAATACATCATATATATATATGCATATATTAGTATATTTATGTAATAATGAATGGGCATTACCTCACTTTTAGTGATTTCTTTAAAAGGCCTTAGCCTAAAAAGTCAAAGTCTCCCATTACATGCTGGGCCTTCTCCAGTCATCCTGATGAATATCTGGTCACTGGATCCATATGGCTCAGGAGGAGAAAGTGAAGTTGGTGACCCTTCACAGCCCTCCCTCACTCAAAACAAAGTCAAGAGCAAGTCATGTCATCATTTCTCTGATGTCATGGTCCTCTTCGAAAATGAAAGACAAAAATAACAACAATAATAGCAAATGTGCTATATATACTACATGCATATATATATTATATATGTACATACATACATACATACATATATATATACCATACATATACAGAAAACAAAGTCTCATAAATAATTTTCCAAAGATCTTCCAGCTTCAAGATTTTTACAATTGAGAAGTATTATAATGTGAAAGAAAGAATGTTGACTTTTGAGTCAAATCACTCAGGTTTGACTCCTGCTATTGGAACTATGTGTGTTAATTTAGGGAAGTCTCTTGAGTTTCAGTATCCTTCCAAGTAAAATGTTGGATTGAAATTGAGTAAAGTTCCTTTACGTGCTTCATCTTTGACTTTACCTTAAATTTATGCGTAGAAGGAGAAAGTAAGGCAATTTCAACAAGTTGGATTGATGAAGTTACTTAGATAGTATCATCTTGTTTTAATATTTCAAAAAGAAGGCCACTGATGCCATATTTGCATCAATTATTTGTGGAAAGCAAAATACTTTACATAGAAGAAATCCACTGGACAAGTGAAATTGGATGAACCTTTCAATTTTGAGTTGTAATAAGCAAAAGATAAATCAAAGAGAAAGAAGAAAATGAATATAGTTGATTTAAGCAAGCCTCTAATGATGCTAACAGAGATCAGATTCTGAATTAAAGACAAGCTAGTAAATGAGATCCTAAGTGTGTGTTCACCCTTCTTTGCTGAAGTAGACCATGAATCAAAGAAATAATGACATAACTTGCCCTTGACTTTGTTTTGAGTGAGGGAGGGCTGTGCAGGTCACCATCCTCATTTTTCCTCTACAGTTGTCTGAATCCAGTGACCAGATATACATCAGGATGACTGGAGATGACCCAGGATGAGGAGACTGGGGCTAAATGACTTGCTCAAAGTCACACAGCTAGTAAGTGTCAAGTGTCTGAGATGAGATTTGAATTCAGGTCCTCATGACTCCTGCACTGGTGCTCTAACCACTGCACCACCTAGCTGTCCCAGAAATAAAATATGTAAGTTAATCAATGAAGAATTACAAAGTTGGTACAATGAGTCTTAAAATTGTCTTTGTTAAGACTCTATGACTTCTAATGCAAGGATAATATGGAAGAACAAAAAGATCTCAGAAAGTTTTTCAGAGATTTTGCTGTTGCTATTGTTGAGTCATCACTGCCTTTCCCTTCTTTGCCCTTTGTAACTAGAATCTCAAGCAGATTCTAGCAAAACCCAAAGGAAAAAGATTCCCCAGAGACATGTGCAATGCAGATGACTAGAAAAACATATACAAACAAGCCATCCAGGTAATGCGAGACCCCATAACACATTCCTCTGTCAACAGGCTCTCTGAACTGACTCTCTAGTTCTTCCAAATCCAATAGCTCTCCCAATATGAAATCATCAGTCAAACTAAACAGGAGTGTAAAGGGCTATTTATATCTGATACCTCTAGCAATCCTGAATAGAGAAGGGAGGTTGGTACTCTCAGTATGACCATTAATAGTAACTTCTGCCTTCCCATATCAACTATTCTGCTTTCTTAATCATTATATTACCTTTCAAAAAATCCCCTTCTATTCTGGTATTGCATCTTTCTGGCTAAAGTGTCCTCTACCTTACAGCTACCCTCTCTGTCTTCCTTTCTACTGCTGCCCAGACACCATCAAGACTGTGTTGACCCTATTTCTTCCACATTGAAATTTACTTCTATTATGTGTCATTCTCTCAGGGTCCAATGTACCATTTGTCTGTTCTAATAAATACATCTATGTTAAAGGGAATATTTGCAATGTTGGTCTACTGGAGCCAATGACTTTGCTTAATATAATCAATTACCTCAAACAATGTACCATTTACAGAATAAGATATATACCTTTCCAGGTATATCAAATTGATTGAAGTGTGTGGCTTTGAAAAGTTAATATTACCTCCTGACAACTGCACTATATTTAAGTCAAGCCAAATAAATACACATTCATTAAGTGTTTGCTTTGTGGGTATGATGTTAAACACTGGGAATGTAAATACAAATAGAAACAAGGATAGTTCAGGTCCTCAAGGTCCTTAAATTCCTGTTGGAGAAGGCAACACACACACACACACACACACACACACACACACACACAAAGGAAGTTGGAAAGGGAGGAGGTGGAATAATTAAAGCTGTATTCAATGGGGGCACTTTAGAGAAAATGGGGAAGAGTCAAGAGTGAATACTGAATAGGAATAAAGACTTGGTTGGTCTCAACCTCTCTTGGAAATGGAGACACTGGAATGAAACAACTGGATGGAGAGGCCTTAGAAAGAGAACCTACTTCCAGTGTGTGAGGTCAAGGAAGCTTTCCAATGGAAGAGTTTTCTAGGGCATTATAGACAGGTCCAAAAGCATCAGGAGTGCATCTTGAAGAAGAAAGTTTACCTCACTCATCCAGGTCAGATTATCAACCATACAAATATCAAGTGTTTGTTGAACAAAAGCATGCCAGATTGTTGCAGAAAATATCTATCAATAATATTTATTAAATTCCTGCTATATGCTTGGCACTGTGCTAAGTGCTGGGGATACACAGAGGCCAAAAACATTCCTCACTCTCAAAAAGTTTCTATAAGAGAAAGTTATCTAATAACTGAGTTTAAGACAAATTTTAGTGAAAATGACCTTGTCTTATCCTGATTGTATTTCCACAATACTCAAATTATTTCTTTCTTGCAATATTTTCTCCTTCACCTGGAAGCTCTGGAATTTGACTACAATATTCTTAGGCGTTTTTCTTTTTGGATCTCTTTCAGGCGGTGATTAGTGGATTCTTTCAATATTTATTTTAACCTCTGGTTCTAGAATATCAGGGCAGTTTTCCTTGACAATTTCATGAAAAATGATGTCTAGGCTCTTTTTTCATCTTGGCTTTTAGGTAGTCCCATCATTTTTAAATTGTCTCTTCTGGATCTATTTTCCAAGTCAGTTGTTTTTTAAATGAGATATTTCACATTGTCTGCTTTTTTTTTCATTCTTTTGGTTTTGTTTCATAATTTCTTGATTTTTCATAAAGTCATTAGCTTCCATCTGCTCCATTCTAATGTTTAAGAAATTACTTTCTTCAGTGAACTTTTGGACTTCCTTTTCCATCTGGCCAATTCTGCTTTTTAGGACATTCTTCTCCTCAATGGCTTTTTGGATCTCTTTTGTCACTTGGGTTAGTCTATTTTTACAGTGTTTTTTTCTTTAGCATTTTTTGGGTCTCTTTTAGAAAGCAGTTGACTTGTTTTTTTTTTTCATAATTTTCCTACATCACTCTCATTTCTCTTCCCAATTTTTTCTCTACTTCTCTTATTTGATTTTCAAAATTTTTTTTGAGCTCTTCCATGGTCTGAGACCAATTAATATTTTTCTTGGAGGTTTTGGATGGAGTAGCTTTGACTTTGTTGTCTTCTGTTTGCATGTTTTGGTCTTCTTTGTCACCAGAGTAAGATTCTATAGTCTGATTCTTTTTTTGGTTTTTGTTCATTTTCCCAATCATTTACTTGACTTGTGAGTTTTTTTGTCAAGGTAGATCTCTGCTTTCAGTGGGGGCAGAGGGTGTACTGTCAGCTGTGGGATTTCTCCACAATCTGTGGGCCTAGAGCTCCAGAAACAGTTGCTGCCTCATCCCCTGCTGCTGCTGTGGCTACTGTGGATTCTTCCAACCCATTTCCCCTCCATTGCCCTGGGACTGGGACCAGAGCACTCCACTCTCTCACACTAATACCACAGGATTTTTTCCACTGACCTTCCAATTTATCCTCAGTATTTTAAGGTCTTGAAGTCTGTAAACTGGCACAGGTGCAAGAGTTTCAGTCTCCCCAAGGCCTGCTCAGGTACCATCTGTGGCAATGTGGCCCACAGTGGACTGCACTCTGTCCCTTGTGTGGCATGAGAGACAATTCCCAGCAACCTTCCAGGCTGTCTTGGGCTGGAGATTTGCTTCACTCCAGCATTCTGTGGGCTCTGAAGCTTCAGAATTTGTTTAGAGTCATTTTTTGCAGGTATTTGGGTGGACTTGGGGGCAGTGCTCTAGAAAGTGAGAGTTTTTACTCAAACATCTTGGCTCCACCCACCATATGTACTATTTCACAAATAATCAGACTTTTTCTATAAAACTTCACTTTTATTCTTTGAAAAAAATTAAATAGACCTAGTCAGAATTAAGAAAGATTCAATGACAAAACAACTGGTAGAAATTGTTCTTCTATTGCTATTGTTGTTAATCATTAGAGTTGAAAGTGATCTTGAGATACAGACACATGATATGCATTGATTAAATCCTTGCTGACTGATCTAGTCCAACACCTTCATTAATGTCTGAAGAAACTGAGACCTTGAGAGTAATTTGTCTAAGGTCAAACCACTGGTCAATAAGTGGAAAATTTGGAATTGAATCCAGATCATCTTATTCCCAAATGCTTATGCTATCCTCTGCTTAGTAATGAGACTGATTACATTAGATGTAATTCATTCAACAAATATTTATTGAAAACATAATATGTGCTGAACATCTTGCTAGACACTGGAGAAGATATAAAGAAGAGAAGATGCTTTAAAATGACAGAAAGAAAAAAACAATATGAAAATGCAATGGAAGCTCAAAAAGAGGAAAATATTAAGAATGGAAAGATGAGCAATTGGGCCAAAATTTTATTTATTTATTTATTTAAGTTTTCAACATTCATTTCCACAAAATTTTGGATTCCAAATTTTCTCCCCATTTCTCCCCTCTCCCCACCCCAAAATGCCAAGCATTCTAATTACCCCTATCTCCAGTCTGTCCTCCCTTCTAAAATGCCTCCCTTCCCCATCTTGTCTTTTGTCCTGAAGGGCAAGATAAATTTCTATCCTCCATTACCTGTATTTCTTATTTCCTAGTTGTATTCAAGAACAATACTCAACAGTTGTTCCTAAAACTTTGAGTTTCAGGTTCTCTTCATCCCTCCCTCCTCACCCATTCCCTTTGGGACAGGAAGCAATTCAATATAGGCCGTATCTGTGTAGTTTTGCAAATGACTTCCATAATAGTCATGTTGTGTAAGACTAACTATAGTTCCCTCCATCCTGTCCTGCCCCCCATTGCTTCTATTCTCTCTTTGGATCCTGTCCCTCCCCAAGAGTGTTGACTTCAAATTGCTCCCTCCTCCCATTGCCATCCCTTCCATCATTCCCCCCACCCTGATTATTCCCTTCTCCCCCACTTTCCTGTATTGTAAGAGAGGTTTTCATACCAAAATGAGTATGCATTTTATCCCTTCCTTTAGTCGAATGTGATGAGAGTAAGCTTCTTGTTTTTTTCTCTCACCACCCCCCCATTTTCCCACTCCTGAAAGGTCCTTTACTTGCCTCTTTTATGAGAAATAATTTGCCCCATTCCATTTCTCCCTTTCTCCTCCCAATATATTTCTCTCTCACTGTTTAATTTCATTATTTTAAGATATGATCCCATTCTATTCAATTCACCCTGTGCCCTCTGTCTCTGTCTCTCTCTCTCTCTGTCTGTGTGTGTGTGTATGTGTGTGTGTGTGTGTGTGTGTGTGTGTGTGCGCGTGTAATCCCACCAGCTACCCAGATACTCAAAAATGTTTCAAGAGTTACAAATATTGTCTTTCCATGTAGGATTGTAAATAGCTCAACTTTAGTAAGTCCCTTATGAGTTCTCTTTGCTGTTTACCTTTTCATGCTTCTCTTCATTCTTGTATTTGAAAGTCAAATTTTCTTTTCAGCTCTGGTTTTTTCATCAAGAATGCTTGAAAGTCCTCTATTTCATTGGAAGACCATTTTTCCCCCTGAAGTATTATGCTCAGTTTTGCTGGGTAGGTGATTCTTGGTTTTAGACCTAGTTCCTTTGACTTCTGGAATATAATATCCCATGCCCTTTGATCCCTTAATGTAGAAGATGCTAGATCTTGTGTTATCCTGATTGTATTTCTACAATACTTGAATTGTTTCTTTCTAGCTGCTTGCAATATTTTCTCCTTGATCAGGGAACTCTGGAATTTGGCCACAATATTCCTTGGAGTTTCTTTTTTTGGATCTCCTTCAGGAGGTGACAAGTGGATTTTTTCAATATTTATTTTGCTCCCTGATTCGAGAATATCAGGGCAGTTTTCCTTGATAATTTCATGAAAGATGATGTCTAGGCTCTTTTTCTGATCAAAGCTTTCAGATAGTCCCATAATTTTTAAATTGTCTCTCCTGATTCTATTTTCCAGGTCAGTTGTTTTCCAATGAGATATTTCACATTATCTTCCATTTTTTCATTCTTTTGATTTTGTTTTGTGATTTCTTGGTTTCTCATAAAGTCATTAGCCTCCATCTGTTCCACTCTAATTTTGAAAGAGCTATTTTCTTCAGTGAGCTTTTGAATCTCCTTCTCCATTTGGCTAATTCTGTTTTTTCAAGCATTCTTCTCCTCATTGGCTTTTTGAACCTCTTTTGCCAATTGAGTTAGACTATTTTTAAAGGTGTCATTTTCTTCAGCATTTTTTGGGTCCCCTTTAGTAAGGTGTTGACCCACTTTTCATGCTTTTCTTGCATCTCTCTCATTTCTCTTCCCAATTTTTTCTCCACCTCTCTTACTTGATTTTCAAAATCCTTTTTGAGCTCTTCCATGGCCTGAGCCCATTGAATATTTATTTTGGATGTTTGGGATACAGAAGCCTTAACTTCTATGTCTTTCCCTGATGGTAAGCATTGTTCTTCCTCATCTGAAAGGATGGGAGAAGATATCTGTTCACCAAGAAAGTAATCTTCTATAGTCTTATTTTTTTTTCCCCTTTTTTGGGCATTTTTCCCAACCAGGTACTTGACTTTTGGGTCCTTTGTCAAGAGTAGGGTATACTCTGAGAATCTGTAAGATCTCAGTTCCTCCAAGGTGACCCAATCAAGCGTGTACTGGTCTGGACGTAGAGAGGGATTTTTGTGCCCAGAATCTTAATAGTTACCTCTCCACAGCCACCTGGCTTCCAGTTCAGCCAGGTCAGCACTGGGGGCTGATTTTCAGATAAGCTGGATGGGCAGGGCCACCATTCAATGTGAGACAAAGACCAGCTACTTCTGGGCCTCCACTCAGGGCCTCCACTCTGAGGCAAGACTCAGCTTCTCAATGCCCCCAGGGGTTTTTACGCTCCAACAATGGAAGCTGCTGCTGTGCCTGCCAATATAGCCATATGGACTCTGCAGCGCATTTAGGATTGGCCTCTGTAGCAGCTGCTTAAGGCCAGAGCTATAGAAAGCCCTTCTCCCTTCCTGGTCAGATGAAAAAACCCTGTCACTGACCTTTGGCACCTGTGGGTTAAGGGATGTGTAAACCCCCTGCTGCGACTGGAGATTCCGCCCCCAAGGGCTGTTTGTGAGCAGGGCTGCAGGGCCAAGGCTGGGCTGGGCTCTGCACTGCATCTGGTGCAAGAGACATTTCCTGTGGGCCTTTCGGGTCACCCTGGGCTGGAAATCTCCTCCACTCTGTTGTTCTCCACTTCTGCAGCTCCAGAATTTGTTGAAAGTCCCTTTCTACAGGTATTTTATGGGCTATGTGGGGAGACCCTGCATATGTGTGTCTTTCTACTCTGCCATCTTCTCAAAATTTTATAAATATGAAGTATGTTTATGCAAGTTCACCTCTCTGAAAACTCAGTTTCCTCTTCTGTAAGATGAGAAAGCTTGGTTGGATATTTCAGTTCTTTTCCAGCTATACATCCTTCATCTATCCATTCAAACATTCATTGTGCACTGAGCATGGGAAATTAGAATTTTCATGAGTAAAAAGAAGTTTACTACATAAGAAAGTTACAAGACAGCATTCCTACTCCTGAGGCACCATAAGGGGAAAGTGCTGAAGGG
Source organism: Notamacropus eugenii (assembly GCF_028372415.1). NCBI lineage: Eukaryota > Metazoa > Chordata > Mammalia > Diprotodontia > Macropodidae > Notamacropus > Notamacropus eugenii. The sequence goes on from NC_092874.1 coordinate 156,481,469, forward strand.
TACCAGTATAGAGAGAGCTAAAATAGTCCAAGAAGTCAAAAACAGAAAAACAATATTGTTTCAAAATTAAACTTTCTTTTTCCATTTTTACCCAGGCCTAGTCCTTGCCTGAAGGACTTAAGTCTCTGTTCTAGTTGACCTGCCAGAAGATACTTTTCTACCTCTAGATATGTTAAATCAAACAATACAGTACTGGAGGTAGGGACATGGACTTATCTAGAGAAAAGAAACAGAAAAACAAAATACTATATGTTATTGATCCCTCTACCTGCCTCCATTTTTTCCTGATAAAATTTTGGCCAAACTTCCCCAATGCATGCCTTTGTTACAGAGGTAAAGAAATAAATCAGAATCAGAGAGACCCTATACATTATAATGATCCACTCTTGCCACAACCATTCATTAAGCCAGAGTGGGGAATCCAAATTTCTGTTTAGGTCTTGGGTTTATTTTTTAGGATTTGACTCATCCAAAATAAATCTTATTTTAAAAAAAAATTGAATGTCTTTTTTTTTTCAAAGAAAAAAGTTATTTAAACTAAAATGCAGTGCAGAAAGATACTACACAATTTTTAGTTCCCTAGATGTATAAAATTACACACAGTAATCAACACATATTTTCAGTTTTATTTTTTTTAAGAAAAAAAGTGAATAATTTTTTTTTTAAAGAGAAACATGCTCTGTGGTGTGACCAATGTCCAGATCTAATAACTTAGATTTTTCAGTTCACATATAACATCTTTAGCTACTCTACATTCTCTCCAGAGCTTATGTATTATTCATAATAAAACAAAAGTTTATTAATAAACAATAATAGGTATGCCATTTTGATTTCTAAGTCATGCAGAAATCTCTTTGTAGCTAACAGAGAAAAGTAACAAATTAGAAAAAGTCATGAGCTCAGCTGAAAAGCTCATAGGATTTAATGCAATTGATACTCTAGGAAATTCTCTAAAACATGTTTCCTACCAAATTATTTTAGCCATATTTAACTTTTTCAAAATTTGCAGCATATTATGTTTTTGTTTAATTATTAATTGAATAGGTATACAAGGGAAACATGAAAGACGATCTTGTGATACATTTGGCCGTAATATTTTTCAATGCTCTTAATGAATGCTAGCAAAAAACCAACATGGAGATAATTGCAATCTATATACTAATATTTATTGAATATCTTGAGGAGGCAGATGCAACTATAAAGAATTTGGCTAGATACTACAGTTGAAATCAACATACAACATAGTACATGGTGAACTCAATGCAAAATAGTACTTGGCAATAGATGATAAAAAATGTTGGCAAAAGTTATTGAGAAAAAGGAAATGATAAAAGCCAAGAGACTACTTTACAGCCTCATCACTTTGTAATATAGATGCTTTTTGCAAGTAAATTCAGAAAGTTTTGAATGTGGTAAGCACTGGATAATATCTGAAACAAATGAAATCAACCAAACTTTAACTGAGAATAAAACATAGGTTACTGATCACTTTTGCATCAGTTAAATTATTTATGAAGTCATTCCATTAGCTTATAACTGTACAGGAAAAAATGTCTACACATAGTTCATTTCCAACAGTTCCAACAAAATAATGTTCATGGGAAAGAGATTAAGTAAAGGAATACAAGCATTTGCTATATTAATTAAATGAAAAGCAATCAGCAACAAGAATAGCAAAGTCAACAAATATCCTTTGTTAATTATCTGTGCTACGAATAGAAAGAAAAATAATGCAATAATACCTGACCTCAAGGAATTTATTTTCTATCACAGCAGACAACACACACATCAAATTATTTAAGAAATAAATATTTGATTCAGGAGGAGGATACTAGTTGCTGAAAGATCAAGATTGGTTGGTTGGTTATTGTCCTTCATTCTCAAAGAGGACCAAAAGGACATCGCCATGATAAAGTGATATTTCAGTGTGTCCAACTGTGACTTATAAGACCAATATGAGTTCAGGATGCTCTACCATAGGATGGGCACAGATACTCTGTGTGAATATTTGGAGTGGATACCTCAGATCTGCGCATTCCTATATTTACATTGTGTTGTCTCAATTCTGCTTTGCTCATAGTGCACAGCATCCTTTCTGATGTGGGTATGCCATGCTGAGCAGTCCTGTGGCAGTGTCTCCCATGTTGTAAAGTCAAATGTCCTTGTATCACTTCTTCGGACCACCATTCGATCACCTGCCCCATATGAGTTCTCCATGAAGTAGTCTTTTTGGCAAGCATACATTTTGCATTTGAACAAAGTGGTAAGCCCATAAGAGTTGCTCTCTCTGAAGCATAGTTTGAATGCTTGGCAGTTCAGCTTGAGCAAGGACTTCAGGGTCTGGTACCTTATCCTGCCAGGTGATCCTCAGAATCCTCCTAAGACAGTTCAAATGGAAGTGATTCAGTTTCCTGGCATGGTACTGGTCTGTTGTCCATGTTTCACAGGCATACAACAATGAGGTCAGCACAATGGCTCTGTAGTCTTTCAGTTTGGTAGGCAATTTAATACCTCTTCTCTCCCAAACTTTTCTTTGGAGCCTCTCAAACACTGAGCTAGCTCTGGCAATGCGTGCATCAACCTCATTGTCAATGTGTACATCCCTGGAAAGTACACTACCCAAGTAAGTGAACTTATCCACAGAATTCAAAATTTCTCCATTTGTTCTTATCAATACTTTCACATATGGATAGTGTGGTGGTGGCTTATGGAGAGTCTGTGTTTTCTTGGTGTTAATTATTAATCCAAAATTAGCACCGACAGCAGAGAATTGATCCCTACTTTGTTCTATATCAGCTTCAGATACTGCATTGAGTGCACCATCATCTGCAAATAGAAAATCATGCACCAACACTCCTTCCACTTTGGTCTTGGCTTGTAGCCTTTTCAAATTGAAGAACTTACCATCAGTGCAATAGTTGACCTTGATGTCATGTTCATCCTCACTGAAAGCATCTGACAACATGGGTGAAAACATCATGCTAAATACCATGGGAGCATGCACATAGCCCTGTTTCACTCCATTGGTGACTGGGAAGGCATGAGAGCTTTGTCCATTATCCAGAACCCAGGCAAACAGGTCATCATGAAATGGATGTACAATATTGATGAATTTTTCTGAGTAATCAAATTTTGACATAATTTTCCATAAGCCCTCATGACGAACAGTGTCAAAGGCCTTGGTCAGAACTACAAACATTGTGTGCAGACTTTTGTTCTTCTACTGGCATTGCTCTTGGAGATGTCAGGCAGTGAACACTACATTGACTGTCAAGTATATGACCACCTTCCAGGTGAAGGATCAGCCTATTAAGGAGAACTCTAACAAGAATTTTGCCAGCAATGACTAAGAGAGGGACCGCCCCCCTTGTCACAGGATATATTGTCACAGGATAATCTATTCCCTTTATCTTTATAGAGATGGACAGTGGAGGCATCCTTGAACTCCTGGGGGTTAACCTCCTCTTGCCATATAATCTGGAATATTTCAGTCAGCTTTTGTATGAGCAATAGTCCCCCTACCTTGTAAATCTCAGCTGGAATAGAATCAGCACCTGGTGCTTTGCCATATGAAAGGAGTCTAATGACCCTCAAAAATACTTCTTCAGTTTGAAGTTCAGCTAAGGAGGGATTAACTTCAGCCTAAGGTAAACTGTCAATGGACTCAGCATTGATTGATGATTGTCTGTTGGGAACACTATGGAAGTGTTCACCCCTCTCTCTAGGATCATGTCCTTACCACTAATCAATAGGGTTCCATCAGTACTGAATAGTTGTGATGCGCCATAGGTTTTTGGTCCATAAAGAGCTTTCAGGGAATCATAAAAGCACTTTGGATTGTTACTTTCACCATAAAACTGAATTTCATTTGCCTTCTTACTGAGTCAGTAATCCTGCATCTCTCTAAACTTTTCTTGTCCTTTGCTTTTGATGGATTTAAATGCTGCCTTTTTAGAGGTGGATGAACTATCCTGCTGGTATATCCTGTGGAGTTCTCATTTTTCGTTTAGCAGCTTCTGAATTTCCCTATCATTTTCATCAAACCAGTCTTAGTGTTTGCAAGTGTTCTGACTCAGATGAGCAAATGCAGTACTGTATACCAAATCTCTGAAAGCTGCCCACTCCTTTTCTGCTCCACTCTTGCCAACTATGGTTGGCTCAACTTTCCCTCCAAGTTAGTAACAAGCTGTTCACATTCACAGAAGAACTCTAATTTGTTGACATTAATTCTTCCAGTAGTCATTTTATGTTGGGGACAGCACTTTTTAAAAAAATTTTATTATAATTTTTTAATGTTTAACAATCACTACCATACAATTGAGATTTTATCCCCCCTGGAGCTACCTCCCACTACCCCCCTCCTTCCCCATGACTGCATACAATTCTGTATAGGTTCTACATTTACTTTCCTATTGAGTGCATTTTCACTATAGTCATGCTATGTAGTCGGACTAAAATAAATGGAAGAAATCATATAACAAATCAAAACATGATACACAAACACACACACACACACACACACAAACATGATCTGCTACATTCTGCGAATGACTTCCATATTTCTTTCTCTGAGTGTGGAAGGCATTTTGCCTTAGAAAACCACTATTGGGATTTTTTTTTTTAAGAAGTTCTTGCGTTATTACGAAATTCCAAGTCTACCAAAAAAAACTCTTGCACACTGTGGTTGTTGCTGTGCACAAAGTTCTCCTGGTTCTGCTCCTTTCACTCAGCATCATGTCATGTAAGTCCTTCCAGGCCTCTCTGAAGTCTTCTTGTTCATCATTTCTTATGGCACAATAGTACTCCATTACATTCATATACCACAATTTATTCAGCCATTCCCCAGTTGATGGACATCCCCTTGACTTCCAGGTTTTGGCAACTACAAAGAGTGCTGCTATAAATATTTTTGTACATGTGGGACCCTTTCCCATTTTTATGATCTCTTGGGGATACAGTCCTAGTAGAGCTATTGCTGGGTCAAAGGGTATGCACATTTTTGTAGCCCTTTGGGCATAGTTCCAAATTGCTCTCCAGAATGGTTGGATGCACTCGCAGCTCCACCAATAATGAATTAGTGTTCCAACTCTCCCACATCCTCTCCAGCATTTATCATTTGCTTGTTCTGTCACGTTTGCCAATCTTATAGGTGTGATGTGGTACCTCAGAGTTGTTTTGATTTGCATCTCTCTAACCAAAAGTAATTTAGAGCATTTTTTCATATAACTATAGATAACTTTAATTTCGGGGACAGCACTTTTGATGAATGAGAACGTTTAGCTTGGAAAGGATAAGTCTATGATCTGTCCAGCATTCTGTACCACAAATTGCTTTTGTCACTCCCGTATTTTGTCTGTCTCTTCTCCTTACAATCACATAGTCTATTCAGTGCCAGTCTTTGCTGTGAGGGTGCATCCATGAAGTTTTATTGCATTTGAGTAAATGAAAAACAGTGTTGATGATGAGAAGATCATGCAATGCACAAGTCTTCAGCAGTATATGACCATTGCTGTTGCTGTTTCCAACTTCATTCCTCCTTAGGACACCCTGCCAAGTCTTAGTCTGAACTTACTCTAGCATTAAAGCTACCCAGAATGATAAGCTTGTCCTCTTTTGGCACATTTGTGATAAGGATCTGTAGGTCTTCATAAAATTTTTCTTTGACTTCATCAAGGTTTGTCATGGTGAGAGCACATGCACTGATGATGGTAGCATGGCTTTTTCCTGCGAGTGGTAATCACATTGTCATGAGCCTGTCACTCATTCCTTTTGGCAGGCATACCAGCTTGCTGATTACATTCATTTTGATTGCAAAATCCACACCAGCTTCGTGGCACTCCCCTTCACTGTGCCCTCTCCAGAAAAAAGGTGTATCCAGCTCCTACTTGAGTAATCTGGTCTTCATTTGTCAACCTTGTTTCACTCAGGGCTGTTGTCTGGATGCCATACCTGTTGAGTTTCTTGCAACAAGAGCAGTGCATCTTTCAGGTCTACTGGATTTTGGGTTGTCTATAAATATGTGCAGGTTCCATGTGCTGATGGTGAGTGCAATCATCTTTAAAAGATGTTTTATACATTTTGTACATTTTTTGTGTTTTGACCACATAGTTGGATTCCCCACCTGCCATGGTAATCAGGACAAGATTGAGTAAGCAGACAATGTTTAGGGTACCTTTCCTAGCCCCCTTCCCATTCCTCAGGAGCTGAGCAGTACAATTCTTAAAAGGCTGCTCAGACACCAAGGGGGCTGTCGAGTCTCACTGCTGCTTCCAGTGAAACAAATCTCTGTCCTGGGCCGCCTGTGTGCAGGGTTGTGACTACAGTTCCCAGTGTATCCACACCTGCTACTTCATTACTTACCTGTCACCACAGGACTTTCAGGCATAATAGTAAAATTGTATTGGTGATGTTTTTTTGATTTGTGCATAATTGGATTTAAGTGAGGCAGAATTGCAGGAAGTCATCAACCTCACTCTCTCCTCCAGAGTCATCACAGTCCAGTGGCAGGACAGAGTCCAGACAGCTGGTGATGGCTCAGGATGCAGTGGATGACCTTGGTTTTTAACCAAGCTCTGTACTCCACATTGCCTACTTCATCTGCCTTCTTGGCCAATGGAACAAATTGTTCTACTCTGCCTATTCCACCAGAGGAAGGCTTCACATGATTGGGGTAGACACCCTGCTAACTCACCAATTTAAGAGTTTGAGACCCCTTGGTTACCATCAACCTGTTTTGATCTGTCTGTCAAAACGGTTTACAGGGGTGTGGCTGCTGTGCATGCTATAGCTTCTTGGAGTCACAGGTGAGAGTTGGGTGGAACAGGTGGACACCAAAGGTGGAAAGAGTCCTGAAAAGGGCTTGGCAGCCATCACACCAAAGGTACTGTCCTCCCTAAATACACGCTACAACCCAAGAGAGATCAAGAAAAAAGCTTAGGGTAGAAGGTATCATTTGAGCTGAGTCTCAATGGAAACATATTCTAAAAAGTAGAAAAGAGGAGAGACTTCATTCTAGGGACAATGGACAAACAGTACAAAGCTGCAGAGATGGGAGATGGAATGTATTATGCGAGAAATAGTGAAAAGTTCAGTTTGACTGGATTATAGAATGCTAGAAGGGGAGTTGTTTGTGGGATAAGGTTGAAAATTTTGATTAAGACCAGGTTATGAAGTGTTTTAAAAGCCATTCTTATGTGTTTACAGTTGATTCTAAATTCAATAGGAAGCTGCTACTGTTTATTGAGTTTGAGAGTGACATGGTCAGACCCACCCTGAAGGAAAATCACTTTATTAGCTGTGTGGAGAATACCTTGGAGTGCTTAGAGATAAGAGACTGGGAAACTAGTTTAAAGGCTATTGTAGGTCAGAGCTCCTGAAAATACAAAAAATCACTACAATATATCTTCACAAAGTAAATACATCCCAAGAATATGTATAGATGAAATTGGCAAGGGCTGTTGCCTCTCTTAGTCCTTCATTCTCAAAGAGGACCATGACATCAGGGAGGTGATGCCATAACATGAAAGTGAGTTGGATTTAAGTGAGGGAGGGCTGTGCAAAGTCACCAGCCTCATTTTCTCCTCTGAAATCATCTAGGTCTAGTCATCAGATACAGATCAGGACAACTAGAGATGCCCCAAGATGCAGTGGGGAACCTTGGCCTTGTTAAGCTAAAGTCTTTAACACATCTCTGTTTAAGTGAGGCAATGCCTTTCACTCATTAAGACTTAATAAGAAATGAGGCAAAGAAAGTTCTCTAAAAAAAAAAAATGTAGATGTGAGAGGAGAAGACCCGCAGAGTTTCTGGCTAAAACAGAAACAATTGCTGTTTACATTCATTCTGAGCCAGCAATAGATGAATTGGAAAGGGCACAAAAACACATAAGAAATGCATAAGACCTGGCAACATTTCTATGACAAACCATGTTTATCTTCAATAGCCAGAAACTATCATATGTGGATTCTAAAAACTCAGATTCTATTTCACTATGTAAAGAAGTAGAAATCACAGGATTATAGCTTTTGAATGGGAAAGAACCTGAGAAGTCAAAAAGTACAAACTCCTCATTTGACAAATAAGGAAATTGAGATTAAGGGGAGTTAAGTGACTCACCTAGGCTATAATAGCTACATACACATACACACAAACATTATATATATGAAAAAGAAATTGAACCCAGGGCTTGACCCCAAAGTCAGTTATTCATTTAAAGATGACTAAAGAGAAGACATTGCACAGAGGAAAGAGACCTGACTTTAGAGTTAGGAAGACTTAAGCTTAAGGTCTGACCCTATTACATGGATAAATTAACCCTGGATAAACTATTTAACCTCTTCATTTATTTAGGTAATTTTCTAAGACTGAAAATTCTAGAGAAGGCATTGATCACAGAATCATAGATTCATATCTAGAAAGGACATTAAAGGCCATCAGGTTAAAAAGTTGTCATTTTATATATGAGGAATTGAGGCCCAAAGGTCTTAAGAGATTTGTTTAAGGGTATATAGGTAATAAGTAACACTATAAAGATGTGAACCTACGTCCTTTAACTTCAGATCAAATACTTTTCTGTGCTGTACCATAGCAAAAGCCCTTTACCAAGAGATCCCTTTAGTAGTGAAATCTTATGTCTGGCTTTTTAAAAGATAAATGTGAACAGCAGCTGGACCCAAACAAGTACGCTATGAAGAAATGATCAAATATAGTAACACTGAAGGGTGTGGCAGAGTTCTTGACACAGAGTAGGCAATTAATAAAAACTTCGTCCCTTCCCTATATGCAGTCAAGATAAAATAATATTGAGATTACACAATTTTGTAAGGATTAAAGATCCCTATTCAAAATAACTGAAAGAAGGAGATAAGCCAAACAGGGTGTGGGGTGGGAAACATAGATAGCATTATTACCCAAAATCCGTGATTGAGAGTACATGAAGAAACACAAACCTGCATGCCAAATTTCTCTTTTGTAAGAAGAAAAATGATTTGTCAATATTGAGGGTATGTTTTATGAAAACATGGTTAAGCAATAGTCAGACTTTTACAATAATACTTCACTGCAGACCACATCTTTATCGTCAAACAGTTGACTAGAATATGTAGAAAATAAGAGAACCTCCTATATTTATTCTTTTTAATTGACTCATGTGGGAAAAATCCATCTATAAAGACTCTTCCAGCAGGAAGTCTCTGATGTATAAGGCAAGATCCTGCATGTTCCTTTATAACAAAAACACAGAAAAAAATTTGTTTACTAATTTTCTGATCATCAATAATACAGGTGAGACAAAAAGCAAACAGATACGCAATTGCCAAAGGTGGTTATTGCTTAGTAGAGATTGTGCAGCAAGCAATTCAAATAAAAGAGGAATTTTCTGTAGTTGGTGAAATCTTCCAGAAATTATGTTTTAAAGATTACATGGTATCCATCACCTCAGATCTTAGAATGCTACATTAGCCTCAATTAAATCCATTATCACAAAAAAGAGTTCAGCCAAAAATCAACACAGGAAAAAAATACAAGAATAGATCTCAGACTACATAAATAGATAGAGAGTCTATTGAGTTATTACGGTACATGAAAAATGATCTAGACTCAGAAAAGCAAAATGAATAAAGTGAGCTAGATCGCATTTATGAAGTCATGGAGCATTTCTAAAGATAAGTTCATACTGTTGCACAAACCACTCTTTATAATTTATGCACTTCTAGTAATCCTGCATGGCCATAGATGTAGGAACACTACAATTTTCAAAGAACCTAAACTGTAAGCAGTTTTTAAAAAGAGCAAGGAAGAGTTACATATGTGTAAATTGAATAACACTTATTGTCAATAATGACTCTTCATGCAATATTTTGAAAAGCAAATTCCAGAGGGATTAATTCCAGTAGAAAAGAAGTCTGCTGCCCTTCCCAATATCTACAATCACACATGGGCAGTAACCTTAAGAACTTCAGGAACAGCAGTGTTCACATATTAGAAGCCCCACTTTCAATCTGACCTCTTCAGCTATCATTAGGGGCAGTAACAATTCTGAAGATGCATCATGTTGTCAGCACTTACAGCTACTGAAGACCCATAAAAGAAAGTCCTTTCTACCAAATTCCATGACACCATCAAATTGTTCAACATCAGGAAAGTGTGTACTTTCTAAATAGTAGTTTATTTTTTCCAGTTATATTTAAAGACAATTTTTAACATTAACTTTTCAAAATTTTGAGTTCCAAATTTTTCTTCCTGCCTTTCTCCACCCCACTCTTCCTAAAAGGGTAACCAATTCGATATGTTATTTATGTCAATCATGTAACACATATTTCCATATTAGTCATGTTGTGAAAGAAGTTCAGAAAAAGATTAAAAGGAAAACACACACATAAAGTGAAAATAGTGTGCTTTAATCTGCATTCAGAGTCCATCAATTCTTTCTCTGGATATGAATAGTATTTTCTATCATGAGTACTTTGGAATTGTCTCCGATCATTTTATTGCTGACAGAAGTAAGTCATTCATGGTCAATCATTATGCTGTTACTATGTATAATATTCTACTGGTTGTACACATTTCACATTGCATCAGTTCCTGTAAATCTTTCCAGATTTTTCTGAAATTGGGCTGTTCATCATTTCTTACAATAGTATTCAATTATATTCATATACCACAGCTTGTTCAAACATTCCCTAACTGATGGGCATTCCCTCAATTTCCAATATTTTTCCACCACAAACAAAAAAGCTGTTAAAAATATTTTTGTGTACATAAGTCTTTTTCCACTATTTAATGATTTCTTTGGGATATAGACCAAGTAGGGGTATTGCTGAATAAAGAGGTAGATACAGTTTGACTGCCTTTGGGCATAGTTTCAAAATGATCTCCAGAATGTTTAGATCGGTTCACAATGCCACCAACGATGTATTAGTGTCCCAATTTTCCTGCATCCTCATTTGCCTTCTCTGTGATATTAACCAAGCTGATAGGGATGAGGTTTTAATTTACATTTCTCTAATCAAAAGCGATTTAGAGCAATTCTTCATAGGATTATAGATAGTTTTGACTTCTTCATTTGAAAACTGCCATGCTATTTTCCAGTTTTCCAGGTAGTTTTTATCAAATAGTAAGTTCTTATCCCCAAAAGCTGGGGTCTTTGCGTTTATCAAATATTAGGTTACTCTGGTAATTTACTACTGTCCCTTGTGTACTTTTAGCCAGTATCAGATAGTTTTAATGTCTGATGCTTTATACCATAGTTTCAGATCTGGTACTGTTGGGCCCCCTTCCTTCTCTTCTTTGTTTTAAATTCCCTTGCTATTCTTGACCACATTTTTCCAAATGAACTTTCTTTCTTTTTAATGGCTCCATACAATAATTTTTGGTAGTTTGATTGGTATGACTCTGAACAAGTAAAATAGTTTAGGAAGAATTGTTGTTTTTATTATGTTGGTTCTGCGTGCACGTGAACAATTGGTATTTTTTTCCAATTGTTTTTATCTGACTTTATTTGTGTGAAAAGTACTTTGTAATTGTGTTCATATAGTTCTGGGTTTGTCTTGGTAGCTAGAATCCCAAGTATTTTATATTGTCTGCAGTTATTTTAACTGAAATTTCTCTTTCTATCTCTTACTGATGGTCTGTTTTAGTCATATAAAGAAATGCTGATGATATATGTGAATTTACTTTTATATCCTGTAACATTATTAAAGTTGTTAATTTTTCCAAGTACTTTTTAAAATTTATTCTCTGTGTTTTTCTAAGTATTTCATCATATTACCTGCAAAGAGTGATATTTTTGCTTCCTCATTACCTATTCTAATTGCTTCATTTTTTTTCTTATCAGTATTGCTAAAATTTTTAGTAAAATGTTGAATAATACTGGTGATAATGGGCATCCTTGCTTTACCACTCTTCTTACTGGAAGGCTTCTAGCATGTCCCCCTATAGACAATGTTTGCTTATGGTTTCAGAAAGATTCTATTTATCATTTTAAGGAAAAGTTCTATTATTCCTGTATTCTCCAGTGTATTTTTATTTATTTTCAGTGTTCTACAATCAGTGCCATATAACTTAGATTTTTTTTCCCTCCCTGCCCCTCCTTTCTATTTCCTCCCTCTCTCCCTGAGACAACATACAGTTTTATATAGGTTCTACACATACATTCCTATTAAATAAATTTTCACCATAGTCAAGATGTACAGAAGAATTAAAATGAAAGGGAGAAATCGTATTACAAACCAAAACATAATACAAAAGAAAATGATCTGCTATATTCTGCAATTGAATTCCATAGTTCTTTCTCTGGATATAGAAGGCATTTTGCCTAAAAAGACCATTGGGAATTTTTTAAGTCTTTACATTGCAATGAAGTTCTAAGTCTACCAGAAAAAATCCTCGCACACTGTGGTTGTTACGGTGTACAACGTGCTCCTTGTTCTGCTCCTTTCACTCAGTATCGAATCATGTAAGTCTTTCCAGGACTCTCTGAAGTCATACCATTCATCCTTTCTTATACCACAATAGTATTCCATTACATTCATATACCACAATTTATTCAGTCATTCCCCCGTTGATGGAAATCCCCTTGATTTCCAATTTTGGCCACCATGAAGAGTGTTGCTATAAATATTTTGGTAGCTGTGGGTCCCTTTCCCATTTTTATGATCTCTTGGGGATACAGTCCTAGAAGTGGTATTGCTGGGTCACAGGGTATGCACATTTTTACAGCCCATTGGACATAGTTTCAAATTGCTCTCCAGAATGGTTGGATCACCTCACAGCTCTACCAACAATGAATTAGTGTTCCAACTCTCCCACATCTTCTCCAACATTTATCATTTTCTTGTTCTGTCATGCTAGCCAATCTGATAGGTGTGCTTTGGTAACTCAGAGTTGTTTTGATTTGCATCTCTCTAATCAAAAGTGATTTAGAGCTTTTTTTCACATGACTATAGATATCTTCAATTTCTTCCTCTGAAAACTACTTGTTCATACATTTTGACCATTTGTCAATTGGGAAATGTCTTGTATTCTTGTACATTTGACTCAGTTCTCTATATATTTTAGAAATAAGACTTTTAGCACAGACACTAATTCCACAAGTTCTTTCCATAAATCTGATAAATACAATATTCCTTGCTCTACTAATTTGTTTATAGTATCAATCTTTATACCTAGATCATGTACTCATTTGAACTTTATTCTTGTGTACAATTTCAGGCATTGGTGGATGCCAGTTTCCTCCATGGATCACCATACTCTTACCCAGTTTTCCCAGCAATTTTTGTTGAACAGTGAGTTATTATCCCAGAGGCTGGGGTCCTTGGGTTTATCAAACAGTAGATTGCTATATTCATTGTGTTTTGAGTACCTGGCATATTTCACTTGTCTACTCTTCTGTTTCTTAGCCAGTACTGAGTGGTTTGGATAATTGCTGCTTTATAATACAATTTGAAATCTGGTAGAGCTAGGTCACCTTCCCTATCAATTCTTTTCATTAGTTCCCATGATATTCTGTACCACTTGTTCTTCCAGATGAATTTTGATATTATTTTCCCAGCTCTAGAAAGTTATTATACCTGATAGTTTGATTAGTATGGCACTAAAGAAGTGAATTAATTTAAGTAGAATTGTCATTTTTATTATATTTACTCAGCCTACCCACATGCAACTGATGTTTTTCCACTTACTTAGATTTGACTTGATTTGTGTGAAAAATGTTTTGTAATTGTGCTCATATAGACCCTGGATTTGTTTTGGCAGGTAGACTCCCAAATATTTTGTAGTGTCTATCCTAGCTTTAAATGGGAATTCTCTTTCTCTCTCTTGCTGTTGGGCTTTGTTAGTAATAAAGAGAAATGCAGAAGATTTGTATGAGTTTATTTTGTAACCTGCAACTTTACCAAAGTTGTTTATTATTTCAAGAAGTTTTTTACTTGAATCTCTGGGATTCTCTAAGTATATTATCATATCATCTGCAAAGAGTGACAACTTAGTTTCTTCTTTGTGCATTCTAATTCCCTCAATTTCTTTGTCTTCTCTAATTGCTACAGTTTACATTTCTAGTACCATACTGAATAGTGGTGATAATGGACATCCTTATTTCACCACTGATAATATTGGAAATGCATCTATCTTATTCCCATTGCACATAATACTTGCTGAAGGTTTTAGGTAGATACTGTTTATTATAGTATGGAAAGTTCTATTTATTCTTATGCTCTCCATTGTTTTTCATAGGAATGGGTGCTATATTTTTTGAAAAGCTTTTTCTGCATCTGTTGAGATAATTATGTGGCTTCTGTTAGGTTTATTGTTGATATAATCAATAATGCTAATATTTTTCCTAACATTGAACCAGCCCTGCATTCCTAGTATGAATCCTACCTGATCATAATGTATTATTCTTGTGATAAGTTGTTGTATTCCTTTTGCTAATATCTATTTAAATTTTTTTGCATCTATATTCATCAGTGAAATTTGTCTATAATAGTCTTTCTCTGTTTTTGCTCTTCCTGGTTTAGTTATCAAAACCATATTTGTATGATAAAAAGAATTTAGGAGGACTCCTTATTCTCAAATTTCCCAAAATAGTCTATATATTATTGGAGTTAACTGCTCTTTAAATGTTTGATAGAATTCATGCGGCCCTGGAGACTTTTTCGTAGGGAGTTCGTTGATGATTTCTTCAATTTCTTTTTCTGAGATGGGGTTCTTTAAGTATTCAACTTTCTCTTCTGTTAATCTGGACAATTTATATTCTTTAAAATAATCATTCATTTCATTTAGATTGTCGAATTTATGGGCATAAAGTTGGACAAAGTAATTTCTAATTATCGTTTTAATTTCCTTCTCATTGGAGATGAGTTCACCCTTTTCATTTTTTATATTGGCAATTTGGTTTTCTTCTTTCTTTTTTTAAATGAAATTTATCAAAGTTTTATCAATTTTAATGTTTTTTTCATAAAACCAACTCAATTTTTTTTGTTAGTGCAATAGTTTTCTTAATTTCAATTTTATTAAACTCTCCTGCGTTTTCAGTATTTCCAATTTGGTATTTACTTGAGGATTTTCAATTTGTTCATTTTCAAGCTTTTTCAGCTGCATGCCAAATTTATTGATCTCCCCTTTCTCTATTTTATTCATGTAGGCATTCAAAGATATAAAGCTTCCCTTAAAAACTGCTTTTTCAATATCACATAAGATTTAGAAGGTTGCCTCATTATTGTCATACTCTTGAATGAAGTTGTTGATTGTTTCTATGACTTGTTTTTTAACCCACTCCTTCTTTAGGACTAGATTATTTAGTTTACAAATAATTTTTGGTCTATCTTTTCATGACATTTCATTACATGTAATTTTTATTGCATTATAGTCTGAAAGGATGTATTGACTATCTCTGCCTTTCTGCAATGGATTGTGAGGTTTTTATGCCCTAATACATGGTCAATTTTTGTATATGTGACATGTAACACTGAGAAAAAGTATATTCCTTTTTATTCCCATTAAATTTTCTCCAGAGATCTATCATATTTACCTGATCCAGAGTTTTATTCAAGTCCTTAACTTCTTTCTTGTTCATTTTAAGGTTAGATTTCTCAAGTTCAGAGAGGGGGAGGTTGAGGTCCCCCACTAGTATAGTGTTTCTGTTTATTTCTTGCTGTAACTCCCTTAACTTCTCCTCTAAGAATATGGATGCTATACCACTTGAATCATATGTATTTCATAATAATAATGCTTCTTTGTCTATCCTGCCTTTTTATCAAGATATAGTTTCCTTCCTTACCTCTTTTAATTAGATCTATTTCTGCTTTTGCTTTGTCTGAGATTAGGATTCCTACCCTGATTTTTTTTACATCAGGTGAAGCACAATATGTTCTGCTCTAAACTTTTACCTTTACCCTGTGTGTATCCCCCATTTCACATGTTTCTTGTAAACAACAAATTTTTGGATTATGGTTTTTAATCCATTCTGCTATCTGTCTCCATTTTATGGGAGAGTTCATCCCATTCACATCCACAGTTATGATTACTATCTATGTCTTTCCCTCCATCCTCTTTTCCCCTCTTTGTGGTAGAGCCTCAGTGTTGGTGTTTACTTGGCTGCTTGTTGTGACACTGAACCACAGAGTCTCCTGCTGGTTTGTTAAGACAGGGCCAGCAGCTGGTTTCCTAGGATGCTTTCAGTCCTGTACTGCATATCCTTTTTACCTGAGTGAGACAGGCTTTTCTTGCTGATGTTCCAAATCTTGGGCTAGAAAATTGTTTTACCCCTGCTTTTTTCTGGTTCTACATTCCAGAATTCACTTAGGGGCACCATTTTATAGTTGTCTGGAAGTAAATATGGGAGAGTTCAGGTGATTTGCTGGTTACTTTGCCAACTTTGCTCCTAAAATACTTTTTGACAAAAAAGATAATCACATTAAAGATCACATACTGACATCTGCCTTGCTCTGCATGCTGAGTACCACCTCAGCACCTATGTTTACTTAATTTTGTTTTTTCCTTTTTTATTTAATTTTATTTTTTCTCCTGCTTCTAGCACTTATATTTACCATATTGAGCTATAAAAATGGGAGATGCTTGAGACAAGACTCTAGTTTTTTTTTTTACTTGTATCACTAGCTGATAGCAAAATTCTTTGGAAATAATAATCTATTTATTAGTGTTTCTTTGCTTGTTGCATGCAGTTATTCATTCCTTGAATGAATTGTGTAAAAGGTATCATACATTGTTGGAAATGAAGTTAAGGTAGTCATTTATTGAGAATGAGGTATAATAGTTGGTTAGCCCAAATATTGTGTTAGTCCCTCAAAAGGCTAAAAAAATCAATAGAAAGTTTCCCTATGAAGGATTGAAAGTAAGAAATAGATAAGAATATTTTGATGGAGCCAGTGTGGCATTCTGTATTCAAGAACTTAAGGAAAAGTAATACTTCCAGCCCAGAATCCTCGGTCATCATCCAAGGAAGCATCCTTTGTACAGATGTAGCCTGAAAACTGTTCCCTTATGCGCTATAAGCAGAGGTACTAAAGGTCCAGAAAAAAAAGAAAAAGTTCTTAGTGCTAGAGTTTTTGCCACTGTCAAATGGCTCAACATCAGAAACTGACAGAATTTCATCAGTAGAATGGATTTTAAGGAAAAGACATCCATCTGGTCTTTCGATCTACTCCAAGAATACTGACAGCATAATAACTGACTTGCAGCTGAAATTTTTCATAGGTGTTATCGCTCCTTGGGAACAGGGAATGACTTTTTTGGTTAACTCCCTAGCTGTTAGTATTGTGTTCTGGACATAATAAATGCTTAATAAATGCTTGATTCGTTCTCCTCTTTAGTGATCAGTAGATTTTTTTTTAAAGCAGAGAATCTGTAGCAACTCCATCTGCAGATGAAATATTTCAGGTTTTCAGCAAGAAACAGCGTTTTGTTTCTTAGCTATATGCAGTCAATTAGGTAAAATGTGGCAGTGTACGGTAACTAAACAGCAGTGTCCTGAAGACAACATTCAATTAATTATTCTGAGAAATTCAGCTGGCCCATTTCCTATTGCTTTAATTAATTGGCAGTATAGGCTAATTTCAACTGGAGAATAGTTTTCTTTCCCTTCCAAACACATTTTCATACAATGAGTATAAAATTCTAGCAAATGGAAGATTCCTTATTTTAGAGAAAAAATGGATACCTAATATTTGGATGGAAGAAAAGATGGGACATTACAACTGAAACATTATTTTGAAAATAAATACCAATGGAATGATAGTTATTTCTTAATTATCTTAAAGTTGAGAAGGAAATATTATTTTCCCTACATCTGTAATTCTAAAGTTGCTATTGACACTAAGCAATCTATACTAATTTAAAAAGAAAAGACTTGTTCACAAAGCCATCTAACTTTTCCAAAAAGTTTCTATTTTAGAGGCTCCTTACATAGTAGAGTCCAGAAAACCACTGCATTTCACTGTCACACCAACACTTCATACTTGTGTGACCATAGATAAATCACAGATTCTCTGTGCCTCAGTTTCCACATATATAAAATAAATATCATTCAGCTCATAAGATTTTTGTGAAGATAAATATATATGTATATAATATGTATACATATATATATATACATATATATAT
Organism: Notamacropus eugenii; assembly: GCF_028372415.1. NCBI lineage: Eukaryota > Metazoa > Chordata > Mammalia > Diprotodontia > Macropodidae > Notamacropus > Notamacropus eugenii. The sequence goes on from NC_092874.1 coordinate 156,499,584, forward strand.
ACACAAAATACTTTGCTCATCTTGAAGCACTCTATAAATGTCAGCTTTCTGTCAGTGTGGTACAGTGGAAAGAATGCTAGCTCTGAGGTCGGTGGATTCAAATTCCATCTCTCTCATCTGTATACCCTCAGGGAAGTCACTTAACTTCCCTGGGCCTCAGTTTCCTCTTCCTAAAATGAAAGAATTTGATTTTAGTGGTCTCTGATGTCACTTCCAAATCTAGATCTATGATGATGCTTATTTTGAATAAATTTTAATATTTTATTACTTTAATATCTTAATGAATTTATGATGTGATCAATGTGCGTTCTACCTCCAGAAGCACACATCTCAACAAATCCGAATTTGCTATAAAAGCAAAAGTCAAAAATAAAAGTCTAGAATCATAGACTCAGAACTAGGAGAAATCTTCAAGTCAATCCCATCATTTTAGACTTGAGAAAACTGAGATTTAGAAATATTAAATTATTTGCCCAAAGTCATTCACACAGTAAATGGTGGAGACAGGAAATGATCCCAGGTCTTCATCAGTAAATTCCATATTCTTTTATACTTGTCCATGCCTTTCAATAAATCCTTCATAGAGGATTTTCCCAATATATTAGAGGACTTGCATTGGATTTTCTTCTCTTTTGAGCATACTAATTCATCACTCACCTTCTTCATGTGTTATCCCTTTCTCTTGTTATCTAATTTATTGCAGCTCCCCTCTACTTTCCCACTTTGAAATTTCTTTGGTGGTGTCTTTTATATCACTTCTCAATTTCAAGTCAACAGTGGTGGTATCTGCAACCTATTTACATCCAACTTGCACTTTCCCATATGTATGATTTACCCCTTGGGTCACCTCATATCATGATGCTCCACATTTAAGAAAGATCTAAAATCTCCAAGGAAATAACTGTGTTTAAAAGATGAGCTTTATATGACAGCAATTAGCTTGTATCATGGTGCTGAAATATTCAAAATAACAATCTGATCTTCAGCTCAATTTTGAATCCATTTTATTTTCCATTTAAAGTGGTCTATTAAAAATCTACATAACATGTAGATGTAGACAAATTATATACACATGTGTGTACACATATATATATATATATTATATGTATATATTTGTTTTTACACATATATGCATGAATATTATGTCAGACTCTGGATTGCCAACCATGGACATGTCTATCTTAATAATTTGCAATTTTCACCCACTATGGATTTATAGTTGTTATTTTTTAAAAATATATATTTCTTGGTGCCTTTTTAAAACATTAAGATCAAACACCACTCCCAACATGAACCTAACATAAAAAATGAAGAAAGAAATTAAGCAAAACTACCTGAAATATTAACAATTCCATTTTGTTTTTCAGGTGTGCATGGATATACTGAATTCTTTTGACCGACAAAATCTTTCTGGGACCAACACAATTTGGGAAAAATCCACAAACAGATGTTTTAAAGAAATATACTGTTAATAAGGAAACCCTCTTCTATAGGGCATTTTCTATTTTTTAAATGCTATAACAGCATATTTTGGAGGCTAGAACAAACTGTAAAACCACATCTTCCAGTAAACTTTGTATTCACACAAAAATGGAAGAAATAATTAAGAAAAATTCAATTGGCTAACTAACATTGTCTATGTATTTATGTTTTATACTGAGTCTTTTATCATTTTAACATGTGTGGAAGATATCTTATAAGTGAAGAGCCTTTAAGGCTGCATTTTCTTCAGTAGTCACTTAAAAAATTGTGCAGAAAGTCTTTATATTCTCTATATTTGTCAGTCAGCTGTGTCATAATGAAAATATGGTCTACTCAGGTGCACTAATGCATTATTTTTTTCTCTAACTGTAAATTAAATCAATTATTCAGGAAAGCATATATTTCCAAGTGGTCAGTAATATGAGAAAAGTTCCAACATACATTTAGCCACACTTTTTGTCACAGAAAAAAATATATCAATAAACTAAATACCCACTTATTGAGAAATGGCTGAAAATAAATACATGACTGTGGTAAAAGAAGCCATTAATGATGAAGCGGTTAAAGCACTGGACCTAGTATCAGAAAGACCTGAGTGCAAATCTGGCCTCAAATTCCTATGAGCAGTGTGACTCTGAGCAAGTCACTTAACCTCCATTTGCTCTAGTTTGCTCAACTGTAAAATGGAGATAATAATGACACCTGCTAGAGGTATTGTGAGGACTAAATAAGATATCTGTAAAACATACAGATATACACATAGACATGCACACTTAGTAGGCACCATATAAAGTTATTTTCTTCTTTTCCCTTAAGTGAATAGCAGAGAACATTACTGCATTTTAAGAACAAGATTATAATGAATCCAAACATACTTGGAGAAAGCTATGAAGTGATGCGAAGTTAAACAAGCAAGATCAGGAAAGCAACACACTCAATAATTCAACAACATAAATGGGGTGAATAGAAGAGGGGAAGAAACCCTCCACAAAACAACTGAAACTGAATTCTATTAAATTATGACCAAGCTTGGCTCCATGGAAGAGAAAAGAGAATGAAAATCTTTCCCTGCTTTGCCATAGATACCAACCATATGAGTGAAAAATTACAAACCATGTTAGACTTGATTGAAATGCCAGCTACTATTGATGAATTGTTTTTTCTTTAAATTTTCTATTATAAGGGACAGCTTTTTGGAAGGGAAACAAACATATTGGGGAATTTATGTAATTTTAAAATAAAAAAAAATTAAGAAAACATTGTTCATGGGAAAAAAAAATTGTCCGCTGTAGAAAATAGTCCAATTATTCCCAACCTCTTTTCATTAAGGATGACCTCATTATAAATATTTACATTCCCAAAAAGATTTAATGAAGATAAGAAGCAGTTATATAAGTTAGCAGTTGTTGATGTCTTCCTGGTTAGATTGTTTTGTGGCATTAATAATCTCCATGACACTTTTCCATTATTTTATAATCTTCCTTCTTTTTTTAATATCTTGAAAACCATTTCCTGAATGCCTATGAGCTTCAGAGTCTTTATCAATGAACTGGACATAGCAGCAGCTTCTCTACCTACATCAGATACTTATTCACAGAAAGTGCTCTGTGAACTAGAAAGTGTGGTATCTATATATGTTGTTCTTAATTATTATCGTACTGTATTCAGGGGAATATGAAAGTGAATCTTGCCTCAGACAAGTTACATCAACTTCAGTTTCCTGTTCTGAAAATGAGGATAATAATCTCACCTATTTTACATGGTTTTATGGAGGATCAAATGAAATAATATATAGCAAGTTCTTTGGAAATGTTAAAGCAGTGTAGAGATAGCAATTGTTAATGTCATCAGACTTTTAGAGATACATGTGCCTTCAGCACTGGAAAACTGCAGTCATTTAATAAATGCTTTCTGATTTTTTTTAGTTGTTTCTTTTATCATTCTTGTTGTTTCATGGATTAATGACAAAAGAACAAACAAGCAAATAGTTTTAAAAAATCATCCCTAAGTGGCCAGGTTGCTAGTTATGACCCTCATCCTATTTCTCTAGATTGGTCCTTGGAAAGCTGACATAATTGAATCCTAAAACTTTCCAGAGTAGAATATTGTCTAGAGTTTGATTATCCAGGGCCATGTCTACCTCCATGACAGAGAGGCATTTATAATTAAAGTACACAAGGAAAGGTTGATTTCATTTGCGCTGGTAACACTCAGATTAGAAACTATCTAATGATACCCATTAGAATCTAATCTGTAGTAGGTAAGTCCTAAAGAGGTGTCTGAACCTCAGAGGAGTTAATTGCCATAGGTAGGCTTTGAAACCAGAAAAAGTCTAACTGACTCTGAGCCATATTATGGTTATTTCTAAAAGTAAAATCTAATAAATAAAATAAAATCTCCAAATATTTTTTTCTGATGATTGGTTAAAGGACTCCATTGTCTGATATTTAAAGGTTTCCATAATTTTCCTCCCAAGTGCCTTTCCAGGTTTATTTGGCTTACCCCACTTCATTTACTCTATGTTCCAAACAAATGGGCTTTTTTCACTATCACATAACTCAGAATTCCATTTGCTACTTCTATGTTGTTCTCTATTCTTTTTTTCACAGCAGTTTCCCTTGTCTTTTATATACTCTTCTTCTATCTTCTCTACCTCTATGACTTCTCAGTATCCCTTAATGTTCAGTAAAAAGAGCATAGGCCTTGGAGTCAGGAAATCAGAATTCAAATCCTTCCTCAGACAGCTACTATCCGACTGATGATGAGCAAGTTATTTAACCATCTCAGTATCTTCATCAATAAAATATAGAAAAAATCACCTGTCTAACATGGTTTTTATACTAAAATGCTTTAACACAGTAAAACATTTTGCAAACCTTGAAGTGCTATATAAATAATAGTTATTATTGCTGTTCATTGCTATTTACTTCCTTCTTAAATTATCTTAAATTTACTTATCTCTTTGTATGTTGCATCTTCTAGTAGAATGTCAAGGATAAGTGCATTTTTTTTCCTGCACAGCCACAGAATTTAACATGGGGCCCTGTATGAAGTCTCCCCTAGATAAATGCTTGATAAATTGAATCCTCATTTTACAGTTGAGAAAACTATGGAATAGAAAGAAGTCATAGGATCAGAGGTTTAAAGCTAGAAGGGATCTGGCCAAAAGCTGTCTGGTTTAATTCTTTCCTTTTACAAGTAATAAAACTGAACTTCATGAAAGTTGTTCCTAATCTGTGAAGACATAGAAAGTACCAGAGACACGAACCCAAGTTTCATGACTCCTGAACTAGTGGGCTTTCCTCATCTACAAAGTGGCAATAAAAACATGTAGTCAACCTATCTGCCACATGGAGTTTCAGGGATAAGCAACTGAGATAATGTATGTTAAGGGATTTTTGTAAGCCTTGGCATAGCGCTAAAAAATCAATGGTGTTTTTCTTCTTTCTTGATCTAACTTAATTTTCCTTGGTATGTGCTGCTCAAAAAATAACTTCCCAAAATTTTGCTCATTATTTTAGTTCATGATAAATAGCTTCTGAAGTTTCCTCGTTTTATATCACATATAGTTTTACAGATTTGAGAACCAATAAAAAGCTGAAAACGTGTACTTGTTATTGAGAAGAATCAAGGAATTCTGCACACAATCACCATGAGCTTCCCTTATGGAAATGTGAAGACTGGTCACAGGCTCCTTTAATCTCTAGGAGGCTAAGGAGCATTGAAATGACACTGACCTTGCACTATTAATGCCCTGTCTATTTGGGTTTCATGGCTGGAGACAGTTTAACTTTTCAAGGCTGTTGAGCTTAAAGTGAGCTCATCATTACCAGTTGAATCAACAAAGGGAACTCATTAACTGAACTATGTGATGCCAGATAAAAGCAAATGTGAAGCTGAAGTGTGCTTTAGAAGACTGCTCTTAAACTAATGAAAAACTGCAATCTGCCCTGGACAAGCAAAGTCCACCAGGTGAATTGTTGCAGTGATATCAGAGGATATCACACTAGGTGAACCTCTTCCCCTCCTTAACCTTTCAAGTGCAAGGCTCTCAAGTACTTTCAGTGAGAGGAGAGGGGGAATTCACAGAACCATAAAATTGAGTTGAAAAGGATATTATAATTCAACAAATTTAAACCTACCCAATTCAAGAATCTTCTCAATAACATCTTTGTTAATTCTTTAGCTAACATCCCTCTTGAAATATTGCAGAACTGAACGAGAAATTACAGACATGAGCAGCACAGAGTAAATTTGGATAGTGGTCCTCCTTCTCTGACACTAATTGCTGTTAATTCAAATGATGTCTCTATTAGCTTTGTGAGTAGCCAACTCATATTGTTGAATTTAGTTCAATAATAAAATTCTTATTGTGTACATAAGACTATCTCTACTGCACATAAAAACTGAGCTAATACTAAATCCTTACCCTCAAGGATTTAGAAAGATACAAATTCCTACAATTATGATGATAATTTAAGAACAACCTCTAAATGATGAAGTATTGTACTTTTAGTGACTATGCTTGTGAGGAGCTAACACACTGGATTCTGGCACTTTCTTTCTCCAAGGATTCTAATCCTGGTCATTTTCCAATCTGCTCACTAACAATTACTCCTTCTTACTTTATCTTTTTTTTTTTCTTTTAGGAGTTGCAATCACATCAACCATCTCTCCATGAAAAGGTATATCAGTAGACTACCTTCTATTCTACTCATCATCTCTATGATTCGTTAACAACAAAACAGCCTTCCCTGGCTACCACTCTCCTATAAGAATTATTAAGACCCTCCCTCCTTTAGAGTGCAACCTCTTTAAAAGTTCTAGAAGAGGATCATGACATCAGGGAGATGATGATATGACTTGCATTTGATTTTGATTTGAGTGAGTGTGGGCTACAAGATCACCAACCTGAATTTTTTCTCCAACCATCCCTTGAGTAATAAAGAGGTCTATTCATTGAATGGACTTATCTCATTCAAAGTGAGAATCTGGAAAGGCCTTAGCCTAAAATGGCCTGGGTCTCCCTTTGCATCCTGGGACACCTCCACTCACCCTGATGAATATCTGACCACTGGACACAGATGGCTCTGGAGGAGAAAGTGAGGCTAGTGAACTTGCACAGCCTTCCTTTACTCAAAATTTAAAAAAAAATCAATCTCTTTAAAGGTAAGGATTACCTTGATGTTTTTGCTCTTGGCATATAACAAGTACTTGATAAACACTTTTCATTTATTCATTAAACTCATGAAGAGGTACAATTAAGGTGTCATGTGAGTTGGAGGAATCATGATTGATTGTTCATATAATACATAGTCAATTAAGTACATAATAACATTTAATGAGACTTCTATCCTATACCTTGGAAATAATTGTTTTTTCTTTTAACTTAAGGATAGGATTTTGTATTTTGCCTTATTAATTTCCTCATTTTATTTTTAAATCATCATTTCAGTCTGCTGGAATCTTTTTAAGTCTTAGTTGAGTCATTCTAAGTATGTTATGTATCCTCAATTTATATTGTCCATATATTTGATAAGTATGTCTTCCATCTGAGTCATGGGTAATGATGATGACCAGAATGAAATTGATGACAAAATCCTACTAAAGACTTCTTTGTTGAACTCTAAGTGAACCACAGTAAAAAGAGGTAAAATAAGAGAAATTGGAGCATAGATGCAAAAACTGACTTGAAAATTTTCAAGGAAAATATTTGATTATGATAATCCTTGATTCATCACATAAACTCTCCATATTTAAAATGATTAATTTCTCATTTCCCTCATAGAAAAAAGTGTTATTTTTAATAGCATATGATACCAACATCAAAGTTTAAAATCAGAACTTTAAGTGGTAGGTGTCATCAGGTCATTTCCCACTGATTCCCCTCTAGAATCTTACCCTCAACTCCTAGTCATTCTTCTTCAACTTGAACCCCAAAATTAAGATGCTTTATATGGAAAAGAACATAAGATTACTGTCCTTCATCACAGTTTGTTCCCTGGTATATGCTGCATTTTTTCAAGGTATAAAGGAGAAGATGCTAGCTTCAGCTCTACTTTTTCTATATAGCAAGGGCTAAATGGAGATGCCAAGTTCCTTGCTTGCCATGGAATGCATTAACTTAATCTCACCAGTTGTCAGAGAGAAGCATGAAACTTTTGAAATGAAAAGGACCTCTACCAGAAAGGAATATTACTAATAACATATTTGAAAAGTGGGAAACCAGTGTCTTGTTTGAAGGCCTCCAGGAACAAGGAACTCTCAACACAATCCATTGAATAATTCCAATTGTCAGGAAGCATTTTTGAAAATATAAAGTTTAAATTTACATCATTGACATTTGTACACATTGCTCCTGGTTCTGTCCTTTGAATACAAAATAGATGAGTTGAATCTCTCCTTGAATACAGCTTTCATATCCACCCTGAGTCTTCTCTGGGCTAGGTATCTCTAAAACATATGACAAGGACTCAACACCTTTTAGTATCCCACTTGCAATCCTCTGACCTCTGTCTAACATTGGAAGCTATCATTCTCAGAGCCAGATATAACATGCTAAATACAGCTTTAACAAGGAAGCACAGAGAAAGTCTATTTTTTTTTTTCTGGAACCCTTATCTTTTTCATTGCAGTCTAAGATCTCTTTAAATTTTTGGAAGGTCACATCATACTGGTGATTCCTATTAAAGTTGAATCCACCACATCTACCAGATCTTTTCCCCCAGCTATTGACTAACTCTACTTCTTTCATCTGATAGACATGTAAAATTGCAACTTTTTTTTTTTAATTCCAAGTGCAAGACTATATAGATCCCTATTAAATTTTATCTTCTTGGTCCAAGCTCAATAGTCTTGCCTGTTAATGTCTTTTTGGAGCCTGACTGTTATCAACCATATTCAACATTGTATCATCTTCTAGTCTAGTAATTATGCATCTATATATTTATTTAAGTAATCAAAAATATTAAATATCAGGAGTTCAAGCAAATAGCTACATGGTACCCTGAAGGAATTCTCCTGGAAGTTGGCATTTAAGATACTTTTTTGAATCAGAACATTTGACCCATTATATATTTGTCAACTTGTATTATCATTAGTTTACATTTTTTCCATTTTATTCCACAAGAAAAATATGGAACATTTCATTAAATGCTTAGCTAAACTCAGGATTAATTACATCTATAGAATTCTCTAGAACTATCAATTTGGCAATCCAAAAAAGTAAATAAGGCTAATTCAACATGACTTGTCCTTGAAGAAAGTGTGCTAGCTATTTATTCTCACCACTTCTACCTTAAAGAACTTGATGGCACAGTGAATCAAGCATTAAGCTACCTATCTATCAGGAAGACATGATTTCAAACCCTGCCTTCAACACTTACTACTTTTGTTTCCCTGGGCAAGTCTTTTAACTTCTATTTCAACTTTGTCAGCTATAAATAGTGATAGTATTATCTATCACTTTCCTTGAAAGGTTAATGTAGTGATATTATGCAGTAACATAAAGTACTTTTCACAGCGCTGGAATATAGTAGGTGTTTAATAAATGCTTATCCCCTACTCCTCATATATACACTCAGATGTTGACTAACCATCTCTTTACTAATGTGTTATAGAACTCTCCAAGGAACTCAAATAAATTGCAATACCTACAGTTTTCATAGTCCCTTGCCTTCTTTATCATGAAAATCAGTATACTTACCCCACTCATTCCTGTGGCATTCCTCACATGCTCCATAATATTTGAAATATCACTGACAGCAGCTCAGCAAGCATATTCATCAGTTTTTGAAGATCCCTTGTTCATCTAGGTTAGGTGACTTCAATTTATCAAAAGCAGCTAGTTACTCACTTATCTTGGTTAATTATTATTTAGACACTTTTGCTGGGTTGTTTTCAGCTAAAAAGTCATTCTCTTTGGTAGAGAAAACAAAAGCAAAATAAAATTGAGCAAGCCAACACAGCCTTTGCTATGTTATGGGTTATCTTTGTCCCCACTATTCCTAAGAAGTTCTACCTCTTTTAGCATTGTGTTATTTTCACCAATTCAGTCCTAAGAGTCTCTAAACTTACTACTCTCTACTCTTCAATAAAATGCTCTCCTATTCTAAATTAATGATATTCTTGCCCTCCTTCCAAACTCTTCTCCCAAACTATTTCACTCATTCATTTCTAAGTTAGTTTATTAATCCTATCCCCCAAAAACAACAACAACAATAACAACAAAATATTGGTCCTACAGTTCATTTCTGAAACTGTCAAATAACCTCTAGTTTTAGTATAGCTTAGCTTACTAAAGATTTTCAAATAGTGGATGATCACTTTCTCAAGATGGTACACAGCAGAGACGTCAATCATGAGTGTGAGACCAGCAAAACTTCCCAGTGTGGTCAAACCCAATTGCAATTGAAAAAAAATATTTTTTTTAATTTTTTATTAATTATTAATATTAAGTATATTTGTTTTCAGTGTTCTACAATCACTACCATATAATTTAGATTATTTTTCCCTCTATCCCCCCTGCTTCTCCTCTCCCTCCCTGAGATGGCATGTAATTTTATATAGGCTCTATACATACATGCCTATTAAATACATTTTCACCATAGTTATGTTGTGTAGAAGAATTAAAATGAATGGGAGAAATCATATAACAAACCAAAACGTAATACAAAAGAAAATGATCTGCTACATTCTGTGATTGAATTCCAAAGTTCTTTCTCTGGGTATGGAAGACATTTTGCCTTAAAAGACCATTGGGAATTTTTTTAAGTCCTTGCATTGTAATGAAATTCCAAGTCTACCAGAAAGAAAAAAAAACTTTTACACACTGTGGTCGTTACTGTGCACAAAGTTCTCCTGGTTCTGCTCCTTGCTCTCAGCATCAGATCATATAAATCTTTCCAGGCCTCTCTGAAGTCATCCTATTCATCATTTCTTATAGTGCAATAGTATTCTTTTACATTCATACACCATAATTTATTTACCTATTCCCCAAATGATGGGCATCCCCTTTATTTCTCCATTGTTGACCACCAAAAAGAGGACTGCTATAAATATGTTTCTACATGTGGGACTCTTTCCCTTTTTTATGATCTCTTGGGGATATAGTCCTAGAAGAGGTATTGCTGGGTCAAAGGGTATGCACACTTTTGTGGCCCTTTAGGCATAGTTCCAAATTACTCTTCAGAATGGTTGGATCAGCTTATGACTCCACCAACAATGAATTAGTGTTCCAACTTTCCCATATCTTCTCCCACATTTATCATCCAACTGTTCTGTTATGTTAACCAGTCTGATAGGTGTGATGTGGTATCTCAGAATTGTTTTGATTTGCTTCTCTCTAATCAATAGTGGTTTAGAGCATTTTTTCATATGATTATAGATATCTTTAATTTCTTCCTCTGAAAACTGCCTGTTCATATCCTTTGACCATTTATCAATTGGGGAATGACTTGTATTCTTGCACATTTGACTCAGTTCTCTATATATTTTAGAAATGAGAATTTTATCACAGATACAAGTTGCAAAAATTCTTTCCCATTTTTCTACTTCCCTCCTAATCTTGGTTGCATTAGATTTGGTTGTGCAAAAATTTTTCAGTTTAATGTAATCAAAATTATCCATTTTGCTCTTCATAACACTTTCTATCTCTTCTTTAGTCAAAAATTCTTCCCTTCTCCAAAAATCTGATAAATACAGTAATCCTTGCTCCACTAACTTCTTTATAGTATCAGTCTTTATACCTAGATCAGGTACCCATTTGGACTTTATTCTTGTGTACTGTGTCAGGCATTGGTCTATGCCTAGTTTACAGCACACTGTTATCCAGTTTTCACAGAAATTTTTGTCAAACATTCAATTCTTATCCCAGAAGCTGGGGTCTTTGGATTTATCAAACAGTAGAGTACTATATTCATTGACTACTACGTCTTGAGTACCTAGTTTATTCCACTTGTCTACCTTTCTGTTTCTTAGCCAATACCAAATGGTTTTGAGAATTGCTGCTTTATAATACAATATGAGATTTAGTAGAGCTAGACCACTTTCCCTGGCATTTCTTTTCATCAGTTCCGCTGATACTCTGCACCTTTTGTTCTTCCAGATGAATTTTGACATTATTTTTTCCAGCTCTAGAAAATAATTATCAGATAGTTTGATTGGTATGGCACTAAATAAGTAAATTAATTTAGATAGAATTGTAATTTTTATTACATTGGCTTGGCCTACCCATGAGCAATTGATGTTTTTCCACTTACTTAGATTTGACTTTATTTGCGTGAAAAGTATCTTGTAATTGTTTTCATATAGCTCCTGGATTTATTTTGGAAGGTAGACTCAAATATTTTCTAGTGTCTACCCTAGCTTTAAATGGGATTTCTCTTTCTATGTCTTGCTCTTGGGCTTTTTTAGTAATATGTAGAAATGCAGAAGATTTGTGCTAAGAGACTGTTTGCCCCTTCTGATGATCCCCCTGATGCAGGATTTTTTTTTAAAATTTATTTATTTATTTAACTTTTAACATTCATTTTCACAAAATTTTGGGTTCCACATTTTCTCCACTTTTGTCCCCTCTCCCACCCCAAAACACCAAGCATTCTAATTGCCCCTATCACCAATCTGCCCTCTCTTCTATCATCCCTCTCTGCCCTTGCTTCCATCTTCTCTTTTATCCTGTAGGGCCAAATAGCTTTCTATATGCCTTTACCTGTATGTCTTATTTCCTAGTGGCAAGAACAGTACTCAACAGTTGTTCCTAAAACTTTGAGTTCCAACTTCTTTTCCTCCCTCCCTCCGCACCCCTTCTCTTTGGAAGGCAAGCAATTCAATATAGGCCAAATCTGTGTAGTTTTGCAAATGACTTCCATAATAGTTGTGTTGTATAAGACTAACTATATTTCCCTCCATCCTATCCTGCCCCCAATTACTTCTATTCTCTCTTTTGATCCTGTCCCTCCCCATGAGTGTCGGCCTCAAGTTGCACCCTCCTCTCCATGCCCTCCCTTCCATCGTCCCCCCCACCCTGTTTATCCCCTTATCCCCCACTTTCCTGAATTGTAAGATAGGTTTTCATACCAAAATGAGTGTGCATTTTATTCCTTCCTTTAGTGGAATGTGATGAGAGTAAACTTCATGTTTTTCTCTTACCTCCCCTCTTTTTCCCCAAACTAAAAAGTCTTTTGCTTGCCCCTTTTATGAGAGATAATTTGCCCCATTCCATTTTTCCTTTTTTCCTCCCATATATTTCTCTCTCACTGCTTGATTTCATTTTTTTTAAGATATGATCCCATCCTATTCCATTCACTCTGTGCTCTCTGTCTCTCTATGTGTGTGTGCGTGTGCATGTGTGTGTGTCATCCCACCCAGTACCCAGATACTGAATAGTTTCAAGAGTTACTAATATTGTCTTTCCATGTAGGAATGTAAACAGTTCAACTTTAGTAAGTCCCTTATGACTTCTCTTTGCTGTTTACCTTTTCATGCTTCTCTTCATTCTTGTGTTTGAAAGTCAAATTTTCTTTTCAGCTCTGGTCTTTTCATCAAGAATGCTTGAAAGTCCTCTATTTCATTGAAAGACCAATTTTTCCCTTGAAGTATTATACTCAGTTTTTCTGGGTAGGTGATTCTTTGTTTTAGTCCTAGTTCCTTTGACTTCTGGAATATCCTATTCCACACCCTTCGATCCCTTCATGTAGAAGCTACTAGATCTTGTGTTATCCTGATTGTATTTCCACAATACTTGAATTGTTTCTTTCTAGGTGCTTGCAATATTTTCTCCTTGACCTGGGGACTCTGGAATTTGGTCACAATATTCCTAGGAGTTTCTTTTTTTGGGTCTCTTTCAGGTGGTGATTGGTGGATTCTTTCAATTTTTATTTTGCCCTCTGGTTCTAGAATCTCAGGGCAGTTTTCCTTGATAATTTCATGAAAGATGATGTCTAGGCTCTTTTTTTGATCATGGCTTTCAGGTAGTCCCATAATTTTTAAATTGTCTCTCCTGGATCTATTTTCCAGGTCAGTTGTTTTTCCAATGAGATATTTCACATTATCTTCCATTTTTTCATTCTTTTGGTTTTGTTTTGAGATTTCTTGGTTTCTCATCAAGTCATTAGCCTCCATCTGTTCCATTCTAATTTTGAAAGAACATTTTCTTCAGTGAGTTTTTGAACCTCCTTTTCCATTTGGCTAATTCTGCTTTTGAAAGCATTCTTCTCCTCATTGGCTTTTTGACCCTTTTTTGCCAATTGAGTTAGCCTATTTTTCAAGGTGTTATTTTCTTCAGCATTTTTTTGGGTCTCCTTTAGCAGGGTGCTGCTCTGCTGTTCATACTTTGCTTGCATGTCTTTCATTACTCTTCCCAGTTTTTCCTCCACCTCTCTAACATAATTTTCAAAATCTTCTGAGCTCTTTTTGAGCTTTTCCATGGTCTGAGCCCATTGAGTGGGCTGGGATACAGAAGCCCTGACTTCCGTGTCTTTCCCTGATGATGAGCACCACTCTTCTTCATCAGAAAGGAGGGGAGGAGAAACCTGTTCACCAAGAAAGTAACCCTCTATAGTCTTGGTTTTTTTTCCCTTTTCTAGGCATTTTCCCAGCCAGTGACTTGAGCTCTGAATATTCCCCTCACACCCACTTGGCCTCCGCATCCTCCCAGCCAGCACTTGGGGTCTGAGACTCAAATGGTGCTTCCCAGCCTCAGGGCTTTGGGCGGGGGCAGGGCTGCTATTCAGTGTGAGATGAAGTTCAGCTGCCTGGGTGGGGGCAGGGCCGCCTCACAGGCTCAGTTCCCTCAGGGGGTTTATGCAGAGACCTTCAACAATGCATCCAGGCTCCTGCCTGCTTGGGGAGCCACAGTCTGCTCCCACCTCTGCCAGTGCCTCACGAGGGGGCCTGAGTCATGGGGACTCCCCAGTCCCCTCTCGACCCGCCGAAGAGACCCTCTCACTGACCCTTGTCACCTGTGGGTGGAGGGACCCGCGTGGCTGCTGGAGATTCTGTTCCTGAAGCCTGTTTGAATCTGCTCCTCTTGTCGCTGGGCGGTCAACACAGGGCTGGACTCTGCTCCACATCCGCAGTGTGAAGAACCTTTTGCGAGAGGTTTTCAGGCTCTCTGGAACAGAAATCTTGTCCACTCTGCTGTTCTGTGGCTTCTCCTGCTCCCAAATTTATTGGCAGCTCTTTTCTACAGATATTTCATGGGCTGTGGGTTCAGAGCTAGTGTATTTGTGTGTTTCTACTCTGCTGTCTTGGCTCTGCCCCCCTGATCCAGGATTTTTCTGGGGAAATATTTTATGATTCTTTCAAGGTCAACAAGGGGAGGGGAAGATAGCATTTACCAATCACTCCTCCATTTTGGCTCCCAGAAGTTCGAGTAAGTGAATTACTTTAATCTGCGGGCTGAAAGTGTCTGCACAGCTGCTGCTTATACCTGGGCCCCCTTCCCTGGCTCTCACTTGCTCGGCTCTGCTTGACTCAGGCCCTGAGCTGCTGTCCCACAGTGTTGCCACTTCCTCAGACTGCCCCGGGCTTTCCTGTTCAGCTATGCTGTGGCAGGGATGCTGTGCTGTGTGTGTATGCTCCTCCACCCTCCTGGAATAGATCATTCCAGTCTATCCTGGACTGTGAAACTGCCACAGTCTGTCTCCTATTGGATTCTGTACCTCCAAAATTTGGTCAGATTCTCTTTTTAGTAGCATCTGACGGAGTTTGTAGTAGTTGAGTAGTTGTTCTTCCTCCACCATCTTGGCTCCACCTCAAAAAAATGTTTAATGGAAAAATAAAAATACAATCATATATAAACAATGCAATTTGAAGTTTTCTAAGTCTGTTTGTTGCCAGCAGGGATCAATTTCTATTTGAATTTAACAACACTGGTGTAAAGGTTATTAATTATCAATTTGGAAATACTGACCCCAGGACATTGTGTATGGGAGATTTTAATGATACTATGATTCCGTCATCCTATGAAATTTCCCTTTGCAACCTCCATTATACACATTTTCCCTTCTTCACATCCCTAGTCCTATGGAATCCCAAACTTCCAAGGCAGAGGGCAGAAACATTGAAACATTAAATTGTAAGTGAATATGGATATATTAGGCTGCAATTTAAGGTTTCTGAATTACTTTGCAAATGTTTAATTTGTATACAAGGGAAAAGGAAGTAGGGAATAAAATAAGGACAGAGAAATACAATAGCTTACACTCACTCTTCCATTAGTATTCACATGATCTAATTAAAATTTAATGAGATCCCATGACACACTTAGTAAGTATTTCCAATAATGGTCCACATCTGCCAGTATGAAACCATGACAAAATAAAAACATTAAGATAAAGACATTTCAGAATCTGTTTCTCTAATGAACTGGATTTTGCATTTTCCTCTCTGATGCTGTAAAGACTTTCTTTTTAATCTGCAACTTTCTTTATAGAGGGAAGTGCCAATATGATATTCACAGCACCTACAATGGCCATGAATATCTCAGCGCAATTCTGAATAATGAAATACAACAGACTCTCCACTTGGAAGACAGAAGCAAAACATTTATTTAGACACCGGAAAGCCAAATCCATCACAGTAACAAAAATCTATATGCAATAACAATGCAGAGGGCAACACTATCCCCAAGCCTTTCTCCTGTTAGGCTTCCCTCAAACCAGGTCCCTTAAACAAATTGCAAACAGGTTTTCCTTTACCAAAATGCCCTTTTCACACTCACAGCCAGCTGAGGGCTTGCCTACATCCTTCCTAGCTCTGAGTCTTCTCTCACTAATTTCCCCTTAGTTCTGCTCTAGCTCTGCCTCTTCCTCTTCCACCCTTCAGCAAACTTCTCCCACCACAGGCTCCATGTGACCCAGGCAGGTCCTATGGGCCTATTAATGAATGGGAAAGAGCTCCCCATTTAAATTACCATTTCAAGAAGGAGGAGGAAGAAGAGTCATACAGAGAACCCCTGAAAGCCAGGCCCTAATTTGTGACTGAGCCCCTGCCTTGGCACTAGATCCAGCCCCAATCCAGTAAAGTGGCACTATGTTCCAAAGGTACATATATCTAGGTTGTAAAGGTCTATGTTTTATTGTCTTGGCCAATTCAATGGTAATAATTGACACCATGAAATTCTTTGAATGCAAATTTTTCTTATCATTTATCACTTTTTAAAGATAAATGCTAATAGTTTACTTCAGTCAGAATTCGGGTGAGATTTCAAAGGATTTGGACAAAAAGAAAGTAGAATTTAATGACCTTGTATTTTGTGTAAGCCCAAAAAGGAATGGAAAAATTCAATTTTTCTCTGAAAATTAAATAAATAAATAGGAGAACCTGCCTAAAGTTATCGATGTATATGTACAGTGAACTCATTGTCCAACTCAGATTTTAAATGAACTGTATAGAAGATAAAAACAAGAAAAACATTTTGAGAATGAATGGAAATGTACAATACAACTCTATAAGGAACATCAAAAGTTCAGAATAAGTGAGATTTGGCATTGCATATAAGAACAATCAAACTTTTTTTTTTTTTTTTTTTAGTAATTCATGTTGGGGGAAGGAGAAGCTTTGTATGTATCTTTTGTACTGTTTTCAATTTAGAAGCACTACATTTTAGAGAAGTTAGAGTACAGCATGAGTATACTTAAGAAGAGGTTGAACAGAATTCTGAAATGACCTACATCAGACTTTTTGAAGGAGCTAGGGAACTTTACTACACAGAATAGAAGATTTGTAGGAGATATGATAGCAGTCTTTAAATTTCATGGAAGAGAAAGTGTTCATGTTTTGTTTCCTGAAAAGCAGAACTAGGAATAACAGTTACAATATTCAGCTGAAGACATTTAACAATTCCTAAACATTATATATACATATATATATATATATTACAGTGAAATAGATTTTCTTAGGAGGTAGCCAATTTCCATCTTTATATGCTGTAAGGAAAAGTAGGATAGCATCTTATCAATATGAGGAAAGTGTAAGAAGGATTATTTGTCAGGTGAGAATTTGGAGTAGATGCTCTCTAGCTATTAGATTCCATTACGCTATATTTCTGTGCTGCCAGTCATTGATACTGCGGAGGCCAATACATCATAGGTTCATAGAATAGGAAGAAACTTTGAAGGTCACTTAGTCCAACCTTTACCCAAAGCATGAACCCTCTCTACAACATCTTTGACAGTAAGATGTCTGCTTGAATACTCCATTAGTAGGGAATTTTTTTTGGTAGACTATTTCATTGAAGATTGGGAGTAAATTAAGTGATGCATAATAAAAGATGCTAATAAAATTTAAAAAATAATTATGCCTGAATCCTTGTTTTCATCTCTGGTACCAAGCACAAAAATGGTTAGTACTTCTATCATATTATAATCCTTTAAATATTTAAATATATCCTTACTATTTCTTCTCTAGACTAAACACCACATGTTCCTTTAAAGAACTTAGATTTCACTACCATACTCATCACCCTTGTTTGAATGAATTCCAATTTGTCAATGACTTTATCTACCTCCCCATCTTTGATTTCATTTATAAGATTCATTTTGTTATTGAATGAATGAATTTAAAACATTTTTTAAGTGCTTGTTCTCTGCAAAAGTAATATACAAGCACTGGGGATAGAAATAGAAAAGTAAAATAATTTCTGTTATTAAGTAGTTCCCTTTTTTAGGGGGGGAGACAACCTATATGGAAGTTTCCAGACTGGAAAAGTCCCAGAGTGCTTAGGTTACCATGATGAACCAGATAGTAACGCCTCTTCTTTATGATAATTTCATAGAAAAAAATCATATGTCTTTCTGATGCTGAATGATTTAACAGTGTAACGAACTCTGGTGACAAGAACTGTCTTTTCTGGGTCTTCTATAAATATAACTGTAGCACTACCAGGAGCACATGCTAGGTAGGCTCCATCTTCATAAGTGTTGCCTCCTAGAATGAACTCTGAGGGCATTGGGTTGGAAGCATTGCTATTTACAAGATTCTTGGTTTCAGGGTCCTGGAATATCTCCACTAGAATGTGAGGGGAGACATCCCAGGTGATGGTATGTAGGTTGCTTAAAAATGTATGGGATATCTACATTGTTTGGAAGCTTGGATGAATTAGTCTTTAATTTTCCTTACATACAGCAGATTCTGTTATATTCAAATCCCCCTTCTCCCAATATGACTTGTGAACTGAAGTGTCCTGAAAAACTCACGTCTGCCTACTCAACCTAGCTCCAACTCCTCTTGGGTTCCCTACTTCTCTGCAAATGGCCATGTCTAGTGAAATTCTGATTGAAGAGAAGTTAAAAATAAAATTGGGTTTTAGATAACACCAAGACATACTTTGCCTTTTCAGAATCAGTAGAGGTCAATAAAAACATGTACACATTACCCTGAAGTTTCATGTTACTTTCTAATGATAATAGCCTCCTTTATGAAATTACAGAATCAGATATTTTGAGCTTAAAAAGATTTTATAAATCATATTGACCACCCCTTCTACTTTTATTGCTTTTTAAAAAATAATTATTTATACTTTTTGTATTTATGTCCATTTATTTCTGAATAAAACACTTCACATATTCACCATCCTTCAAGCTGCCTGTTGTTACAAAAGAGAAAAAAGAAATTGGGAGAATATATAGTTTAATAAAATGACTCAAAACATAAATCACATATGCCATATATACATGAATATACATATATATATACACACCTACATATGTGTGTACATATAGTACATATATGCCGAGAGAGAGAAATTCATTTTCACAGAGGATGTTTAATGATTTTAACTATAGAACATTGTTTCTTTTGTAAATTTTTCACTGTAGTAATCATTGCATGTGGGTTTATATATACATATATATATATATATATATTCTTTTTTATCTTTAGTTCACTCTGTATCAGTTCCTGTCTTCCTATATCTCTCTAAATTTTTCAAAACCATCATTTTCATTATTTCCACATGGCACAATTTGTTTAACCATTTCCCAATCATTGAACATCTACATTTTTTCCTATTCTTTGCTACCACAAAAAATGCTGCCACGAATATTTTCATGTACATATGTAGCAGTAAGGACCCCAGCATATACAGGAGGGTCTACTCCACAAGTTCTTAGTTCTGCTTTTCTAAAAGAAAAGTAAGTTTTGAGGAGTTGATCTTCTTTAATTACATTCACCAACAGAAAAAATACAAGCAGGGCTTCTAACTCTCTGACCATAAGAGATCAACAGATAGATTCAACTGTCTGACCATTATATACCTACATATTTACCAGAGAGAGAAGCATCAACATCTGTGTTTTCAAAAGGGGGTGGGGGCTACCCAGAGTCTCATCTGACACAGGAACCTTCTTCCAAAGAAATCCCCAAAGTAAAACTTTGCCTCAGGGTATATATACACTTTTCAGAGCTGGAGACCAACACCCTCTTGACTCAGTACCTCATTAGCGATTAACAAAAGGTATGGGCCTTACTTGTAAAACAAGCCTTCCCTAATCTGAGGACCATTAATGGACTGAAAAGGTCTTTCATTAACATAAATCTCATTAGCATTACAATACAAATACAATACAATCAATGACTTTTATTTCAGCCATTGATCTCTTTGAAACACATGCCTAACTGTGGGATCTCTGGATCAAAGAGCTTAGATATTCTTGTCAGTTATTTTAACCTACTTTAAAATTCTTTTCCAGCGTGGCTAGATTAAATTGCAAATCTGACAAAAACGAAATGATGTTTTTGTCCTATCCAAGTTCCTCCAACATTTATTATTTCTAACTTTTGTCACTTTTGCCAGTATGACCTCCTCCTTCCCCCCTTTTGAAAATGAAGAAATAATAGCTGACATTTTTATAGCACTTCATAATTTGATTAGTGTTTTAAATATATATCCACTATATCATAGTGACTCAAAATCAGACTAGGAAATAAATGACAGCAAAATTCTGGCAGAGCCAGAACTATAACCTAAATTTCTAGACTTCCAGTTTTTCAATAACACTAGCTTTCTCCGTTTTGTCAAAAAAAAAAAAAATCGAACAACTTCTCTATATAAGAAAAGTAAAAGGACTCATGTTATGTCTTTTATATATGGAACTTCCAGTGATGGAGCCAAGATCATACAAGATATTCCAGCTACCCTGTTAGAGATGCTAAGGGCTTGGCATATGACATTCCAGAGGGCGAAGGATCTAGGATTACAAGGAAGAATCACTTACCAGAAAAACTGAGTATAATACTTCAGGGGGGAATAAAATGTGGATATTTAATGAAATAGAGAACTGTCAAAGAATTCCAGATGAAAAGAACAGAGCTGAATTTGCCTTATTCCTCAATCGATAGTCAAAGGACATGCAGAGATATTTTTCAGATGAAATCAAAGTTATCTCTAGTCATATGAAAGAAATCTATTGAATATGAAAAGAACTATTGATAAAAGAAATGTTCATTTACACAAAACTCAGGTACACCTCACATCTACCAGACTGGCCAATGTGACAGAAAAGAAAAATGAGAAATGCTGGAAGAGATGTGGAAAAAATTGGGACACTAATGCATTGATGGTAGAGTTGTGAACCACTCTAACCATTCTGGAGAACAATTTGGAACTATGTCCAAAATGCTACAAAACTTTGAATATCCTTTGACCCACAAACGATTAGTGTGTCCATATCTCAAAAAGATCACTGAAAAGGGGTTAAAATGTATCTGTACAAAGATATGTATAGTAGTTCTTTTTGTAGTGGCAAAGAATTGGCTATCAGTTGGAGAATGGCTGAATAAGCTGTGGGTACATGATTGTGGTGGAATACTATTGTATTATTTGAAATGATGAACAGGATGGTTTCAGAAAAACCTGGGATGGTTTAAATGAACTCCTGCAAAGTGCAATGAGCAGAACCAGGAGAATACTATCCGTAGTAACAGCAATATTGCGGGGATGATTAACTGTTACTTAGTTGCTCTAATATAATGATCTAAGACTATTCCAAAAGACCCATAGTTAAAAATTCTATGAGTCTCCAGAAAGAGAATTGATGAACTCTGTTGTAGATTGAAGAAATTTTTTTTTTTTTTTACTTTCTCTACTTTTTTTTTTTTTTCTGTTTTCTTTAGCAACAGTGTTGAGGTGACACAGTGGACAGAGTGAGGGGCTTAAACTCAACAAGACTCATCTTTCTGCATTCACATGTGTCCTCAAACACTTCCTAGCTGTGTGACCCTGGGCAAGTGACTTAACCATATTTGCCTCCCCCTCCTCATCTTTAAAATGAGCTGGAGAAGGAAATGGCAAACCACTTCAGGATATTTGCCAAGAAAATCCTGAATGGAGTCACGAAGCGTCAGAAATTACTGAAATGGTTGTATATCAACAAAATATGGAGATATGTTTTGCATAATGCCATATGAGTAGCTGACATAAAATTGCTTGCCTTGCCAAGGAAGGATGAAGGGTACAAATGAAAGAGAAAATTTAGAAATTGAAATATTTTAAAAATGAATGTTGAAATTTTTCACATGTATTTGAGAAATATTTAATTAAATAAATAAAAATATTTTTAAAAAGAGCATATACATTGATCTTTATTTTTACGCTGAATAGAAAGAGAACTTACAGTTTTCCTCTCTATCTCTCTCTTACTCTCTCCCCTCTTTTTGGTTCTCCCCCTATACACTTATAATGGTGATCTGCAAATAGTAGTCTGAATAAATATTGTTATTTCCAATAGCTGGTTGACTGAGAGGGAAACATACATATTGCTGCCTCTCTTTTCCAGCATTTTAATTTTTATTTAGAATAACAAAAATAAATAGTATATTCACCAAGAAATTGAATTTTTCATCTTTTATGATAGTGTGATAACTACTATAATTCTGTTATTGAAGGTTAAATAAAAGTTATTATCTACTTTCCATTTCACTGTTTAGCTACTGATTCCTCTCAGCTTTACTACCTGTTTGCTATTTATACTGCTTTTAAAATTCTAGCAGTGGGGAAGACAAAATGTAAGTTGCATTTACTGTTTAAATGAAAAGTTATTCTTCCTTGTATCATTTAAAAAAATAAAATTAGCTATAGTAATAAGTTA
The DNA here is from genome assembly GCF_028372415.1 of Notamacropus eugenii. Lineage (NCBI taxonomy): Eukaryota > Metazoa > Chordata > Mammalia > Diprotodontia > Macropodidae > Notamacropus > Notamacropus eugenii. Next base: position 156,522,155 of record NC_092874.1, read on the forward strand.
CTGTTTACTTAATATTTTAAAGTTTGTAAGGGCAGTTAGATGGCTCAGTGGAGAGTGGTCTGGAGTCAAGAAGACCCCTCTTCACAAATTTAAATCCAGGCTCAGACACTTACTATCTGTGTGAACAAACCATTCCAGTATCTCCTCCAATAAAACCCCAACTGGATCATGAACATTAAGACACGATTGAAATAACTTCCCAATAATGTCTGTGAATACATAGTTGTATGTAGGTATATATAAGACTTAAAACCACACTAAGACTTTGGGAATATCCTGTATACACCGAAATCATATTATTTGATTCTCACAATAACCTCAGGAGGCTAATACTACTATTCTCCTCATTTTGCAGATAAGGAAATTGAGGCTTAGAGAATATAAATCACTCACTCAGAATCACTTACTAGCCTCACTAAAATGCCTGACTCAGGATTTGAAGTCATGGCCCTGTTTCCAAGTCAAGCAATCTATGAACTATGCCATGCTGCTTCCTTGATACAATGATGACTTTAAAAAAGAGTAATTTTTAACATATCATATGCAAAGATGACCTATGTAAATGTAGAGTTCTATTCAGTTTAAGAAGTACTCACTGAGCACCTACTGTGTGCTCAACTGTATACTATATATCTTGATAGAAATGGAGAATGAACTCTGCTGATCTAGTATTTCAGATTAATACATTTCTTTTCTCAGACTGATTTGGAACCATCAGCAATAAAAACATCAATATTCAGGTATTTTATAGCAAATTATTTTTGCAAGAAAGTAGAAAAATACTTTTTATAGAAACTGGATGTGCTATAGGTAAAGGTGTAAGGGCTAGGGTTAGGGTTCTTGTGTTTCTCCTTCGTTCTAGAAGAAGACCATGATATCAAGATGATGACATTACTTGTAGCTGACTTTGATTTGACTGAGGGAGGACTGTGCAAGGTCACCAGCCTAACTTTCTTCTCCAGAACCAGCTGGGTGACTGGAGATGGCCCAGGATGCAATGTGAGACCTTTACCATTTTAGGCTAAGGTCTTACCACATTCTCACTTTGAGTGAGATACACCCATTCAATTAATAGGCCTTTTTAAGTAGTTACTCAGGGGCTGGACCCTTTAAAATAAAATCAGACTGGGAGGGGAAGACCCTCAGCATTCCTGGGTAAAAGAGAAACAGTTACTTTTTAGTATTTACATTCATAGTGGAAACACTGATGAATCAAGAGACAGAATACATGAGTTCCAGCTTCTACAAAGACTTTGAAGCAATTTTGCTAACTCTTCTACAGCATTCAACATATGTCAGGCACTGTGCTAAGCACTTTACAACTATTATTTCATTTGATACTCACAATATCTTTGTAAGGCAGGTGCTTTTATTATCTCCATTTTACAGACGAGGATACTGAGGCAAACAGGAGAAGTGACTTGGCCAAGGTCACACAATGTCTGAGGTGGGATTTGAACTCAGTGCCTCTAGGCCCAGGGTTCTAACTGCTGTGCCACTTAGCTGCCTTTACTGAGTATATACATCTTCTAAGCAGAAGACAAAAGCAGAAAATAGACATGACACTGGCAGAATATCAATGGAGACAAGCAATGTAGAGGGTCCACTATCTGAAATAGGAGGGCCATAATATATAAGATACCAAACTCACAATTTCAGACTTCTAAATATATGCAGAGTATGGATAATAATGACATAATCTAAAATTCTACAAGGCAACCTAGTACAAAAGTGATGGAGCTCAAAGGCAGGCATCTGAGGCCATATACAAAAGAGCTGCAGTCTTGTAACGATAGTGTTATGAACTCTTAAGTTGAAAATAACTTTGGATTTTCAATAACATTTTCTTTTTCATTTGGGGCAAGGGTTCAATAAAAAGATCAAAGAAGAGACAGGGCTAAAGTTCTTATGAGAGTACAATGTAATTAATGATGGACAGAAGGCAGAATGGTTCAAGACTTGTATTTTTCTTCACAAGGGACACTATTCAGATTGAGGAGGATATAACAGAAAGACTTGAAGGGGAATTATTTGTAGATGACAAAAAGCTAAAAGGGATAGCAAACTGATTGGATAAGAGATGTGGGATCAACATAGATCTTGATAGGCTAGAACACTGGTCTATACTTAATGAGATGAAGCTAATTATGAGTAAATGTAACATTTTACACTGGGACTAAAAATCAGACTCATATGAGGCAGAATTAGCCAGCAGTTAGTATGAAAAATATTTTTTTAAATTTCCTCTATCCTGGTCAAGTTAAATTTTAGTACTTTGTTCAATTCTGGGCACCAAATTTTGGGGAAAATGCTGATAGACTGGAGAGAAACCAGAATGGTGAATAATCTTATGTATTCATGCCAGAATTCAAAGGAACTTTTCAGATGTTTAGCCTGAATAAGACAAGCTTCTACGGAAATAAGATAACTGTCTTAAGCAATTTGAAGAGCTCTATTATGTTAGCAAAGGTAGATTTATTTTGTTTGGCTTCAAAGACAAGAATTAAAAGCTATGCTGGTAAGCCATAAAGATGCAGTTGGAGGCCTGACTTTAGGAAATATTTAACATCACTCTCAAAAAGTAGAATTGACTGCCTCAGGAGGAAGTGCTTACAACTCATTGGCAGTTCTCAGGCTAACAGAGGATGACTACTTTTCAAACATTCAGTTCAATAAGGATTTATTAAGCTTCTGGAATACACGAGGGGCAGGAGGTACAAAGACAAAAAATGAGACATCATCTGACCATATGGATGTCTTATTGTATCTCTGCCTTGAGTATCAGTATCTCTCTTCCTTTTGGCCATGTGTGAGAGGCAGCATACAGTTTTGTGTCTTTAAGATAGATTCCTCCTTCGAAGTAGGTATGTTTCATCCGTTCTATTTGTTTCTCCAATATCCAGGACAGTGTTTGACACAGAGTAGACTTCAGGATCAAGGCATTTTAACTGGGAATAAAGGAAAGAAAAAAAAAACAAGAGAGATTTGAGTATAAATACAAAGATGGAAGGGACAAGAAATAGTTAATTATCAACTAGTTCGCCTCCCTCCTGAGAGTTGAAGTAACTTGTTTTAGGAAAGGATAGCATATTATCCTGGAATAAGTATTAATTTCTATCATCCCTGTATTATCCTTTTCCTACATTCTCAGAACCTTACTTTGATGCATTCAAATAATTTTCATTTCTTGTTTTATATGTAATGATGTACTTATTAGAGGAGTTGCTGGTAACAACCTTTGGTAAGTGGGGTTCTGGAATACCCTATAAAATGTTTGACTAATAGAAAACTAGGATACCTAGAGAACAAATGGAGTTTTTGATTACCATCTGGAATATGATCTTTTACATAGACATTGAAGTTCAAAATATTTACTGTAATAACTGTTTAATTTTAAATTGTACTTAAATATAAAAAAAAGATCTCATTGACAAAGTACGTATACTATCTAGATGATACTATGCTATAGATAGTATAGATAGTTTATATTATATACACTATAGATAGCATGTATATACTCTCCATTTTATATAAATAAATGTATATCAATAAAATCTTTTATCTCTTTGTCAATAAGATCAAGCTTTATATGTAAGTACAATTTAAAATTTAATAGCTACTACTGTTATGTATATATGATGTATGTGTTTTATGTATATATGTGTGTGTATGTATGTATATATATACATATGTAAATTTATACATATATATTCCATCTGTCAATTATTTTTTTGAATGAAGTAGAAGATTACACATACTATGACCTTAAAATGAAATAAGGCAGGGGAAAATTAAATTTAAGAAGAGAACAAATGAACTAAGACAAAATGAGAAGACAATAAATAAACAAAAAAGTAGAAAAGATATATAAATATTAATAGCAAACTTTATATTCAATATTATCAGAACCATAAAACTAGGCATCAAACATCACAAGTCTAAGTCTACTGTTTGACATAGATATTGTACGGAAGACAACAGAGATGAGAAACACAAGTGAACTAGACTACCTATATTCAGAGAAGTTCCATTTCAGAGGCAACATAATTTTGAGATTACTGGAAGACTGATCCTCAAGGCATTTAAAGGAAGGAATGATGTTAAAAATTTGGCTAAAAACATCTTGGATCAAATTATTACTGAAGTAGGATGACCAAGAGAGTATTAATAAGTACTAACCTATATGACTATCTACCCATCTCTACAAATTTTTTGTACAAATAATCATCAAGTGATTATAGGATTTTCTTGATGAAAGGAACAGGAAGAGTTTTATAAGTGACATTCTACATTATCTTTATAGTCACAAGATTCCATTGTAATTATTGTTTGTGGACTTTGAAAAGAGAGCATTTGCTTCAGTAAAACAAAAATTTACCTCAATTCTTCTTCAAATTGTTTCCATGAATTTGTTACAACCATAAAAGACACAAAATAAAATTAATTTTGATGCCCTGATTTGTTTTATCTAGAAAGCAACAAATAGGTAGATATATGATCAACAGTGATCGCTATGATCAATACCACTATTGTGGAAGATTTTCATTGCAAATCACAAATAGAAAAAATAACATATATATGCATGTATGTATGTGCATATATATATATGTATGTATTCCTTATAGATGATGAAGTTCCTCAGATATATGTGTCTATGAATCACACGGTGTTGATTGCATCAGTCCCTAGAGCATTGCATAGCCTCCTAAGTGAGATACTTCATTATTCCAAAAAAAAAATTGACCCAAATACTGATACAGGAAAAAAAATGTAGATGAAGAGCATTTACTAACAGCATACATAATATTCATCAATTTATCTAATTTACATGAACACTGCAAATGGACAATTACTTGGTACTAGAATTGAAAAAAGAGGACTTACAGTTATATTATCTTTGGGAAATTTCACAGTTTATAATGACACCAAGTTTCAATTTCAAAATCTTTCCAGTGATATATGATATTGATTCACCAGACTGTGACTTATTGAATATCATCATCTCTGAAGAATTGAAGCTGAACATTATCCCCCCAAAAAAGTACTGAGGCATGTCAATAGGGCTAAAAAATATTAAAAGTGAGCAATCATGCAAAAAAAGTATAAATGATGCAATCAGAAATAAGAAAAACTAGGGAAAAAAGATTTTAAAACCTCATAGAAATAGGAAGAGATCATATGACAAAAGAGTTAGAGACTGAAGGACCTTAGAGATCTTCTACTCTAATACCATCATTTGGTAAATGAAAGGAACCAATGTGCAAAAAATTAAGTAACTTGTTCGAGTGCTCACTGATTTAAGAACTAGTGTTCAACATTGGGTCCTCTGACTCCACATTTCAAACCCAATGATCTTTTCACTATATCAAATTACCTTCCCTGGTGGCAAATGTCTTCTTGAATATAGAACAGTAATCTGTAACTGTTGAACAGTGTTTTTCTTCGTGTGCTGTTAACCAAACCATTTGGAGATTAAACCTGAGATTTTAGGTATATTTTTAATAGTACCATGTACCTCCTCAACAGCTGATCTGACTTTAACTAGAGGTAGTTCACTTTGAAAAAAGGTCACACACATGAAAATAATATCTATGCTTTTACCCTATTAACAGGTTCAAAAGCACAAAATTATTGTTATACTTTCAGAGTTGAGAAAGAAAATTAACACTCATTAAACTATATGGAAAGGCAACATCATTTTGTTACAGAAGAATACAGACTGGATGGAAAACTGTCATATTACAGCCATCTCAGAGGTCAAACCACAAATTGACAATGCGTCCTATCAAAGCAAGCAAACAACCAAAGCTTGCTCATACCAATGTGATAACAGGAATATCAGCTAAAAATTCATCTTCACCTTCAGAAAGCATTTTTACTGGTTTCATTTGCATTTCTGAATACATAAGGTTGGAAGGAAGTAGGGGAAATTTATATTCACAAAACAGTCAAATCATCATAAATATGATATAATAAAATTTCCTGACATATGAGCAATTCTATAAATCAAAGTAATTGTGAGTATTTAAATGAAGTCAAAGAAAAATGCTATTGACAAAAGAAGATGCTATTACCTCTTATGGTTTTTCTTCTTTGATGGGGGATTTAAATCTGATTGATATCCCTTTATATAAAAGCACATTTGACTAATGTCCTTTTCCGTGTCCTCTACTCTGATTTTAAGGGCTTTTAGTCTTTACTCATTGTAATCAGCCAAGGGCTTTGAAGCCTTAAGATCAAACATGACAGCATTAGTGTTACCTGCTCTGTTTTATTCTTGCATAATTTCCAGATCCATTCCAAACCATGTAGCTCCTTAAAAATTATATAACTTGTTCCCACATAATATCTTTGATATTTCAAAAACAAGAACACCAGGTTTCTTTAACTTAGTCTCTGTGTAAGCTAATCAAAGCCAAAACAAATGAAATCAATTCAATATGCTCTCCTGAGTTCTTTGAATTAAATTATTTAAATTGCATTTTAGCCATTTCCTGACAATGTTGACATAGTTCCTGAAAACAAGGTAGTTGCCATGCAGCCATGGAGAATGAATATAGTATTGTCAACAATTCATGGCAAATGACATTTCTCATTTCACGCTTGTGAGTTAATCAATAGCTTATTCATCATAGGGTGACACTGGAGACAGAATATCTATGAATTTAACCACTGGTATTATTCAAGATGTCATCAGATCCTCAGCTTTCTACTCCATTACATCAGCCTTTCCAAATATGTATAACAAATCCACCTACCAGCAGGAATCTTTTACTTGACTCTCCAAATCTCAAAACATATAAAGACAAAATGAATGTTTTACCATTGAAACATGGTATTAGTTATCATTGTTACTGTTTCTGGTCAGTCATTTTTCAGTAACATCTGACTTTGTAACTCCATTTGGGGCTTTCTTGGCAGTGATGCTGGGTTTATCATTTCCTTCTTCCATTCATTTTACAGATGATAAAACTGAGGCAAATAGGTTAAGAGACTTGCCCAGAGTCACATAGCTAGTAAGAGTCTGAGACCAGATTCGAACTCAGGAAGATTAGTCTTCCTGATTCCAAGTCCATTGCTCTCAATCCACCTAGTTTTCTCTTTAGTTATCATAGACTGAGGCATACAGATATAGATGATAATAGAAATAGACATCTTCAAAACTATCTATATTGATAAATATATAGATATGTAAATACTCATACAGCTATATATTGATATAATTATGTGTAAAACATAACTATATTGTTTAATATTTTATCATTGGTGACAATAACTTAGAATGAAATGAAATAAAATGCAAAGAAACTTGGATTAAAAAAAAATATTGTCCAGACTCCCTGATTGTATCTGTTTCCCATTTGTAAAAAGAGGATAACAATATATACTCTGCTAAATTTATAGACTGTTGTGAGGATCCACTGAGTTTCACCTTATGCTCAGACGTCTTTGTGGGTCTGTGTAAGTATAGTACCTAGTGGGAAGGAGGTAACATGGATTATATTAAAAGACTATGGAGGACTATGGAGGATTACATGACAGGACTGTGTAACATCTAGGAAGACAATATTAAAAGTAGAAGAGTTAAAGGATATGAAGTAGCCACCAGGTAAACAGAGAATTGTTAAAGAACACCTAGAAGATGGGAGGGGAGAGCTTGGGGTGAGTGTCAAATCAGCAGAAAAATCAGGCAGACTTTGGAGAATGTGTCAGAAGAAAAGTGCCAAGAAAGAATAGGAAAAAAAAAATTATTGCCTTTTTTTATTTGTTTTTTTTCCTAATAGACATCCAGAAGTAAAGATTTCTTAATAAATACTTCTGATTTAATAAAATTATTTTATATGAAACTTGTGAAAGTTGAATAAAGTCAAAGATTTAAAGAGCAATATGGATATTTCTATTTATACAAGCAATTGCTACAGATCATAGAACGATCTAGGATAACCAACTGGAGCAAAACATAAAAATCAAAAGAAAACATGATAAATCTGCAGAGACTGGATGAGAATGAGGGAAAGACAAATCTGAACAAGAATAAAGGCACTGCCTCCAGGCATCTTACAGGATGGAAAAGGAAGAGAATACTAATAGATCATATTTATCTGGTATTTAAAGGATTTAAAAATCACTTTGCTGACGACAACCCTTTGGGGTAGGTAGCAGCAGTCTTGCAATCATAATACTATGGGTGATGAAACTGGCACTCCGAGGTGTTCAGTGACCTGCCCACAGTAACAGAACTGGTAGGTAGCAAAGTTCACACTTGAACCCAAGGATTTTATGAGTACAAAAATGCTATACTGTACAGTAGAACATTGGGAAAGGGGCAACGTTGGATTCTTTTTCTTCATTTAATTTTTTTTCAATAAATAAGCATTTATTTGTTTTTCTTTCCCCACCCATAATTCAAAAGAAAATAGACAAAACTCTTGTTAACAAATATGAATAGTCAAGGAAAAAAAACAAATTTCCATATAGTCTTTGACTAAAGATGTATGTTTCATTCTGCATAATGATGTATTGAAGAGAGGGGTAGCTAGGTGGTACAGTGGATAGAGCTCTGGACCTGGAGTCAGTAATACTTCAGTTCAAGTCCAGCCTCAGAAACCAAGAGGGCTCCTTGACTTTGGACAAATAATTTAACCTCTGTTTGCCTTAATCCACTGGAGAAGGAAATGACAAACCACTAAGTATCTTTGCCAAGAAAACTCCATGGACAGCATTGGCACTCTATAATCCAAGGAATCATGAAGAGTTGGATGTGACTGAACAACAAGGTTTAAGAGAATAAAAGCATGAAGATGCTACATGAAAAGAAAACGGAGTTTTCTTTATATACCTACCTCAGGATCAGCAAGAGGTATAGGAAGCAGAGACAAATATGTGGCAAACAGCAGCATATGAAAGAAGCAACAGGTATCACGGCTCAAAAAGAGAACAGTATGATCACATTCTGGAATCAAACAAGTATCCTGAATCAGATGGCTTTATTTTTTAGTTCTACAAGACTTTTGAAAAGCTGCTGAGAAAACTATTAGCTGCTATTTTAAGTGTCGTCTACAAAAAGGAGAAATCATCACGATACATGTGTATGCACAGAATAGGGAGTGTTACTAGTAATATTAAAAGAAGAGGAGGCAAGATTTTAGAAGAAGAGACCATTGCTATTTTTATACATTGACTGCAAAAGCTTTCCAAGAATCCTGCCGCCAATATTGGTAAGAATGGCAAAAGGCATGAGGTAGATGAAAAAACCAAAAGCAAAAAAACAAAACTGAGTTAACCAGGGTGTTGGCTGCCTCCAAACAAACACATGAACAGGTTTCAACTCCCTGTTTTTTTATAGATGATAATCAGGAACCAAAAAATATTTCATCATATGGTCCAGCCCTCCCAATTTACAGATGAGGAAACTGAGCTGAAAAGTTGAAATGATTTGTCCAAGGTCAATCAGGACAGTAAATCATTCAATATTTTAAGCCAGATCTCTTGACTTCAAATACAGTGTTATTTCTGTTACATTGCATTGTTGGTTTAGTTGAGCATGACAGACATAAAAGGATAAGAAAATGACTAAATGTTGAGCTTTTAAAAAGAGGCAAAAAAGAACATTTATTGTGTTTTTTTATAAAGAAAGTACATTCAGAAAGAGAACCCATGAGTTTTCTGAGAAACTGCACATATTTGTAGATATGTACATGTGGTATGTATAACAACCTGGTTAAAATGTCAATATGCATGTTTATTTGCTTAGCAATCTCATATTCACTGGGTCCTTGAGCAAGAAACTAAAGTGACAGTACATTTAAGACAAGGCTATTCATCTGTTTATGAAAAAGAATTTGAATAAGTACTTATTCAGAAACCTGGTGTTGTACGGAATATTAAGAACTAAGTGCCTTCTGAGACTTTATAATCTCCTAGGGGAGCGAAGATGTACATAGCATGATAGCATAAGGCAAATATACAATTATTATAGCAATTCAGAGGAAGAAGAGATGAGGGTCAAAATGTTATAGTAATGCAGAGGAGAAAAAGATAATTTCTAGGTGGAGGATCAAAGAAGTCTTCGGGGGAGAAGGAACATTTTTGTATTGTTAGGATTATTCCTGCTGAAGAGGGAGAAGAGAACAGTTGATTGCTTACAGAAGGAAATAAATAAGCAAGGCCACAAAAGTGAGAGTTGTGTTTGCTCAAGGAATACAATATTGTGCATTTGGACTGGAAAAAGGGTGTGTTTAGAGAAACAGTGAAACAAAATCCTTTATTTCTTTGAGGTTATCTTATAGTGCTGGATGGTTTGGAATAGGAAAATTAGCTATCCTTTTCTTCTCTAACACACTGTGCGACTGAGAAAATCATTTCATTTTTCAATTCTTGTGATATTGTGGAAAGATCATTGCAGTTAGAGTCAGAAGACATGGGCTTAAGTTCCAGTTTGACTAATACAGAAGAGTCACCTCCTCTCTCTGGGCCTCAGTTTTCTTATTTGCAAAAGGAGGCTATTTGATGTGATGATCACATCAAAAAGCCTTTCCCACTCTAAGTCTCTGATTCTGTGACCTACAAAATAAAAGATAATATAATACCACATAAAATTTAAAACTATTCCATTCTATTTCTCCAAAACCTTGAATATTGTAACTCTTCTATTCTTGCTCTGTTTAGAGAGAATTAGAAACTCTGCTGGATTTTCCAAAACTCTGCTTTCTAATATAAGCTAGAAAATTTACTATGGATGAGGTCAAAATCACCAATTGGATATGGACTAAAAAGTTTTTTTTTTTTTTTGAGATATTAAGAGGGAAGGACAGCCTGGAATGATTTGCTTAAGAGAATTTAGGAAGAAAATTGAAAACATAAGTCTATATATTTCATTATTTTATAATTGAAATATATAAGAAAAAATATAGAAAGTAAATGTATTCTGAAAAGATTTCTCTATTAAGAAGACACAAGATGTTTTTAATTGACATTATTACTGAAATCATTCTCTCTGACTTCTATTAAGGATATAAACTATGCAGATGTTTAATGAATAGACAGATTATGACCTATATATCAGACTACTTAGAAGCTGCTGAACAGTTCCCTTGCTTAATTTTTTCCAGTTATCCATAAAGAACTCAGCATTTAATCCATGAAAAGTATAGCATTCAGAGAATGTAGTGACAAGACCCATTGACCTACTGTAATGTCTGCAACAGAGCCTGGCCTTTATACAAGTCTTAATGTGGAAAGTGACTCTGGAAGAATAAGTTAATAAAAAAAATACTGCCACAAGAAGGAATAAACATGATGCTAAGATGACATAAACCCAGAAGCAGAGACTAAATCTATGATACTTATGAGCAAATTCTCAGAGAAAAAATTAGGCCACAAACTTAACCACAATTCCTAGAAGAAATAAAATGAGAATTTTTAAAGACTTAAATACTGTCATTATAAATGAAATTAGAATACTGGGAAAAAGAAAAATAAGTGAGCATATTAAAGGAAAGAATTGGGAAGACATTAACAGTTTAACTGAAGAAGTACAAAGATTTTTTCTGAAGATGGCATAAATTAATACATGTATCAGGAAAGAATAATAACATGTTTAAATAGAACTATTTGGATTGCTTAGAGCTTTATATAGAATTTCCTTTAATCTGTACAACTTGGTAGGCTATAGGATATTTATTATCTTCATTTTACAAATAAGGAAACTGAGGTTGGGGCAGCTAAGTGGTGCAGTGGATAGAGCACCAGTGTAGGAGTCAGGAGGACTTGAGTTCAAATTTCACCTCAGACACTTGACACTCACTAGCTGTGTGACCTTAGGCAAGTCACTTCACCCCAATTGCCTCATCCTGGGTCATCTCCAATCATCCTGATGAATATCTAGTCACTGGAATCAGATGGCTCTGGAGGAGAAATGAGGTTGATGACCTACACAGCCCTCCCTCACTCAAAGCAAAGTCAAGTGCAATTCATGTCATTATTTCTCTGATGGCATGGTCTTCTTCAGCAATGAAGGATGAACACACACACACACACACACACACACACACACACACACACAGAAACTGAGGCTCAAAGAAATGAGTTGGTTTGCCCAAGGTCAAGCTGATAATAATTATCAGAGACTTTACTTGAGCCCAGATCTCTCACAACCACTTTTATATTCAGAATAACACTTTTAAAAAAGAACTACAACTACAAACACATATTATCTTGTATTTGAAATAAAGAGCAAATTTCTCTGAATATCAAAATAAACCTGTTCTGACATCTGTTACTGTGTAGTGATTAGAGAATTATTATTCTTAACACGAGAGATAATATTTAATATTATCCACATTTACTTGCCAATAGCATAAATCAAGATAATCTCAATCTTTGAATTTAAGGCCACATAATATATACAACTATGCCTTCTAAAAATTACTTCTGTGTTTACAAAATTCTTAGATAGGTGGTAAGAAAGTGAGAAATTCAGACAGTCCCTTGGTCCTTGTCTATATGATTTGAGAAATTGATTAGAGTGATTCTTTCCTTTTCTCCATGAAATAAGTTTATTTCACAGGTTGTCTCAATTTTTTCCCTTATGACACATACCACGAAGATTTATTTGTTCTCAGGAAGCTTTACCAAAAATAAACTTTCAATGAGAAAATCAGAATTCTTACACAAACCACTGAAATCAGCATCACATCAAATCAACCCTTTAAGATGATCTTGCACAGTGACTAGGAAACAGGAAATGCTTCTGGGTCAAAACATTTCTCACAACATCCTGTTGCCAATAGCAACTCCTAAGGATATTCAGGGTGGGGAGGGGAAAAAATTACCCTCCTCATTTCCTGCCTTCAATATTCAATTAGATATATATCAGTTTCTCTGGTAAAGCATCTATGTTTCTTCAATTAATCAATCATTTAATCATTCAACAAAAATAAAGGGTCTAGTATGTACTGGACATTGTGCTAGGCTGTGACTATACAAATGTCAATGTGAGACAGTTCCAGCATTCAGGTAACTCATGTTACACTGGTAGTAAGGATCCTTCTTTGCATTTGTCCTTTTCCCTTCAATCATACCTCATTCCTTCTAGGTAGACCCTCATCACCTTTTCCTCTAGTTCTAATCTCCTCATTGGTCTCTCTGCATCTGACATCTCCCCTTTCCAATTCATCCTCCACACAGCTGAAAATATTTCTGGTCATGTGACTCCCCTGATCAAGAAGTATCAGGAGCTCTGTCTTGAATCTGGAATACATCATAAATGCCTTGCTTTGTCATTTAATATACATTACAATATATAACTCCAACTGATTTTTCTATAATTTTCTATGTCCAAACCAACCTTTCTTCCCAACATACTTTGTGTTCAAGTCAAACTAGACAAGTTGCCATTTCCTATATGCAATATTTCAAATTCTCCCTTTGTGCCTTCAACCAGGCCATTACCCATGCCAGGAGTTTTCTTCTTTCTTATCTCTGTCTCTTAGAAATCTTACATGGGGTGGGAGGAAGGAGATGGAGTAGAAGAACACATGTTTAGAATCTCTCCTCCCATAGCCCATAAAATACCTGTAAACAAAATGACTCTAAAAAAATTCTAGAGCAGAAAAAGTCACAAAATGAAAGAGTGAAAGAGATTTCCAGCCTAAGGCAGCTTGGAAAACTGACAGGAAAGGTCTATCACACCAGTTGCGAAGCAGAGCACAGCATAGCTTGTGCCGTGACATGGCAAGGACAGGACTGGAGAGGTCTTCAAAGCGTCAACTGCAGCAGGTGTGGATCCCAGATTCTCAACTCACAAAAGCCAGACAGCTACAGAAGTCAGTGAGAAAGCTGTTTCACTTGGGTGAGAAGGGAACTAGGCAGTCAAGCCAAGGCCCTAGGCAACAACAGCTTCCATTATTGGAGCCATGGCCTAAAGCCTCTGGGAGAATTTAGCAGCTGATCTGAATATCATCCCTGAGTGGCAGCCCTGGGGTGAGGAGGATTGCTGGCTGGCTTGGTGGAGATGGTGGAGGCTCTGGAGAGGGAACCCTGCTCACAGACCAGAGCACAGACCAAGAGAGGAATAAACTCCTCTCACTTGAATGTGCCACCTTGGAGGAACTGAGAACTTACAACTCCCCAGAGTATACCCTCCCCTTGTTGTTTTTTTTTTCCTTCTTTATTTATTTTAAACATTAATTTATTAATTTTTAGTTTTTAACATTCATTTCCACAAAACTTTGGGTTCCAAATTTTCTGCCCCTCTCTCCCCTCCCCCACCCATAATGTCTTGTATTCTGATTCCCTCAATATGCCCTCCCTTCTATTATACCTCTCCCTTCCCTTATCTGAATCTTCTCTCTTTTCTTGTAGGGCAAGATTGATTTCTACTCCCCATTATCAGTATTTCTTATTTCCCAGGTGTATGCAAAAACAATTCTCAACATTTGTTCCTAAAATTTTGAGTTCTAATTTGTTTCCCTTTCTCCCTTGCCACCCAATCCCACTGAGAAACCAAATATCTCAATATAGGCTATATATGTACAGTTTGCAAAAGATTTTCATAATAGTCATGTTGTGTAAGATGAATTATACTCTCCTTCATCTTATCCTGCTCCCCATTCATTCTATTCTCTTTTTTGACTTTGTCTCTCCCCCAAAGTGTTTACTTCTAATTGCTCCTTCCTCCCATTTGCCCTCCCTTCTAGCATCCTATCCACCCTGTCTGTCATCTTCTCTCCTAGTTTCCTATAATGTAAGATAGATGTCATACCAAATTGAGTGAGGATGTTATTTACTCTTTAAGACAAATATGAAGAGAGTAAGCTTCACTTTTTCCCTTTCCCCTGCTCTCTTTTCCCCTCCATTGAAAAAGCATTTTCTTGCCTCTTTTATGAGAGATAATTTGCCCCATTCCATTTTTCCCTTTCTCCTCCCACTATATTCCTCTCTCACTCTTTAATTTTATTCTTTTAGAATTCATCCTTCTTGTTCAGTTCTTCAGTTCACCTTGTGCTCTCTGTCTATATGTATGTGTATATGTGTGTGTGCATAATCCCTCCAGCTACCCAAATATTGGGAAAAGTCTCAAGAATTACAAATGCATCTTTCCATGTAGGAATGTAAACATTTCAACTTTAAAATGTCCCTGATGATTTCTCTTTCTTCTTTACCTTTTCATGCTTCTCTTGCTTCTTGTGTTTGAAAGTCAAATTTTCTATTCAGTTCTGGTCCTTTCATTAAGAATGCTAGAAAGTCCTCTATTTCATTGAATAACTATTTTTTCCCTGGAAGTATTACACTCAGTTTTGCTGTGTAGGTGATTCTTGGTTTTAATCCTAGTTCCCTTGACTTCTGGAATATCCCATTCCAATTTCTTCAATCCCTTAATGTAGAAGCTACTAGATCTTGTGTTACACTAATTCTATTTTCACAATACTAGAATTGCTTCTTTCTAGTTGCTTGCAATATTTTTTCCTTGACCTGAGAACTGTGGAATTTGGCTACAACATTCCTAGGAGTTTCTCTTTTTGAATCTCTCTCAGGAGGGGATCGGTGGATCATTTCAATATTTCTTTTGCCCTCTGGTTCAAGAATATCAGAGCAATTTTCCTTGATATCATGAAATATGATGTTTAAGCTATTTTTTGATCATGGCTTTCATGTACCCCCATCATTTTTAAATTATCTCTCCAAGATCTGTTTTCCAGGTCACTTATTTTTCCAATGAGATATTTCAAATTATCTGCCATTTTTTCATTCTTTTGGTTTTATTTCATAATTTTTTGGTTTCTCATAAAGCCATTAGTTTCCATGTGCTCCATTCTAATTTTTAAAGAACTATTTTTTTCAGTGAGTTTTGAGCCTCATTTTCCATTTGGCTAATTCTGCTTTTGAAAGCATTCTTCCCCTCATTGGCTTTTTGGACCTCTTTTGTCAATTAAGTTAGCCTATTTTTCAAGGTGGTTTTTTGTTCAGTATTTTTTGGGTTTCCTTTAGCAAGCTGTTGACTTGCTTTTCATGATTTCCTTGAATCACTCATTTCTCTTCCCAATTTTTCCTCCACATCTCTTATTTGATTTTCAAAATTATTTTTGAGCTCTTCCATGGCCTGAGACCACTGCATATTTATTTTGACAGTATTGGATGTGGAAGCCTTGGCTTCCTCTGACAGTATGCATTGTTCTTCCTCATCTGAAAGGATGGAAGAAAAAACCTGTTCACCAAGAAAGTAACCTTCTATAGTCATATTTTTTCCATTTTTAGGGCATTTTCCCAGCTATTTACTTGACTTTTGAATCCCTTATCTAGAGGAGGTTATACTCTGGGCACCTGTAAGTTTTCAGTTCCTCCAAGGTGGTACAATCAAGGGAGAGGAGTTTATTCCTCTCCTGGCCTGGGCACTTGTCTGGGAGCAGCCAAAAACCTTTCTGCCCAGAATCTGTGAATAATAGAATTCCCTCTCTACAACTGCCTCCAGTTCTGACAGTGCTCCTCCTCCTCCAGGCTCAGGGTTGAAATATCAATCAGCTCCTCAGTTCCCCCAGGGGTTTTAGACTGAGGGAATGGTCCATACTCAGGTCTGAGATTCATATCAGCTGCTCAATTCTCCCAAGGGCTTTTTAGGTGGAGGACTCCAAAAATAGGTGCTGCCACAGCAGTGGCTGCTGCTGGTGAAGCCAGACTGCATTCCATTTCCCAGATGAAAAAGCTTTCTCACTGACCTTTGAGGCTTTCTTTGGTGCTTGTTGGCTGAGGGATCTGAGAACCATCGCTGCTGCTGGGGATACTGCACTGGAAGCCTGTTTGGATCCTGTTCCTGCCAGTGCTGAGCAGACATGGCTAGGCTAGGCTGTGTGGGCTGTGCTTCTCTCTGTGTCCTGTGTGACAGACATTTCCTTTCAGCCTTCCAGGCTACCTTGCCTGAAAATCTTTTTCATTCTGTTATTTTGTGGCTTCTGCTGCCCTAGAATTTCTTTAGAGTCATTTTTACAGGTATTTCATGGGCTGTGGAGGAAGAGCTAGAGTATGTGCATCTTTTTACTCTGCCATCTTGGCTCCATTGCTCCGACCATCCCCTTGACAAAGAATTCAAACATCAAGTAACTGACTGGGAAAATGTCAAAAAAAAAAAATTAGAAAAAGAAGACAATTGATGGTTACTTTTTTGGTGAGCAGATATTTTCTTCCATCCTTTTGAATGAGGAAGAATAATGCATATCATCAGAAGAAGTCAAGACTTCTGCATCCAAAACCTACAAAATAAATATGCAATGATCTCGGGTCACTGAATAGGTTAAAAAAGTATTTTTAAAATCAAGTAAGGGAGGTGGAGGAAAAATTGGGAAGAGAAATGAGAATGATGCAAGGAAATCATGAAAAGCAAGTCAACAGCTTGCTAAATGAGATTTAAAAAAAGTGCTGAAGAATTTAACACATTTAAAAATAAACTAACTCAAATGGCAAAAGAGTCCCAAAAAGCCAATGAGGAAAAGGATGCTTTATGAAGTAGAATTAGTTAAATGAAAAAGGATGTTCAAAAGTTCATGAAAGTTAATAATTCTTTAAAAATTAGAATGGAGTAGATGGAAGCTAATGACTTTATAAGAAACCAAGAAATTACAAAACAAGACCAAAAGAATGAAAAAATAGAAAACAATGTGAAATATCTCACTGGGGAAAAAAAACAAAAAAACAACTCACCTGGAAAATAAATCCAGGAGAGACAATTTAAAAATTATGGGATTACCTGAAAACCATGATCAAAAAAGAGCCTAGACACCATCTTTCATGAAATTATAAAGGAAAACTTCACTGATATTTTGGAACCAGAGGGTAAAATGAATAATGAAAGAATCCACCAATCACCTCCTGAAGGGGATCTGAAAAGAAAAACTCCTAGGAATACTGTAAACAAATTCCTGAGTTCCCAGGTCAAGGAGAAAATATTGCAAGCAGCCAGAAAGAAACAATTTGAATTTTGTGGAAATACAATCAGGATAACACAGAATCTGGCAGCTTCTACATTAAGGGACTAAAGGACTTGGGATATGATATTCCAGAAGTCAAAGGAGCTAGGACTAAAACCAAGAATCACCTATCCAGCAAAACTGAAGATAACACTTCAGGGGGAAAATGGTCATTCAATGAAATGGAGGACTTTCAAGGATTCTTGATGAAAAGAGCAGAACTGAATAGAAAATCTGACTTTCCAATACAAGAATCAACATAAGCATGAATAGGTAAACAGGAAAGTGAAATCATAAGGTACTTAGTAAAGCTGAACTGTTTACATTCCTATATGGAAAGATGACATTTGTAACTCTTGAAACTTCTTTCAGTATTTGGGTAGTTGGAAAGATTATACACACACACACACACACACACACACACACACACACACACACACACACACATATATATATATATATATATATATATAGAGAGAGAGAGAGAGAGAGAGAGAGAGAGAGAGAGAGAGAGAGAGAGAGGGAGGGAGAGCGCACAGGGTGAGTTGAATAAGAAGGAATGATATCTAAATAAACAAAATAATGGGGTGAGAGAGGATATAGTGGGAGGAGAAATGGAATGGGGCAAATTATCTCTCATAAGAAAGGCAAGAAAAAGATTTTTCAATGAAGTAGAAAAGGGGGAGGTGAGAGAGAAAAAGTGAAACTTCCTCTCATCACATTTAGCATAAAGAGGGAGTAACATGCGCACTCAATTTGATTTGAAAATCTATCTTACACTACAAGAAAGTAGAGGAGAAGGGGATAAGTGGGGTGTGGGGGGTGACAGAAGGGAGGGAAAATGAGAGGAGTGGGTAATTAGAAGTAAGCATTTTTGAGGAGGGATAAGGTCAAAAGAAAGAATAGAATATATGGGGGGGCAAGACAGGATGGAGGGAAATATAGGTTGTCTTTCACAACATGACTATTATGGAAGTTTTTATCAAAACTACACATGTATAAGCTATGTTGAATTGCTTGCCTTCTGAGTGGAGATATGTAAGGAGAGAGAAAAGGAGAGAAGTTCGAATTCAAAGTATTAGGAGCAAATGTTGAAAATTGTTTTTGCATTTAAATGGGAAATAAGAAATACAGGTAATGGGGTATAGAAATCTGTCTTGTCCAACAAGAAAAAAGAGAAGATGGGGATAAGGGAAAAGAGGGGTGTGACAGAAGGAGGGTAGATTGGGGGAAAAGGCCAATCAGTATGCATAGTGTTTTGGGGTGGAGGGATGGGAGAGATGGGAACAAAATTTGAAACTCAAAGTCTTATCGAACTGAATGTTGAAAGCTAAAAATAAATAAATTGGGGAAAAAAGAATGTCATTAGCAAAAAAATTAGTTATAAGTTTTAGAGACAAGCTTATCAACTTAAAAATTAGGGTGTTTTATTGAATTTTCTTCTTTTTTCTATCCTGCAGTACTAATCCAATTCTTTTTTTCAAAGTCAACAGTGAATGGGCAAGGAAATCTCCTGAGTCACCTACTCTATATGTAGGCCTTTTAAGGTAAATTACTTAAACTCATCAAGTGCTATTAGGTGCTGTCTTATTGTACCTCTACCTTGAGTACCAATATTTCTCTGCCTTTTGGACATGAGTGAGAGGCAGCACATAATTTTGTGACTTTAAGATGGAGTCCTCCTTTGAAGTAGGTATGTTTCATCCATTCCATTTGTTTCTCCAATATCTAGCATAGTGTCTGACACACAGTAGGCTTCAGGATCAAGGAGTTTTAACTGAGAATAAAGGAAAGAAAAAAAAAAGGCAAGATAGATTTGAGGATACATACAAAGATGAAAGGGACATGAAATAAGAAATACAGGTAATAGGGTAAAAAAATCTATCTTGTCCTACAAGAAAAGATTTAAGATGGGGATAAGTGAAGGGAAGGGTGTGGTAGAAGGGAGGGTAGATTGGGGAAATGGGTAATCAGAATGCACAGTGTTTTGGGGTGTGTGGAAGGGAGAGATGGGGAGAAAATTTGAAACTCAAAATCTTATGGAAATGAATGTTGAATACTGAAATAAATAAATAAATAAATGAAAAAGAAATACAGGCAATGGGGTATAGAAATCTATCTTGCTCTACAAGAAAAAAGACAAGATGGGGATAAGGGAAGGGAGGGGTGTGATAGAAGGGAGGGCAGATTGGGGGAGGAAGTAATCAGAATACATGACATTTTGGGTGGGGGAGAGATGGGGAGAAAATTTGGAACTCATAATTTTGTGGAAATGAATGTTGAAAGCCAGAAATAAATAAACAAAATTTTAGAAATTAAAAAAAAAATCATTAAAACAAACAAAAAAATCTTACATCCCTCCAAGGCTCAACTCAAGTGTCACTAACTACAAGAAACCTATCTTCACTCCTGTAACTCCTTATGAAATTACTTTGTATGTATTTTACATTTATCTTATACTTATTTCCAGTATCCATATACATGTTGTGTCCCTCTAGTACTGATAAGTTTAAGTCATTTGCCTTATATGACCTACATACGGAGGGGATTTGATTGCCCATTCACTGTTGACTTTGAAAAACAGAATGGGATTAGTACTGTAGGATAGGAAAGGCAGATAATTTAATATAACACCCTAATTTTTAAGATGATAAGCTTGGCTCCAAAACTTATAGGTAATTTAAATGGCAGTGAGATTGTAAATTCATATTCTTAGCTTAAAATCTGAAACTTAAAAAGTGCAGTACACTGTATTTCCATGGTCACAACTCAAAATTAATGTACTTTGTGACAGTATATTCAAAGTTAATCATACTGTACTAACAGTACTACACTGTACTCTGTATTTTCATTTCTTTCTGTAAACAAATCACATCCAAATAATAATGGTTAGCATTATTAGAGCTCTTTGAAGTTTGCAAAGATGTTTACAAATATTTCACTTTATCCTTGTGGTAACCCTGGGAGGTAGGCACTATTATAATGTACTTTATAGAAATGAAGAAACTGAGGCAGAGGGAGGTTAAATGACTTACCCAGGGTCCCAAATAAGTTTTGAACCTAAATTTGAAGGCAGGGCTTCTAGATTCCATGTCTAACACTCAATCCATTGTACCATCTCAATGTCTTTAAATACAATGTAAAATTTTCATTTTCTTTTTATATCAAGCAGTAGCTAGATGAAGAGGGCTCCTGAAGAAGCAAACACCTCGGAGTTCACTTAGCAGAAGAATACTTAACAAATATGAGAAATAGAAATGCTGAGGCACTGGTGTATGTGAAAGTATCTTGGGGTTGAAGCCCAAAATTCTGGCTTGTATTCTTCCTAGTTATGTGAAATTGGACAAGTCACTTCATCTCTATGGTCCTTAAGTTTCATCAAACATAAAACATAATATAAAACATGAGTGATAATATATAATAGTACTATGTCATTGTTGCAAATACGCTGCAAATTCAAGCAATATTTACAACAATTTTGCACTATATTAACACTGAATGAACAAGAACTGAATCTATAATTACAATGTTATAGCAAACTTTCTGGATGAGGAAATTTTCTCTAACATTGTAGGTTGATAGCTTTTCTCCAGCTTAATGTCCTACAGCAGCATGGGGAACCTAGGGCCTCAAGGACACATTTGGCCCTTTAGGTCTTCAAGTGTGGCCCTTTGACTGAATCCAAATTTCACAGAACAAATCCCCTTAATAAAAGTATTCATTCTATACAGAGCCATTTTGCTGACTTCATTGTTACGCGCTTGTGAAACATGGGCAATCTACCAGTGCCATGAAAGGAAACTGAATCGCTTCTATTTGAACTGTCTTAGGAAGATTCTGAGGATCACCTGGCAGGATAAGGTACCAGACACTGAAGTGCTTGTTTGAGTTGAACTGCCAACCATTCAAACTATGCTTCAGAGAGCACAACTCTGATGTGTTGGCCACGTTGTTAGAATGAAAAATACACACTTTCCAAAAAGACTATTTTATGGAGAACTCACATGGGGCAGGCGATCACATGGTGGCCAAAAGAAGTGATACAAGGACACTCTCAAGGTCTCTCTTAAGAACTTTGGATTTGACTATGCAACATGGGAGACACTGGAACAGGACCATGCAGCTTTGCATGTCCACATCAGAAAGAGTGCTGTGCTCTTTGAGCAAAGCAGAATTGAGACAGCACAAAATAAACATAAGATGTGGAAATTTGATATATCCACTCCAAATATTCATACAGACTATCTGCACCCAACCTATGGTAGAGCATCCTGAACTCATATTGGCCTGATCAGTCACAGTTGGAAACACTGAAATTTCACTTTAACATGGTAATGTCATTGTGGTCCTCTTTGAAGAATAGGGACAACAACCATTTCTATAAAACCTGGACTCAGTCAAAAGGCCACACCCAATGACCTAGAAGGCCACTTGTGGCCTGGAGGCTGCAGGTGCCCCAGCCGTGAGGGATAACTATCTAGACTATTAGGAGGGCAAGTGAATTTCCCAACATCACACCCCAGCAACAAGCATTTAGTAAACACCAACTATATGCTAGGTATGACATTAGAGATATGAATACAAAGAAGGAAATAAGTTTTATACACAAAGAACTTGCATTCTAATGGAAGAGATAACATATAATTATAGAAATATATCCAAAATATATGTGAAAACAATAAATATAAAGTCAACAAATGTAAGGTAGTTTGGAAGGAAGGGCATGAGAAGTTGAGGAGGTCAAAAAAAGGTTTGTATAAAAGATGTTGTTAAATTACATCTTAAAGTAAGAATTAAATGATGTTGAAGTGATAATAGAAAGAATTCTATGTATTCAATATGTAGGGGTTTTATTTCACTTTGTATCTGTTTTTCTGCCTGATTTCTACTCCACTGAAAAAAGATGTATCTTCACCATACCCCATTATGCCCCCCAAGCTTTCTTGCCTCCTTCCTTTTGTTTATTGCCTCTCACCCAATAGGTTGTAAACTCATTGAGGGCAATGACTACCTTTTCACTAATTGCATCCTCATTGCTTAATAAGTGTTAATTGAATTATTGGATTGGGATCCTGAGTGCAAAGGAATAAAAAGGAAAAGTGGAAATTCGCATTATGTCTCCTAAGTTCCACAGTAAAGTAAAATATAAATTTGTTAGCTGAGACAGCATGAAAGGGTAGATAAGAGGCACCAGGAGGGAAAAGATTAAAAAAAAAAAAACTTCTGTGGAGATCTTGAGACAGGGAACCAATTGAGGAGAAATAAGAAGACTGTCATGCTACAGTGAGTGCCTAGTTGAAGTTGGATAACATGAATTTCTCATACGTACAATTATGTGACTTCTTCCAAATCCATTCAGTAGCACTTGAGTAGGAACTGAAGAGATGGATGGTGGTGGTGGGGAGGGAATAATTCCAGACTTTGTTTTGGTAATAAATGAGAAGAAATAAATAGGAAAGGGGTTAAGGCATTTGAGAGCACAAAACAGTGCAAAGCTGAAATGCCTAGCTTGAAGGTTGGGATTGGAAAAAGAGAAAAGTGAGATCAAAACAAGGTTAATGACCTGAGATTATGAGGTGGAAATGTCAGAAGTTTCAATGAAGTTGAAAAATAGATTTAAGAAGGCTGAGGTATAGTGTAAGATGGAATGGTAGATAAGAAGTTATCTTTAGATAGAAGAGTGTCAAAATTTCTAATTAAGAAAGGAAAACTTTCCTGTTTGGGGTAGTGTTAGTTAGGGCTCCAGTATGGGGGTTGACATCAGTCAAAACAAGGACCAGGTAGTCCAACACAAGGAGCCCAAGAGCCAGGACATCCATCAGTAGCTGCTGGTGAAGCTCTACCAGTTTCTGGCCCACAAAACCAACTCGACTTTAAACAAGTTTGTCCTGAAAAAGCTGTCCATGAGCTGGACCAACTCCCCCTCCCCCACTCTCCCTTAACATCCCCTTCCCTATACCAAGTAATCATGAAAATGAAGCTGCCTGGCAAGGAAAATAAGACAGTTATGGCTATTGGGACTGTGATAGATGATGTGAGGATCCAAGATGGCCCCATGCTGAAGGTGTGTATCCTTTGTCTTACTACCAATGCCTGGATTTGCATCCTCTATACTAGTAGGAAGATCCTCACTTTTGACCAGGTGACCATGAGCTCACCCTGGGGTACTGCTGTTTGGTTCCCAAAGGGGTTGTGAGGTGAATAGGCATTTGGAGAAAGCCCTGGATACTCCCTGCAGTCACACCAACCAGGACTGAAAGTTCGACTTTGCTAGCTGAGGCTACAAAAGGTAACAGCCTTCCTCCTTGTTATAGTAAAGATTTTTGGACAACAATGACAGAAGGAGAGACAGACACACACAGAGAGACAGAGAGAAAGGCAAAGAGACAGGGACAGAGAGAGAGAGAGAGAGGGACAGAGACAGAGACAGAGACAGAGAGAAAACACTTGTGAATAATAATGGAATCCAGCAAACATGTACCAGATATGGGCACTCCATCTCATGTCTTTTGGGTTGAGTCTCATTCTCTATCCATGATGCCACTCTGCTTCTCCTATTAAACAACAAGGTTAGAGAATCCCATAACTGTCAAAAGTTGTCTTAGAAACCATCTAGCAAAACCCATACCTGAAAAAGTTTTCCCTCTATAGCATTTCCCATCAGTGATTATATCACTTTTTCTAGGGGAGTCTGGGGCAGGGGGTGGGAAGACTCCGTACTTCTTGAAGGAGCCAATTTTACCAATAATAGTTAGAAAGTTTTTCCTCATGCCAAACTTAAAGCTATCTCTATACAAACTCTGTCCTTTGCTTTTAGTTCTGCCCTTAATGGCCAAGCCGTTTAAGTCTTCTTTCTCCTTTCATGTGCAATTTTTTTCAGATACTTGAAGGCAACTATCATCCCTTCTTTCCCAACCAAGAAGTTTTCTATTCTATAAAATAAACATCCCCGGTTCCTTCAAAGGTAATGACAAGAACGTTCTATCTCGCTTACTTATTAATGTCCTTCTTGAAATGTGGCTTCCAGAAGTGGCCCCTATAGTCTAGCTTTAGTCTGACCAGGATAGAAGGAATACAATGGTAATCTTCTCTCCCTTGTTCTGGATGTATGTCTCTATTAAAACTGTTTTAGATCACATTAGCTTTCTTAGCCACCATATAATAGTCTTAATTCCTATAGAGATAGCAGTCCGCTAATGAGACTATCTTCAAATTATATTATGAAACATGTTCTCTTTTGAGACAGTGATCCCAATATTATAAACAAAGGATCAAATTATTACCATAACTCAATATATGAACTGTCTGAAATATACGCAAGAACTTGTAGCATGAGAAAGACAGAGACAAAGGGAAAAAGGAAGGGATCTAAGAAAGGAGGTAGTGAAAGGGAAAGGAAAAAAGGGCAAATAGTTGAACAAATCATTTGGCATAGCAACTGAATTTAAATATATTGGAGTGTAAGTGCAAGGCAGTGCAAAGAGCGCTGAGTTAGAACAATGTGCTTTGTCTCTCTGCCTCAGTTTCTTCATCCAGAAATTACACAGTTATTGTGAGGAAAGTGTTATGTGAACTTTTAAGTACAATATAAGTGTGAATGTATCATTTGGTCTGTTTATCATAATTACCACGGTGGTTGTACGGTCTCTTTTCCTTTATTGTTTTGTCTACTAGAATACTGTTGTCCATGGTAACCTTTAAACCTTCACTGTAAATTATATGTTACAAAATATTTATATGTTCTATAAAGTGGACTTTTCTGGCATAAATCAATCTGCATTTATTTAAAAAATAAATTTTACATGTTTCTTGTTCTTTATTTTGCCTCATCCTACTCTATCCACATCTTGTACCAACTTCCCACTTTTCCTACTGCTGAAACCATCTTGCTCCCTTCACCTCCACCCTGAAGGCCTTTTCTGAAAGTGTTTCCTCCCCTCTCTCAGCCACCTGTGGTTGTTATTGTTTCAGGTGTGGCCTACCATTTCTGACCCCATTTCGGGGGCTTTCTGGAATAGTTTGCCATTTCTTTCTGCAGATCATTTTACAGATCAAAGAACTGAGGCAAACAGGATGAAGTGATTTGCCCAAGGTCACATAGATAGTGAGTGTCTGAGGCCAGATTGGAAATCAAGAAGATGAGTCTTACTGACTTCAGGTCAGACATTTTACACCCTGTGCCACCTATCTGCCTGCTGCCAGACACCTGTATAGTTAGAAAAAAGCCATCCCTCTGAAGGGAACTGTTTAAAAATTTGAACTTAATTTTCATTGTATTCTATCTTCAGGTGACCAGGAATGCCCTTGTATTATTTGGTCTATAACATTTGCCTTACAAAGCAAACATTGGGGAAAGCATCTTTAGTCAAAAGAGAAAACAGACATTTAGTTATATTGAGATACATAATAAAATATCCAATTATTGAAAAACAAACATTAGAGAAAGACCATTTTGTTAAAAATATATGTCTGAATACCTTATGCTCTTGATTTTGAAATGAAATTCAAGATTATAATTTTTGATGGCTGACTTTTCTGCAAAGGACAGCTATATTATTCCTCCTTAAATTTCTATTTGACCACTTCCTAGCTAAAACCATTAAAAGATCACTTATAATTGACAAATCTTTGTCTTATCAAAACTTCCCTCTTGCTTTTCTGCATATCATTAAATAATCTGATCAAAAAAGTCTCTCTATATAAATAAATGGATATATATATGCTCTATAGATAATTCACAGCTGTATCCATGCATCTCTGTAGTATATAATTGTGTGGCTTGTAGGAGTCTTCAAAATGATAGTTACGCTGGTGTTCAAAAAGGCTTAACGTTGTTTGGGTAATTGTAGAGATCAGAGGAACCTCAGGAAATGTAGTTAAAAAGCAAACAGCATGTTTGCATCAATTGATGAATTGAGCATATCCTCTGAAGTGTTATGTATAATCATACTTGCTAAAATTTAGTAAGCTAAAACCGGAAGCATTTAATTGCTTGTGAAGGTAGGAATTACTCTGTGACTAGAACAACTCCAGCTGTTCCAATTCTTTCTCTCTCCCACTCATTTTCACAGTTTCTTATCTCTTACTTCCTCTCTTTTACCACCACTCACTCTCCTTTTCTTCTTTTCCATCTCCATTCTTCTCTTTCTTATTTCTAATCATTTTTTGTAAAATACTCTTCATGGTAGTTGATTCTCAGAAGTTAATACGAAGTTAATCTTAATTGGCCCAAGTAAATGAAAACATATTTTTATCCTAAAAGTCTCCCTCTCTGTTCATTGTTTTTGTTATCCTTGTTCATATATTTTGTTTTGTTTTTACTAAACTATCTTGGTGTTTTTGTCTAAAATACATTTCAATAAAAAAGAGGATTTGAGCCTTTTAACATTGATCTAGGAATGGAATAGAAAAGTACTTATTAAGCAGTTATTATGAGCCACGTCCTGTGCTGAGGGTTGAGATTGCAAATATTAATAAATTGAAATAGTCTCTATTCTCAATAATCTTACATTCTAATTAAGGGAGAGAGCATATATAAAAGAATCCAGTTACAGAACATACAATATACAGTTGTATGGAGGATGCCATTGTAGAGCTAAAGTCTACTGGTCTTTTGTCTTAACAGAAGGATTGACTTTGGTGATTCATTCCCTGCTCATCCCATATGTATATGATAGAAGAAATATCCTAACAAATACTGCTCCCATAATTCAAGTTAGTCTAATTTTTCCTTAATGGGTATTGAGACCATCTTCAAGTCTTAGTTGACTTAGGGGACTAAAGGTTAGGCTGTTTCCATTAGTTACTGATGACCCAAATATAAAGAATCCACAAAGAGCTCTTAAGCTTAGCTGGTGGATAACAATAGAGAAATAGGGTAGCAAGATTCACTCATTTATGGTGTCTTTAGTATCTATCTCTATGTCAACGTAGTTTTGTTTACTATTTATTTGTAACATTGACTTGTCTGGGTACTCCCAGTTAACCTAACAAGGAGGTAACCTTGAGGAGCCTTTGGGTCATGATCAGCTTTATTATGTGGATGGGATGGGGTCCCCTCCTTTGATAAGATGACTCTGTCTTTAAAATTGATGAGACCTGGTTGTTCTTTTTTTAACTTTTTTCTTCCTGCTTTTCCCAGAGGGTAAGGATCACAGTTTACTCAAAGCTTGAGTACTGCAAACTGAATAGGTGTGAGGGGCAGCACTTTTCCCCCTGCTCTTCCTCTTTTATTTAAACTCAGAGAAATGGGTGTACAGGCATATTTGTTTCTTTTCCATATTCTTTGTCCTGCTCAGTTTCAGATAGGGGAGATGATATGCATAGACTCAGGAGTATGAGCCATGACTATCTTGGAGCTAGGATTGCAAATGGGATGTTGTGGCCAGACAGACCAACATGGAAGCCCTGAGAAGCCAGGATGCCTGGCACTTGAGGTTGAGAAGGACTTTTGGACTTGGAAATTGTACTATCCTCCATAGGAATCACACTAAATCCTTAATTTTATCTCATTCCCTTCCACAGAGACTGTGGTACAAAAGGGATGGTTTATTTGTGAGTGAGCCTTTTGAAGTAAATGTGAAAGTCCCTGTATTACACACTGAAAGGCCTAAAAGTGCTTCATTTTGCTCCACTACCGACCTAAACAACCATGAGACTGACCTGAGTCAGGCCCAGGCCCAGAACACCTTTTAACCCCCTACTTCCACAGTACTAGAGAGACCCAGTCTTCAACATTTGGGAAAGGGGGAGCTTGGTAGAAAGTGAGCAGGAGAAAGACTAGAGTATTTTAGTAAGGACACAGTTAAGTGGCACAGTGAATAGAGTGCCTGGTCTGGAATGAGGAAAATTCATCTTCAAACTCCTGACTCATCTTCAGTTCTAGCCTCAAATACTTACTAGCTGTGTAACCCTGAGCAAGTCTTATAACCCTGTTTGCCTCAGTTTCCTCATCTGTAAAATGAGCTGGAAGAGGAAAGGGCAAACCTTTCAATACATTTTCAAGACAACCTCATATGGGGAAATGAAGAATTCGACACAACTAAAAAACAACTGAAGAAAAATTATACTAAAGGGACTCTCAGTTGTGGTAGACTTTGCCCTCCAGCATTCAAAGATGGTACCTACATAGAAACAAAAATAATTCAATAATTTTAACTTATTATCAAATTTGCTATGACAGAATAAAAACTGGAGTGTCTGTGTTTTGAAATTATAATTCTACTCAAAGGAATGTGCTATATTATTTTCTTCCCACAAAATCCATGTAGGACATCCAGTAGTTTCCCTTTCAGAGAAATGTATTTCAGATATGTGGCACAATATTCTATATGTGTGTGGGTGTGTGCCCTGTCTGAATGTCAGGCAGTAAATCCTCTTTTGTAGCTTTTCCACTTTGTAAATGGAAGTAGGTCACTCTATTGTAGAGTATACTGGCCCTAAGTGAGAATGAATTGAAAAGGAAATTCATTCCAGGGCAAAGGTCTAGATAACATGAACTAAATCAGATAATCAGTACACCAGAAATCAAGCTTCAGACAAATAATCTTATTTCCTCTTAAATGAGAAACAGCAAGACCTTAATTGACTTTTCTGTTACAGGGTTACTAATCACATTGTAAAATTGTAGTCACACACACATACAGAAAATATCTTCCATATATATGTACACACACACATATAGATATATAATTCTCTTACATACAAACATGATATTGCAGATAGCATATGATCAGTTTCATCTATTCAATCAAACTTGGTCAGTCTGTCTACAAGGTCTAAATTTATAGAATTAATTATTAATGCTCCATTTTCTTTTGTATTGATCAAATCTAGGCAATCAAAAGTTCTACTAGACCATAGAAAGAGAATTGGAGACCTCAAAAGCCATCTCATCTAATCCCTTCATTTTACAGATGAGTAAACTGAGGCCCAGAGAAATTAAATGATTCCTCCAAGGTCACAGAAGTAGGAAGCATTAGAAACAGGATTTGAACCCAAGTTCTCTTACTCAGTTCTGAACAAGTAGTCTTTCCACTGTAGTTAGCAACATAGAGGAAAAAAAGAAAAGAAAAAAAAACTAATATTTTGATTTTGTATTTACTTGAGTTCTTTGGCAAACAGAGCCTTTCCTGACATACTGGAAAAATTTCTCTTCATGGTTCAAGGTGGGGGAGGTGGAGGAGTTACAATTCTCTTCTGATCATCTTTTATGATCAGCATTAATGTTACTCTTTCTTAAATAATGATTTCCGTAAATCTTCATTGCTTCCCTTATTTTACTTTCCCCAGGATGAGGAATGTGAACAGAAATAGACATATGTGATGGTTCAATTTGAATGTTAACCCAAAGAGTAAAGCAAAAGAAGCAAGATAAAGAACACAGCATCAAACCTGAAAAGGAGAGCTACAATTCTGAAGAGAATTTAGGTTTTAATCTTTTGCTGATCTCTTTTCTTCAGCTGAATGAGAGGAGATAACATCTCACTAAGCACATTCCCTCCATGAAGCAACTTGAATTTGACCTCATGCATTCTTAAACAGCCAATGAACTGCCAAATTTAGATCCATGGAAATAATAGTACTCCATATTTTTATAACACTTGAAAGTGTACTAAGTGCTTTAGTGACCAGTAAAGTTGTAAAATTATAGCCATTTTATGGATGGAAAAAATGAAATTCAGGTAGTTTAAATGAGTTGTCCAAGGTGAAATCTTACTAAACATCTGGATTTGTGATCACTTTAGTGAAGCCCAACTCTTTGTGACCCCATTTGGATTGTTCTTGGCAAAGATACTGAGTGGTTTGCCAGATGAGGAAACTGAGGCAAACAGGATTGAATGACTTGCTCAGTGTCACACAACTAGTAAATGTCTGAGGCTGGATTGAATTCCAGGCCTGGAACTCTATGCACTTAGCCACCTAGCTTACCACACACAAAGTCAGGCTGTCTCTCAATTGATAACAAACTGCTACATGAGCTATGACTGAATATATGAAGACTTGTTGGGTTGTGAATCAGAAGACTAATGTTATACTCATGAATTTATCACTAACAAATTGGGTGACTTTCATCAAGTTATTTAATCTTTTTGAGTTTCAGCTTTTTCACTAGTAAAATGAAGAAGGTCAATGATCATAATGACTATTTCCTGATCTGGTATCCTGAAAATTTTAATTTTGTTGAACAGGATCATAGCTTTAGAGCTCAAAAAGGCTTTGGAGTTCACCTAGTCTAAGACCTCTCAAAGAGAGGTAGAAAGAAATGGAAGCCCTAGGGAGGAGGTGCTGGTAGTAGTAGTAGTAGTAGTAGTAGCAGTAGTAGTAGTAGTAGTAGTAGTAGTAGTAGTAGTAGCAAAAGTAGTAGTAGTAGGGATGGTGGTGGTGGTGGTGGTGGCAGCAGCAGCAGCAGCAACATTATCAGTTAAAGAGTATTTTAAGTTTTGCAAAGTATTTTACAAATGTTAATGCATATTATCCTCATAAGAATCCACAGAGATAGAAATTACTATTATTCCCAGTTAATATATAAAGAAACTGAGGGAGGCAGATATTAAGTGCCTTCTCCACATTCAAAGAGCTAATAAGTGCCTGAGACTGGAATTGAATTCAGGTGCTCCTGACTCTATATGTAGTCTGACTTGGCCAATGTCACAAAATAATAATAGTAATTCTTTTCTTTTTCTTTTCTTTTCATTTTCTTTCTTTTTCCTTCCTTCCTTCCTTCCTTCCTTCCTTCCTTCCTTCCTTCCTTCCTTCCTTCCTTCCTTCTTTCCTTCATGAACCACATGCCACCACATGCAAAATTAGGGTTAGCATTTTCTAGTCTGGGAAATGAAATATGAATTTTAAAATGGCATTTTCATAGGATTTCACTGTTATTCTTATTTTGATTATTTTGTCTGGTTGGTTCTCTCTGCAATATGTTTTGGGTTCTTTCTATAATTTTATAAATTCTTAGTATACCTTAGTGACCTGTCAATCCCTAGTAAATATCAGGTGATAGTAACAGTTATTTCAGTGTGTTGCATATAGCAATTCAACACTCAAATAAATGTTCAATATATATCTTGAGTGACAGTGCAATGACAACTGCCCAGTGGATGTTGATGTCTTAATTCTTTTATTTCAAAAAGAAAGCATCATAGTATAGTGAATATAGGCCCAAAATTTATTTCAGAAAGATCTAAACTCAGGTCCTGTCTCAGACACAGGCTAGCTGTGTGATAATATATGTCACCTAACCTCTCAGTGGCCCCCAGACAACATTTTTTTCTTTCTTTTTTTTATTTTTAGTTCTCAACATTTCATTTCCACAAGATTTTGAGTTTCAAATTTTCTCCCCATCTCTCCCCACTCACCATCCCAAAACACTATGCATTCTGATTACCCCTTCCCACAATCTACCCTCCCTTGTAACACACCCCTCTCTTCTCTTATCCCTATCCTCTCTTTTTTCTTGTAGGGCAAGATCAATTTCTATACTCCATTTCCTTTATTTCTTATTTCCCAGTTACATGCAAAAACAATTCTCAACATTTATTCCTGAAACTTTGAGTTCTAACTTCTCTCCCTTCCTCCCTCCCCACCCAACCCTACTGAAAAGACAAGCAATTCAACATAGGCTATATATGAGTAATTTTGCTAAAGACTTCCATAATAGTCATGTTGTGAAAGACTAACTATATTTCCCTCCATTATATTATAAATTTTAGAGCCACAAAGTCAACAAAAGATCAGAGTGAGACTTTTTTCCAGCCTAAGAAAAAGAGCTCAGCAGGACAGGTCTCACATCAGGTTGAGGCCTGACTGGAGTGGAGACCTTATATACAGGGCAGCAGCAACAGCTGTTAAAACAGCAGCAACAATGGCTTCAGAAGCTTTCAGCACTTCTGAATGTCTCCCAGAGACATTAAGGAGGTCAAGCAACAAATCAGAAAGAGATTATAGGGAGCCCATTTCTGGTGCTGGGTTCAGCGGGCACTGAGTGACGACTCTATTGCCCATAAATGAAGCTCTGGGTAGCAGTCCTAAGGTGTGGAGGAGCACATGTGATTGGTCCCTACCTCACAAGGGACCAAGGAGCCTTGATCACATTTCAAAGGCAGAGAGGAACACTAGAAAGTTGGCTCGATGAAAAAGAGAGGCCCTTTCTGAGTAAAGGCCAGAGCACAGAACAAGAGTTGTAACCATATCTTTTCCTTGATCATACCTTTCCCCAGATCACACCATCATGGAAGGACTAAAAACTTGCAGATTCCTGGCACAGAGCCTCCCCAACCCGAGGTGAACAGGGTCCAACTTTAATATAAAGTTAAAAGTTAAGAAATATGCTCAAATATACGATAAGCAACACACACACAAACACACATACACAAAGAACTTGAACTTAAAAAGCTAATACAGCGGCAGGAAACATCAAGACAAACACTCAGAAACCAAAGCTATCTATGGTCATATCAAAAAATGCTCTATATCACAACTGATCAGAGAAATGCAAATTACATCAACTCTGAAGTACCACTTCATACCTATCAGAAATGATAAATGCTGGAGTGGGTGAGGGAAAATAGGTACTTCAATGAATTGTTGATGAAGTAGCGAATTGGTCCAACTATTTTGGAGAACTATCTGGAGCTTTCTCCAAAGGACTACAAAACTGAACATAACTATTTGACCCAAAAATATTACTAATTCTGTATCCCAAAAAGATAAAAAAAGGAAAATGACTTACACATACAAAAGTATATATAGCAGCTTTTTTGTGATGGTAGAGAATTGGAAATTGAGGGGATACTTATCAATAGAGAAATGGTTGAACAAGGTGTGGCGTATGACATAATGGAATATAATTGTGCTATAAGAAATGAGGGTTCAGGGGAAAAAAACAAATAGCCATATTGGCTATTATGACAAAAATGGAAAATGATAGATGTTTGAAGGGATATGTGAAAACCAGGACACTGAGACATTGCTGATGGAGCTGTGAACTGATCCAACCATTCTGAGGAGCAATTTGGAACCATGCCTAAAGGAAAATAAAATTGTGCATACCCTTTGGTCTACCAATAAATATCACTGTCAAATCAATATCAATAAAGAGAAAAGGACTTATATGGACAAAAATAATTGTAGTAGCTCTTTTTGTGGTGCTCGTGGATTAGGGAGTGGTTGAACAAGTTGTATATGATTGTAATGAAATATTATTATGCTATAAGAAATGACAAGCAAGGTGATATCAGAAAAAATTTGGAAAGATTTACATGACCTGATTGATGCTAAGTGAACAGAACCAGGACAATGCTGTACACAGTAACAGAAATTTTGTACAATGAAGAACTGTGAATAATTTGTCTATTCTCAGTAATACAATCGTCCAGGACAATCCCAAAGAATTAATGAGGAAGCATACTTACTCTCTGCCTCCAGAGAGAGAAAAGATATTGTTTGAATACAGATTGAGGCATGCTATTTTTCACTTTATTTCCTTTTCTTGAGTCTTCTTGTATAAAATGACTAATATGGAAATGTTTTACACGATTACACATGTATAACCTACATCTGATTGCTTATCATCTCAGGGAGGGGAAGGGCAGGGAGAAGGAAGAGACGGAATTTAGAACTCATAACTTTTTTTAATGTTTAAAAATTGTTTCAACATATAATTGTGGGAAAATAAAATACATAAATAAATATCCTTAAGAATAAAAGCAAGAATAATAGGAATATATGCAAAATTAAGTGAGAACCAAGAGATCATTGTACACATTAACATCAATGTTATATTTATGATCAACTATGAAAGATTTGGTTATTCTGATCACGCCAATGATCCACGACAATTCCAAAGTATTCATGATAAAAAAAAATGTTATCAACCTCCAGACAGAGGATAGATTAACTGTGGGTACAAATAGAAGCATACATTTTTTCTCTTTATATTTTTTTGGTTTTTTGCAATATGACTAATATTTTTGTATGATTTCACACGTGTAATTGAAATCATACTCCTTGCTTTCTTAGTGAGTCAAGGAGGGAGGGAACTTGGAACAACATTTAAAAAGAAAACATTTTAAAATACTTTTTTTAAAAAAAAGGGATTGGGAAAGACGTTCGTGTAGAACAAAGGTTCACAAACTTTTCTGTCCTTTAAAAATTATTTTAAAAAATTACTCAGCACCCCCTTGGAAATCTACTTTCTTTATTTCTATGTTATTTTTTTTAATTTACATCATTAGCTCACAGCTCCACCAACAATGAGTTAATGTTCCATCTTGCCCACATCTTCTCCAACATATATCATCTTCCTATTTTGCCATGTTATCCACTCTGATAGGTGTGATGTAGTACCTCAGATTTGTTTGGATTTGCATTTCTCTAATCAATAGTGATTTAGAGCATTTTTTTCATATGACTATAGATAGTTTTAATTTCTTCCTCTGAAAACATATGCTTTGACCATTTATCAATTGGGGAATGACTTGTATTCTTGTAAATTTGACTCAGTTCTCCATATATTTTAGAAATGAGGCCTTTATTACCAACACTACTTGCATAGATTCTTTCCAAGCTTTGGTCTTCCCCCCTAATCTTGGTTGCATTGAGTTTGTTTGTGTAAAACCTTTTCAATTTAATGTAGTCAGAATTATCCATTTTGTACTTCATAATGTTCTCTATCTCTTGTTTGGTCATACATTTCTCCATTCTCCATAAATACTACAAATACACTATTCCTTGCTCTCCTAATTTGTTTATAGTATCAGCCTTTATTCTTGTGTACAGTGTCAGGTATTGATTTATGTCCAGTTTTCACCACATTGTTATCCAGTTTTCCCAGCAGAAATCAAACCATTCTGGAGAGCATTTGGAATTACACCCAAAGAGCTACAAAAATATGCATTCTCTTTGACCCAGCAATATTTCTTCTAAGACTGTATCACAAAGAATTCATAAAAATGGGAAAAGGATCAATATGTAGAAACATATTTGTAGCAGCTCTCTTTGTGGTGGCCTAGAACTGGAAATCAAGGGGATGCTCATCAGCTGAGGAGTGACTGAACAACTTGTGGTATATGAATGTAATGGAATACTATCGTGCTATAAGACATGATGAACAGGAAGACTTCAGAGAGCCCTGGAAACACTTGTATAAACTGATGATGAATGAAGGGAGCAGAACCAGGAGAATATTGTGCACAGTAAAAACCACAGTGTGCATGGAAATTTTCTGGTAGACTCAGCCCTTCACAGCAATGCAAGGACCTAAAACACTCCCAAAGGACTCTAGAGGCAAAACGTCATCCACATCCCGAAAAAGAACTAAGGAATTGGAATGCAGGAAAAAGCAGAATATTTTCTCTAGTGTTATGTTTTATTTTGTTTTTTCTCATGGTTTCCCCCATTCATTGTAATTCCTCTATGCAACATGACTAGTGTGGAAACATGCTTAATAAGAATTTATGTATAGAAACCAAAGCCATAGATAAAATCTTCATATAGAAAAAAATTTTGCATCATTTTAAAAACTATTATGGTTTTGTATATATTTATAAATATAATACACACACACATACACTTACATATACAAATACATTTAAATGTAATAATTAATTGTAAATTTGCAGTATTTTTCATGTATTGAAATCTTGATGACACAATATTGTATCATGTAATTGTGTAGTATTATATTGCAAACAAATTATTAGTGGGTGGAGCCAAGATGGCAGAGTAGAAGCAAGAACCTGCTATGGTTCTCCCTCCAAACCCCTCAAAAACCTGTAAAAAACTACTCTAAATAAATTCTAGTGCAGCAGAAGCTACAAAATGACAGACCGAAGCAAATTTCCAGCCCAAGACAATCTGGATGGTCAACAGTAAGGGCCTATCACACCAGGCTGGGAGCAGAGAAAAGCTCAGCATGGGCTGTATTTAGATAGAGCTGGATCAGATCTCAGAGCACTAAATTCCTGGTGGCTACTGCAGTTTTCAGACTTCTTAATCCACAAACACCAAAGACAGTTTCAAAGGTCAGTGGGAAGGGTCTCTCATCTGGCTAAGAAAGGAATAGAGTCCAGCTCCAGCCCCAGTCCCAACTCTTGTCCCAGCCCTGGCTTCAGCTGAAGCACAGGCAGCTTCTGGAACCCTCCAATTAAGGAAGAGGTCAAAAGTCAAGTAATTGGTTGAGAAAATGAGAAAATAATGAAAAAGAAACAGTCTATAGTTTCTTACTTTTTAGATGAAAAGATATTTTTTGACATCATTGGTGATGAAGAAGATGAAAAAATACAACCAGGAGAAGACACCAAAATAAAAGTTCCTGCATCCAAAGCCTCCAAAAATAATATGAATAAGTTTCAGGCCATGGAAGGGCTCAACAAGGATTTTGAAAATCAAGCAAGAGAAATAGAGGAAATTAGGAAGATAAATGAGAGTAATGCAAGAGAATCATGAAAAACAAGTCAACAGCTTGGTAAAGCAGACCCAATAAATGCTGAAGTAAATAACAGCTTTAAAATTAGACTAACCCAAATGGCAAAAGAAGTTCAAAAGGCCCAAGAGGAGAAGAATGCCTTAAAAAGCAGAATGGGTCAAATGGAAAAACAGATCCAAAAACTCACTATTGAAAATAATTCCTTTAAAATTAGAATGAAACAAACAGAAGCTAATGACTTCATGGAAATCATAAGACAAAATCAAAAGAATTAAAGAATAGAAGACAACGTGAAGTATGTCCCTGGAAAAACAATTGACCTGGAAAATGGATCCAGCAGAGACAATTTAAAAATTATTGGACTACCTGAAAGCCATGATCAAACAAAGAGATTAGACATAAACTTTTAAGAAACTATCAAGGAAAACTACTCTGATATTCTGGAAAGTGGGTAAAATAGAAATGGAAAAAATCTACTGATCTTCCCATGAAAGAGATCCCAAAAGGAAAACTCCTAAGAATATTGTAGCCAAATTCCAGAGTTCCCATGTCAAGAAAACAATATTAGAAGTAGCCAGAAAGAAACAATTCCAGTATTATGGAAACACAATCAGGATAGCACAAGATTTAGCAGTTTCTACACTAAGGGATCAGAGGGCTTGGAATATAATATTCCAGAGGTTAAAGGAGATAAGATTAAAACCAAGAATCAACTACCAAGCAAAACTAAGTATAATATTTCACAGGTAAAAAAGGAATTTCAATGAAACAGACGACTCCCAAGAATTCTTTTTGAAAAGACCAGAGCTGAATAGAAAGTTTGACTTTCATATACAAGAATCAAGGGAATATGAAAAGGTAAACAAGAAAGAGAAACCATAAGGGACTTATTAAAGTTGAACTGTTTACATTCCTAAATGGAAAGATGATATTTATAACTCATAAGACCTTTCTCAGTATTAGGAGAGTTGGAGGGAATGTGTGTGTGCGTGTGTGTGTATGTATGTAGAATAAATGGGGGGTTGAACGTGATAGAGGGAGATATAGTTAGTCTTTCACAACATGACTGTTATGGAAGAGTTTTGCATGACTACACAGGTATAATCTACATTGAATTGTTTGCCTTTTCAATGAGGGTGAGTAGAGAGGGAGGAAGGGAGAGAATATGGAAGTCAAAGCTTTAAAAATGAATGTTAAAATACATGCAACTAGAAAATAAGACATATAGGCAATGGGGTATAGAAATCTGTTTTGCCCTACAGGAAAAGAGAAGGGAATGGGAAGGGGGGGAACAATAGAAGGGAGGACAGATTGGAGGAAAGGGTATTCCAAATACGTGCTTTCCTGGGGTGAGGGAAAGGGAAAATGAAGAGAAAATTTGAAATTCAAAATTTTGTGGAAGCGAATGTTGAAAACAGAAAATAAATAAATGTAACTGATTAAGTCATCCCCCCCCCCACACACACACATGTTCCTACCAATACCTGATAGACTTTCCGACAATGTGTTACACACTATCCTGCCAACACTTGCTTGTTAAGTGCTATTGGTGGATTTGACCATTGATTTTTTTTATAACTTGCATTTTGTGTGTTTATTTGGAAAATAATGTAATCATAACAATTTTACCTTTGTTACACAACAGATGAATCATATATGAAGTTTTTCAAAATTTTCTTCTTTCCTTATGCTTTCACCATCCTCTTATTTTATTCAACTTCCCATAATTGCACCCGAGACTACAACCACCCCCAAGGATCATTCCAGTACCTCCCAGATGGTGGTATTGCCTGCTGTGAGGACTTCTGATGGGTTGTAGGATTTTAATAGAGACTTAAAGGATGTCAGAGGAGCCAGTAGATGGATATGAAGTGGGAGATTATTTCAGGCATGGAGGACAGTCAGAGAAAATTTCCAGAACATATACACTTGAGTTACAAAAAAAAAAAAAATCACCAATGATGGGGAAGAATGACAATATGTCCTATGGAAAAGATCTAGTATTTTGGGTTGACCATATACCCAATAAGATTCAACAGTTTAACATAGTAGCCAAAAAACCTGTCTTAGGTTGCATAATGTGAAAAATGAAGAAGGTAAATGATTCACTAAACTTTTTTCTGATAAGACCATGCTTGGAATTATATGTCCAGTCTAGGCTTCAAAACTGAAAAAAAAATATTGATAAGCTAGAAAATTTCCAGAGGAGGGCAAATAGGATATCAAAGTATCTTTAGATTAGGTCATATGAAGATTGGCTAAAGAAATGAGGATGTTTAGCTAGCGAAGGAAAAGAATTAAGTAGAGCATATCTGTCTTCAGAGACTTGAAGGACTTTCAAATTTGTCATGTTTTGACCAAGCAGGCAAAGCTAGGGGTAGGAGGTAGATTTCTAATAGAAGCAGATGCAGGTTTATTACAAAAAGGAATATTTTTGCCCTCCATTTACTAGGGTCACCTTCCTTACCTCAAGATAGATCTGTCACTTCTCACTACTTCTATATTTCTTAGGCTAATGTAGGAGAGCCAGAATTTAACAACAATGACCTCTGTAGGGCCCAAGGAACTGGGGTACTTATCCACATTTCCCTTTTCTACTAGTTTCTGTCCTGGAGGAGACTAGGCTTTAATAAGAAAAGTCAGCTTTTTTTCACTATCTGGTTCATTAGATTCCTGATGCTGTATACAGAGAAAATTTGTTGTAATCAATTTGGGCTCATGTGTAAGATTCCCCCAAAGGAGAGATGGAGGAGTAGTAGTGGTAGTGGTAGTAGTAGTAGTAGTAGTAGTAGTAGTAGTAGTAGTAGTAGTAGTAGTAGTAGTAGTAGTAGTGATGATGATGATGATGATGATAATTATTTTTATTACTATTTATATAGTGCCTTAAGGTTTGCAGTGAGCTTTACAAGTATAATCTCATTTTATCCTCATGAAGACCCTGGGAAGTAGGTACTGTTATCATGCCCAAAACTGAGACCAACCATAGTTACTTGACTTGTCCAGAGTCACAAAGCTAGTAAAAGTGTATGGTCAAATTTTAACTGATCACTTATTTATTCTAGCTCCAACTCTATCCACAGTACCACCTAGCACTGCCAGCACAAAAGTCATTTAATGTTTATTATGAATCAGGTACATGGCGAATATTTATTTTCCACATCAAGAAGAAATGCTAAAGGACATGAAAGATATAGCATTCATTGCTAAGAGTTAAGTAAGCAGTAACTCAAAGAAACTGTTGTTGTTCATTCTTAATTCTCTAAAAGCACCGCTGACATCCTGAGGGTGATGTCTTAGCTTTTGCAGGAATTGGATTTGTGAGGCTGAACTACACAAAGTCATCAGCCTCACTTTCTCCTCTGAGTCATCAGGGTCCTTTGACGAGAGAAGAGTCAAGATGAATGACAATGACCCAGGATGCAGTGGGAGACCTTGACCTTTTTAAATTAAGGTCTTTCCCAGGTCATAGTTTGTCTGAGGCAATGCCCATACTACAATCTTCTGGAGGTTGAGTCGCAAACACATGTGAAGGCATTTATGTGATGATTAGGTTTTTTCACTTTTCACCTAAGCTTTGTATTCTTCATACAAAAAGTCCATGACTTCTATCAATCAAAGTCAAAGCTAGGATCTATGCCCTTGCTATTGTTAACTTTTTCCAATGAAGAAATGCCTCACACTGTAGAAATTAACCCCACTTTGAATCGACCCAACTTTCCTATTTGTTTCCTACTCTAACTGCTACACACGAATGGTTACCATGGAGTCAGGGTAGGGGAAAGGATGGAAATCTATTGGAAAATGTATCTACTTGCCAATACAGGAACGTCAAAGCAATAAACGAAGACAAACCAGGGACAGAATCCCTCTTTTTTAAAGGTTCACTGAGTTATCAACCCTCTCTGCTCGCCTGATAATAATGGGTTTGTTTCATCATTCAAAACTCAAACCACAAAAGTACTGAATTATACTTGCTGAACAGCAGCCAGGGATTTCTTATATTCAAAACATGTAAGTGTTGTGTCTCATATGGGCAAGGTTAAGAAAGATAGCCCTGAACACAAACTTGTTCAACCCTTGTTACTTGAGTTTCTAAGAAAGTGTATCTCCAAATGGAGTAGGTTAGAGAGCTTGTTTCTAGGAGAATTGTGATGGAAGTGTCTTGAAGAGCCCAAGAAATGTGTGCAGAAATTCTGTAATTAGTTCTCACTGGCTAACCAAGTGCTGAAAAGAAGACTAAGTGGCTGTGGAAGCATTTAAATAGGTACTTTCTTTTTGTTTTTGCCTCATTTGGTGACATTCATTCATGACACCTGAAGAAAGACAGTGTTGTAAGGGGAGAGAGGCTGGGGAGAATTCTCCCCTAAGATCATGAGTCCCTGTGAAGGGTTCTTAGTCCTTGCCGTTTGCATTTATTCTATTCTGTTTTAGGTGAAGAGACAGCAACCCCTGAGACATTGTGAGTTTCAAAAGGTCCATGGACAACCTTGGTATGCCAGTATTCCAGATTCTAGCGAGGGCTTTATTGTTCTGGCATTCCAGGCCAAATTTTACAAATAAATGAGCATGACATAGAGCTGGTCTATCCATAAACATGTCTTTAACAGACAATAAATTTGAACAACTAATTGAACTACAAGGAGGAGAATGAATGGTTTGAATTGTCTTTGGGAAATAATGAAGTTTAAATGTCTTCAAGCTTCTCTCTGCAAAGTCCATCATTTTAGCAATTACATTATTCTAGAAATCCTATATGCTTTTGGAGTATGGAATATCACTGTCACTAATTAATGTTGTAGGTAACCTAAAAGGAAATGGAAAGGTGTATGGAGAATGTAGAAGACAGTAGCAGCATATCATTAATAAAGAACCATACAGAAAAAATGCCACAAAGTATGTTAGCAGAGAACTATATGAATGAAAATGAAGTGATCTTGTCATATGATTACAACATAGGAAACCAACATGTCCATTTTACTAAGTCCATTGTGCCTAAATATTCTATTAGTTGCCATGCCATCAAAAAATAATCTAGGGAAAGGCTCATAGCAAATTAGGTCATTTCCAGTGGAATATATATGTGAATGCACAGTGCAGAGTCACATACAAAATGAGACATCACAGAAGGGTTGTGATCTGCATCACTGAAGACAGTATCTACATTGATGAGATCACAGATACCTCAATTGATTTATTTTTTTTAAAAAGTCCATATCAGTTATAAGTTGTCCAGATGTATGGTGTCTACATATTTCCAGTTTAAGATGCACATTACATGAAATTATGTCAGGTCTGATTTCTTTTAGACTGTGTACACCTATGATCATTTATTTTTAATGTTAAGGAAAGAATCTGGGTTTAAATTTGTGAATTCTCATTTGATTTAGGCTTTTCAGTAAGCATGAGGAAAAGAAAGTTATAAAGAAAGAACTCATCTGACTACACTCACCCCCCCCCCCCCCCCCCCCCCCCCGCCCCACTACATACCTTATGCTTTATTTGTTCAGGTTGAGAATCCTGGGGCAAGGCAGACAGCTGGGCAGGGAAGATTCAGTGTTCACCCAGCTGTCCACAAGAAACCTTAATTATTCCTTTGGATATTTGAAAAAATATAACATGTTCCTGTGGGGCTAGTGAGCCTTTGGTGCAAAAATCTTGGCTTCTGGATATATCTATTATTATATGAATGAGAAAGAACCAAAGCATTTCAGTGGCAGAAATAAAGGACTGAGCAAGGGATGGAGGAAGGAAGACAAAGACAGAGAGAAAGAAAGAGACAAAGAGAAGTACTTCTTCAAACATATCAGTGAAAATGTGCTCCGGTCGTACTTACACAGACTTTGTGTCTTTTCATTGCCTTTTAGGCCCACCATAATTACAATGCTTTTAAGATTTTTAGTTATAAGGTATTTAAAAGCCTTTGTTAAAGTGTACAGCTTGAGATCATCAAATGCATTGCAATTTTTTCTGAAAGACTCAACCTAGTCTTTTCTGGCTTTTCAGTTTTGGGTCTAACTTAATTGCATCTGCCATAGCTAACCAAAATAAATGCTAGTGGTGACTCAGTGGGCTACCATGTAACTATATATCACTTTATGTCCTGTATCTATTTTGTTTAATCAGTATATATGATTAGGAAAATATACTGTGCACCCAGTTTAGTATTATGAAAATAAATTTCAGTGATTTAAACCAATGAGGAAAAAACCAGTTGTAATTCAGGAAAAATCTGAGCTGCACACTCATTTTAAATAAATATAATTATCACTTTAAATTTTAACGAAAATAGACATCACTATACACAAGTGTACATAGTACTTGAGGTTATTAAGTATATATCTCCTTTCTGCCCTACTTATATTCAATACATTATATATAGGTACATGTGAAAATCTTAAACTGAGTGTTTAAAATAGCTCCTCTTTTCTCCAAAACCAACTGTAGGCTTACCAATTTTATCAATAGGACTACCTTTTCTCCAGTCATTCCATCTTAAAATCTTAGATTCATCTTTGTCTTTTTGCTGTATCTTGTTCCCTACATTGTAGGTTTGTCAGTCAGCTCCTAAATGTTGCAT
Organism: Notamacropus eugenii; assembly: GCF_028372415.1. Lineage (NCBI taxonomy): Eukaryota > Metazoa > Chordata > Mammalia > Diprotodontia > Macropodidae > Notamacropus > Notamacropus eugenii. The sequence continues at coordinate 156,566,121 of NC_092874.1, forward strand.
ATACATCATTTAGAATATTTCTTGCCTTTATTCCTTCTATTCCATTCCCATTGAGACCATTGCGGTTGAGATCTTTGTCACTTTAGTTCCAAACTATATCTCATCACTTTATTTCCCTCCTCTATCCATAGTACCTAAATATTTATGTGCATTCTCCCATCTACACCTTTGCTCATCTTTTCCATCTATAGTAATGCCATACACTATTTCTCCCTATATCAAATTCCTACCTTTAAAATCTCAGTTCCTATCCTTATTCATCCATCAACCTTTCCTTGATCATAGTGATCTTTTCTTCCATTGAGTTCCAATAGAATTTACTGTCTTTAGCACTTACTTGGCACATAACACATTACAAACCTATGTTCTCATTTATCTTTTAGTTTACTGAGACGATAGAAAATTCAGGGATAGTGGGAAACACTATTGAAGTTAGTAGTACATATTTAGGGTTAAAAAGGGCATAAAAGTTCACATTGTCTCTTTTTCTCATTTCACAGTTGAAAAAACTCAGATCTAGAGAGGTTGTGACTTATCCTAAAATCAAATAAGTTACAAATAATAGAACAGGACTTTCAATACAGATTGTTTGCTAAATCTAGTATTCTTATCCCTGACCTCACTTCAAATTCCAGTTATGACTTTTACCCTTATGGGACTCTGGAAATGTCATGTAATTTCTCTAAGCCTCATCTTCCATGTGTGTAAAATAGGCTATTATGTGTGCTCTTATCTCGTAGGGTTCTTATGCAAAGAGAACTTTGTAAAGTATAAAGCACTACATAATTGTGAACCATTATTATTTACAGGTCTGTCTCTCTAACTAAATTCATGAGTTCATTGAGGAATGAACATCATATGAACATCATATCCATGACTCAATGCAGAATCACATCAAACCTATTCAATGTAGCAGTATTACAAGAATAATTTTTATACAAAATGTGAGAGTAAGAATGAGTTTGGGGAAAGTATGAAGTCTATTGTGCACATGTTGACTTCAAGATGCTCACAGGATATCCAAGAGGAGATGCTCAACAGTCAAATGGCAAAGCAATATGGGAGTTCAGAAACAAAGGTTAAGATAGATATATCCATTTTGGAATTAGCCTAAAAATGATCACTGAATCTCTGGAAACTGATGAAGATCACCAAATTAGAGAGATTAAAAAGAGAATAAAGTCTAGTACAAAAGCCTTGGGTGTCACATGTGAATAGACAATAAAATATAGATGATAATCCATTAGAGGACAAAGTAAGAGTAACCAGATAGGTGAGAAGAGAAGCAGGAGAAAGGAGCATAATAAAAGCCACAGTGTAAGTCAAAGAGAATGATGACTAAAGCCCATTATCATTTGTTTTTAATTTTTTTCAAGTAACATAAAAATATTTTCTCTCTTTTTTACCTTCTCACCCATAACAAAACAATACAAAACAAACTATTCTAGGCCAAGCAAAGCAAATTTCTATGTTGGCCATGTCCAGAAAACTTGTATCTCAATCTCCATTTAGCCCATTCTATTGTCAGGAGCTGGAAAACACATTTTATCTTTTGTCCTCTAGAATTGTGGTTGGTCCTTATATTTAACAGAGTTCATAGGTGTTCTAAAGTTGTTTGTCTTTCCAATGTTGTTACTTGAAAAAAAAATTTCTCCTTGTTCTGCTCAATCTACCCTGTACCAACTTATATGTTTTCATGTTTATTTAAATTGTCCCTTTTATTTCTTACAATAGCATTCGATTATATTTTTTACATAATGAATCGATTAGTCACTCTTCAATTCACTCCTCTTAGTTTCCAGTTCTTGGCTCATTATTAGGTTTTGCAACTAATCATTGTTAATCTTGAAGCGACAATAATAGTTCATAGAGAATGGTAGATGAGAGCTGGTATTTTTGAGATATTTGTTAAGAGACAGACATTTCCAAATGGCAAGGGCAAATAGGAGCCTGATAATGAAGCCATGACAAGGTTCAATGAAAGGTTGGGATTAAAGGGTTGATTAAGCTGGACACATTTCAAAGCCATGAAAGAAGCTAACAAATAGGGAGAGACTGAATAGGAGGAAAGGAATGGAATGAGCTCCATAAGGAGGATATGACAGGCCATGGGCTTAAAAGTACAAGATGAAAGGTTGACTTTGACAAAGAGGAGTGATATTTCATCTTCACAGATTATAGTGAAGAAGGAGAAGACAAGTAAAAATGTAAAGTTGGAAAGATAAGGGATTGCTTTATGGATATCTGGATTTCTTAGTGGAGTAAGAGATGACAATCTTTTTACCAGAGTAGGTTTTCAATAGGTTAGATGATATAAGGAAATGGCAGGAAGTTTTGAATAGGTGCTGATGGGATCATAGTAGAAGTTATTAAAAAATTAAAAGCACAGCTATGTAGCCATGAAATTCAGTTGATGAGGTCTATTAAATCTTAAATTAGTGGGGTCCAAGTTAATGAGTTCCCACTGTATGTGTATAACGAATTAAAAATCTATATTTATAATAAAATATCAGGGGGCGGAGCCAAGATGGTGGAGTAGAAAGATGCACATACACATAGCTCTGAACCCACAGCCTATGGAACACCTGTAAAAAAGAACTCCTGGCGAATTCTGGAGCAGCAGAGGCCACAGAACAGTGGAGTGGAGGAGATTTCTGTTCCAGAGAGCCCTGCAAACCTCTCACAAAAGGTCCCTCGCACTGAGGAGGCGGAGCTGAGCCCAGCCCTGCCGTGGCTGTGCGGCACCGAGAGGAGCAGATCCAAGCGGGCTTTGGGGACAGAATCTCCAGTGGCTGCGCAGGTCCCTCTACCCACAGGTGACGGGGGTAGGTGAGAGGGTCTCTTTGGCGGGTCAAGAGGGGAGTGGGGTGCCCCCATAACTCAGGCACCCTTGGCAGGCAGCAGCAGAGGCAGGAGCAGACTGGAGCTCCCCAAGCAGGCAGGAGCCTGGATCCATTGTTACAGGTCTCTGCATAAACCCCCTGAGGGAACTGAGCCCGAGAGGAAGCCTTGCCCTCACCTGAGCACCTGAACTTGATTTCACACTGAATAGCAGCCCTGCCCCTGCCCAAAGCCCTGAAGCTGGGAAGCAGCATTTGAATCTCAGACCCCAAGTGTTGACTGGGTGGATCTGGAGGCAAAGTGGGTGTGAAGAGAATGTTCAAAAGTCAAGTCACTGGCTGGGAAAATGCCGAGAAAAGGGAAAAGAAATAAGACTATAGAAGGTTACTTTCTTGGTGAACAGGCATTTCCTCCCTTCCTTTCTGATGAGGAAGAACAATGCTTACCATCAGGGAAAGACACAGAAGTCAAGGCTTCTTTATCCCAGCCCATTCAATGGGCTCAGGCCATGGAAGAGCTCAAAAAGAATTTTGAAAATCAAGTTAGAGAGGTGGAGGAAAAGCTGGGAAGAGAAATGAGAGACATGCAGGTAAAGCATGAACAGCAGGTCACCACCCTGCTAAAGGAGACCCCCAAAAATGCTGAAGAAAGTAACACCTTGAAAAATAGGCTAACTCAATTGGCAAAAGAGGTTCAAAAAGCCAATGAGGAGAAGAATGCTTTCAAAAGCAGAATTAGCCAAATGGAAAAGGAGATTCAAAAGCTCACTGAAGAAAATAGTTCTTTCAAAATTAGAATGGAACAGATGGAAGCTAATGACTTGGTGAGAAACCAAGAAATCACAAAACAAAACCAAAAGAATGAAAAAATGGAAGATAATGTGAAATATCTCCTTGGAGAAACAACTGACCTAGAAAATAGATCCAGGAGAGGCAATTTAAAAATTATGCGACTACCTGAAAGCCATAATCAAAAAAAGAGCCTAGACATCATCTTTCATGAAATTATCAAGGAAAACTGCCCTGAGATTCTAGAACCAGGGGGCAAATAAATATTGAAAGAATCCACCGATCACCTCCTGAAAGAGATCCAAAAAGAGACACTCCTGAGAACATTGTGGCCAAGTTCCAGAGTTCTCTGGTCAAGGAGAAAATATTTCAAGCAGCTAGAAAGAAACAATTCAAGTATTGTGGAAATATCATCAGGATAACACAAGATCTAGCAGCTTCTACATTAAGGGATCGAAGGGTGTGGAATAGGATATTCCAGAAGTCAAAGGAACTAGGACTAAAACCAAGAATCACCTACCCAGCAAAACTGAGTATAATACTTCAGGGGAAAAATTGGTCTTTCAATGAAATAGAGGACTTTCAAGCATTTTTGATGAAAAGACCAGAGCTGAAAAGAAAATTTGACTTTCAAACACAAGAATGAAGAGAAGCATGAAAAGGTAAACAGCAAAGAGAAGTCATAAGGGACTTACTAAAGTTGAACTGTTTACATTCCTACATGGAAAGACAATATTTGTAACTCCTGAAATTTTCAGTATCTGTGCAATGGGTGGGATTACACACACACACATGCACACGCACACGCACACACACATAGAGACAGAGTACACAGAGTGAATTGAAGAGTATGGGATCATATCTTAAAAAATGAAATCAAGCAGTGGGAGAGAAATATATTGGGAGGAGAAAGGGAGAAATGGAATGGGGCAAATTATCTCTCATAAAAGAGGCAAGCAAAAGACTTATTAGTGGAGGGATAAAGAGGGGAGGTGAGAGAAAAATATGAAGTTTACTCTCATCACATTCCACTAAAGAAAGGAATAAAATTCACACTCATTTTGGTATGAAAACCTACCTTACAATACAGGAAAGTGGGGGATAAGGGGATAAGCAGGGTGGGGGGGATAATGGAAGGGAGGGCATGGGGAGGAGAGAGCAATTTGAGGTTGATACTCATGGGGAGAGACAGGATCCAAAGAGAGAATAGAAGTAATGGGGGACAGGATAGGATGGAGGGAAATAGAGTTAGTCTTATATAACACGACTATTATGGAAGTCATTTGCACAACTACACAGATTTGGCCTATATTGAATTGCTTGCCTTCCAAAGAGAAGGGGTGGGGAGGGAGGGAGGAAAAGAAGTTGGAACTCAAAGTTTTAGGAACAACTGTCGAGTACTGTTCTTGCCACTAGGAAATAAGAAATACAGGTAAAGGGGTATAGAAAGTTATCTGGCCCTACAGGACAAAAGAGAAGATGGAGACAAAGGCAGAGAGGGATGATAGAAGAGAGAGCAGATTGGTGATAGGGGCAATTAGAATGCTTGGTGTTTGGGGGGGAGGGGACAAAAGGGGAGAAAATTTGGAACCCAAAATTTTGTTAAAATGAATGTTAAAAGTTAAATAAATAAAAAAAAAAATAAAAGTCAATTTAAAAAAATAAATAAAATCAAATATCAGAGAGATAAGGTGCTTTGGGGATTTTTCTAAGATTTGAAATATATGTCCGAATAGGATGCACCAAATATACAAATAATAAGTGTCTTTGGTATGATTATTATAAGTAATTGAGCTGTATAACTAATATTTATGACTGGTGATTCACATGTTGTATTAGTCATAATGAAAGAAACAACTTGTATACCTGGTTGTCATGATTAAGTTATATAATCAGTGTTTGAATGGGAAGACTCTTAGGAATAACAAGCTAAAGTCTTCTCTTGCTTTTTATCAGTAATGAAAATAAGGCAAATCAGCATATTTTTTAAATCTACAGATTTCTAAGCAGAGGTTGATAGATATAATAAATACTTCTAAGCTTCTCTATTTCTTACCTTTCTAATAATAAGCTAGCACTTTGTTGTTAAAAAGCATGATTATCCTGGATTTTTTAAAATATAGCTTCCTTCCCTAATCCACTTGCAAACATCTGTATCATAATTGTCTGGATACTCAAACTAAATATGGAAATGGGGATAGGCCACTATTTCTGAATGGCTAGAATCCATAGAATTCTACTTCCTCATTTATTTGCAAATAGATATTCAACTACAAACATACATATATTTTTTCCAAATACAGAAATTCCAGATCTAGACATAATATGTGTTACTCTTTTCTGTCTTTTTCTATGCCATTTCAAACAATTTAAGATTTTGGAATGAGGTGTGTGATTTTTAAATTATGTGAGAGTTTCTAAATTCAAATATCATGGTAGAACAATTATCACCATTTAAACATCATCGTCATGAACGTATTCATATTGATGAGTCTTTTTAAGGAATTCTCTCTGGAAATAGTCTTGATTGAAATTCCAATCAAGTAAGTATGATGACTGACCTTAGTTCCATCTGTCATAAATCATAGAATTTCCCAGTTGAAAAGGGCTTCAGAGGTCATGTAATCTAACTCATACCTGAGGCATGAATCTCATCCATAAGGTCCCTGACAAATGTTCATCTAGATTCTACTTCAACATCTCCAGTGACAGAAAACTCATTTCTTCATGATTCAGAAACCATAAAAACTCAAATAAGAAACAGAATACACTGGCTAACAAACCAGGGAATACACACATATCAGAAGTTCAAATGAGGCATCATCGATGGCAAAGTGACCCCAACAGAAATTGTGAAATAGGCAATGTTTGTCTATATGCCCTCTTGCTTCCCTTTTCTTCTTTCTGCTATCTCTGGTTTCATTTATTTTGGCCTCTACTCCCCAAATGACCTGCAGGTTCCTATTATGTTTGCCATTCTTGCTGTCAGCTGACTGTCAAATAATATTAACCAGTAAAAACTTAAGGGAGGAGTTATCAACCTGGGACCGCTGAATTCTTAAAGGAGACTTTTAGACATAGAAATAATTTTAAGATCTAAAGAAATTGAGCTATAAATATGGAATAACAGGAAGGGTATAAAGAAATAGCAAATCATCTGCCAATTGCATTACAGACTTACTATGACCTCGTTTCCACTTGAGAAAAATAACTTTATGGAATGATTGCTTATTTCTATTTATTCTGCATAGGAATCATGAGCAGTTCTTCTAGTATTCATTCCACTTATGGCAGAAGTGTCAGCACTACACAATAATCAACCTTTATTGAAGAGAAAGCAAAAGAGTTGATTTGGGTGTTGTTTGTTTTTAAAACACTGATTTCATCTATTGTGACTGTTTCCTTCAGATAATGATGCTTTCACCTAAATTAGTTTGTGATAAAATTGGTGTGATTTTAGGGAATTTGAGACATAAGCATCATCATCTTCCCTCCCTTTAGATGATTTTCCATATATTCAATTACCATAAACTGTATCTTTTAGCTTGAGTGACCTCTTTCTGTCTCTTTTCTTGCTGAAAAAATTGTCCTGAAGGTTTGGAGAATCTATTTTGGATAAATGTCCTTTCTCTAAGCTTACATCTATATAGTTGCATTAATAGAGAATGCTTTATTGTCTGTCATTCATTTACTGTGTAGTTATTTTCCAATAGCATCCTCACTTTTCTCTTCCCACACATTGTATTGATTCAGGGTTCGATAATGGGAATGTCTAGGTATTTGTTGCAAGACTGAACTGAGCAATTGTACTGATGTTTGGAAAAAGAAAAGCATGCATGAAGAGCAAACTCCCTGTTGAAAACAATAACTTTTAAAATTTAAGTCACTATAGTTATCACATTTTTAACAGTGATTTTTGGTTAATTGAACCATGGTTAAAATATTTGATGCCAAGTAATGATCATAGCAGGAAAGAACAAATAGAAAATTAAGTCCTTATTTATACCTTTGTCCATTATAAGGAATAATGATTTTGAATTTCTACATTTAAATTGTGTGCATTGTCAATGTACATTGAGTGTGTGTCCAAACTGGCCTTTTAAATGCAGCTCTTGCATGCACAAGTAAACATTTCCAGAATTTTCTCGCCCCTCCCCAAAGGAGATGGATTCCTGCCTAGAGGGAAGTTGGAAAAGAGGACATGAGGTTGTCTACTTTTCTCAGATAGTGGTACCAGACTAGAATTATAGCTATCTATCCCCCACTCTCTAAAAACTGTTAGCCTCTGGAAAGTTATTTTTAAGGTCAAACCACTTTCCTGACAGCTGTCCTTTCACAGGGAAAGAATATCCTAAACTGCCTACAAAGACTTGTCTCCCTTCCCACAAAATGCCAGGTAAACAAGGAACATTACATATAGTGAACACACCCTTTTATCTAAGCCGATGGGAAAACAATTAGAGAAGATATGCAGATTTGAACACGCAACCCAATACAAAGAACGAATGAATTCTGCTACTGAGGTTGGGAAGAAGAAAGCAGGGGGAGAGATGAGTGAGGAGGGAGGAAGAGAGACGAAACAGAGATAGACAAACACAGAGACAGAAAGAAAGACAGACAGAGACAGAGAAGTATAGAAGGAGGAAGAGAGAGAAAAGGAGGAAGGAAAAGGAAAAGAGAGGGAAAGAGAAACAATAGCGACAGAATTAAAGACAGAAAGAGGGAGACAGGGACAGAGGGACAGAGAGAAAGGAGTACCGAATCTAATCCAAGAGGAAATTTCACAAAGTTTCCTGTGCGGCAATTGAGGAATGGGGACATGTTGAGGTACTATTTCTTCTACATGTTGGCTTCTTTATGAAGTCTTCCTTTTCCTCCAGGACCTCTCTCTGAAGAGAATGTGGAGTCACATGTGACAGCTCTTAAAGTTCAAAGCTAGAAAAAGGAGCTCTCCTCTTCTAATTCTTGCCAGTTTTACCCCTCACACAGGCAAAGAGCATTGAGTAGTCATTTTTTCCATCATTTACAAAAATTGTATGCAAATGTCTAGGTTTGAGTCCCACATTACATCCAAATATGTCTGAACTTCATATTTTGATTTTTAAAAGAAGTATAGTATTATGGATCAGAAAGGGAGGGTGAGGGACAAGAGAGGAAAAGAGGAAAGGAGAAAAGAAGGAAGGAAGGAAGGAAGGAAGGAAGGAAGGAAGGAAGGAAGGAAGGAAGGAAGGAAGGAAGGAAGGAAGGAAGGAAGGAAGGAAGGAGGAAGGGAAGGAAAGACAAATCTTTTGAAACCTTAATGTGAAATCCAAATAAATTTAATTACTGCAAGAGCATTTAAAGGTTAAAGAGGAAGAAAGACAACAAATAGGCATGAAATTAAATAGAACTGCCTTAATTTCTATAACTTGATAGACATTGACACTACTGAATTTTTACCTTGATGCCTTAACACATGTGTGTTACACATTCAAGTACAATAGGCATTTAAGAAATTGAAGTCAAGATGAGCAGCTGAACCCGATCAAACATCCATAGAAGTAATGTGAGCTGAAGAGGTTAAATGACAAGGTCATACTAATTATAAGTGACTAAATAAGAATTTGGACTGACACTTTCTGGCTGCAAATTCAGTGCTCTTTTTACTACACCATGCTGATTTCCAAGATCCTTTCCAGATTTAAACCTATGATCCTGATTCAAAACTCTCTAGCTGAAGGTGGCTAACAGTGAGTAATGGGTAATTAGCAACTTTGAAGAATCAAAATTTCAGGTAATCCAAAGGGTAGTAGAAAGACAAAGAATGGGTGTGAAGAGACTATAAAATATTAACAAAATTAGTTTGCATGCAAAAAGTATAAACCATATGGAACAAGGCATATAGTATGCAAAAGCAGGTGGGGCAGTCATTCTGGAAGGATGAAGGATAACTTATAGAGAGGCTGAACTTTCCCCTAATATACAGAGACTGGCAAGAGAGCTAAAGGAAGATCTTCAATATGCTGAGTAGATTCTCTAAAGAAATTGACATCAGGACATGGAACAGAATCACCCAAAACTGAGAAGTACAGACAGATGAGTTATAAATTGAAACAATGGAGGAATTACGAATTTCACTGAGATCACAGACCCAATCAAGCACTGAAATAACCCTCATATGACTTATGTTTGTCCTATCTGAAAGCTTAGATGACCTCTTAAAAGTCTATTTGAACTCTTTATATAATTTGCTTAAAAAGTTGTAGGTATTAAAATATATGTATACATTTAAGCATAAATGCATATAGTTTACCAGCCACAGAAGATACAAATAAACACATTATTAACTATACTTTTATAACACATTTATTCCGTTAAGGTAAATTATTTGTCTGATTATCATCTTCCTCCTTTATCATGAATTTGAGAATATGGAAATTCAGTTGCATGAAATACAGACATATCCAGAGAATTGAAAGCACATATTAATGAGTGCCAGCAAGGTATTACTGTATTAGTACTCATTACTATTTGGTTGCAATGTTGTCCATCCTATTTGCTCACTGAAGTTCACGCTGACTCTAAAGAAGGTCTTTTAACTTTCCTGGGCCTCATCCATTAAATATATGTATGTATGTATGTATCTATGGGTATATGTCTGTGTATGTACATATAAATAGTATTTCATATTATATGGTAATTTAAGCTTTTTACTGTCTTGTGCACGTTGTCTCATTCGATCTTCACTATAGATTCATGAGCTAGTGTGACATGAGAGACACTGGCACAGGACCTCTTAGAATGTCATGCCCTCATCAAAAATGGTGGTGTGTTCTATGAGCTAAGCAGAATTGAAATAGCTCAGAAGAAACATGAGATGTAGAAATTTAGAGAATCCATCCCAAATGTTCACATGGACTGTTTGTACCCCAGGTGTGGCAGAGCATTCTCAGCTCATACTGGTTTGGTCAACCACAGTCAGACATTTGACCCTAACATGGCGTGGTCATTTTGGTGCTCTCTGGGAAAGAAGGTTAACAACCAACCAAAACTTATCTTCCCTTTATAGATCAGGAAATTGAGTCTGACAGGATTAAATGACCAATAATACACATCTAGTAAGCTTCTGAGGTAGGATTTGAACCCAGGTCTTTCTGACTCACTGAAGCACTTTATAAACTCAACTATACTGCCTCTTCCACTTCTATGTCTTATGATCCTAAAATAGAAGTTGTCATAAATTTGTAAACTAAAGTACAATATATAAATTTGCTAATTGCTCATTCTAATTACAGAATCAATGAATATATTGGTTTCTTGGTATTGCAGTGGAACAGAGAACTTGTAGTCAGGAAGAACTGAGTTTGACTGTCGTCTCAGACAGTTACTAGCTGTATGAATCCTTAATTTTGCTCAGTTTTCTCATCTGTAAGTTGGAGGTAATGATAATACCTAGTTCACAGGGTTGTTGTGAGGTTCAAATAAAAAAAATGTAAAGTTATTTGCCAATCTAAGAACACTATAAAATGATATTATTATTATTATTAGATATAATTATATGACTATATACAATTATATATATATTATATTATACATAGTAATTATAAATAATATATACTATATATTACATATAATATAATAACATAATATATATGTGTGTGTATATATATATATATATAAAACTATTACATATAATCACACACATATGCAAGTATATGAATATAAAACAAATAGAATATGGGCTTGGATATCTTAGTAATTTTGTTTCACAATGAGTTTTGAAAATTTATTATTCAGAATTATCACAAAGTGAATTTATTTTTCCAATCACAAATGTCCTTTACCTTTCTGCTTATGTACTGATTTAATTTATTATGACAAAACTTTGATCTTCTTTAGTACATCCATAAGTCATATTCTGTTCTCTTATATATCTTTAAAGATTTCATAATGGTTTGGGCCATTCCATTCCCTTTCTGAAATCATCTGCTACTACATCTATATGACAGCTCCACTGTCAGAAATTTTGTATCGATGCAGTACCAATCAACCAACAGTCATTTATTATATACCTACACTCAAGGAACTTACACTTTCTTGTGGAAGACACTATGTATGCATGCATATACATATAAACACACACATATATATGTATGCATGTATGTTCAAAATATCAAAATAATATAAATTAATTTAGAAGGGGAACACAATACAGATATAGTAAATCATAAAAGATTTCACAAAGAAGGCAGCATTCCAGTTGAGTTTTGAAGGAAACTAAGTATTTTTAAAAGTTCAGATAAAAATTGTGTTCCAACCATGCAAAGGCACAGAGATGGAAACAATGGAATACATGAAGAGTCGGAATAAAACTGGGTTGTTATGGGCATATACACATATTGGGGACTATGTGAATATGTGAGGGGGAACTACTCTCTAAGTAGGAGATGTTGTCCAAGTAGAGAAATGCCCATAAACACCCAAAGAGAGTCATGCTATATCCTTGCTATAATGGTGAAATGGAATGATTTAAAAAACTAGAATTAATCAGTTCAGTCGAGTCCATCATTCCCTGTTTTTCAATTCTAAATTCTCTGAAGATTCAAAGACCACTTGACCTTGGCCCCATTATTGCATTTTCTCTTCTGAAAGCCAAGATATAAAAAATGATACCACTTATTCATCTATTAAATAAATACCTGAATCATATTTTTTAAAATACAAACCTTTTGAAAAGCAGGATGAATTAAATTACTTTTTAAGAGTGATTTTAGTGTTTGCTGATGTTTAGGATGGCTCTATATTCATCCATGACATGTCTGAATGTCTCTGAAAATGAATATATATTATGACAAATATTTTCTTTGCATGGCCTCACTTAGATATATTTATCATTTATTTACAAATCAAAAGACTGGGATGGACTTTAATTTTTGAGAGAAAAGGGGAAAAAAAAGTAAGCTTAGAGATTTTTTTTTTTTATGTACCAGAAATCAATACAATTGGAGGAAGAAAATTATTTGGACCTTGATGTAGACTGTCATTTCCAATACTTCATTTTAATAGACTATGTCCTCGTGGCACTCTTTCATGCACTACAGCATATTAACCAATTCAAAGGGAAATTTTTGAAGTTGTTATTATGAAATTAATATTGATAGATGTAGTCAGCAAATTCGAAATTATAAGCATTTTTCACAGTGAGGAGAAAGCAGCTTCCATTTGACAAGATAAATATTCCTGCCAAAATATATGTAAATGTATGGTAATTAGTGTTATCAGTTCAATATTTTCAAGACATAGTGAACTATTTTAAAATCCGATTAAATTCTGAAAAAGGAGTAGAAAAGGTCAGTTGAATGTAAGTTTCTAGGACAAAATTCTAATAGCAGGGATGAAACCCCATTATTGAATCATGTATAATTTCAGGTGTTATTTAAAATCAGAAATTTATTTTAATCAGATTTTTTACAGAGTATGACTAAGAAAAAATGGCACATTAGTAGCATTCTAATTACCATTTTTTCAGGATTTCAGAAGTCTAAAGATTTTAAAAACAGAATTAATCTACTGCTGCAGGTAACTCCTCTATACCTTATAAATTATAATAGCTAAAATGTATATAGCACTTTGACTTTAAAACTTAAATGTTTGCTATGTGCTTCACATATACTGTGTGTGTATATATACACATATGTATGTACCACAATGACAGATTGACTTAATATTTAATGAATGAATTAAACAGACTACATGCCATAAATGTATTAGACATAGAAAAGTATATTTAAATATATAGTGTGGTCTGCTTAAGTGATTAATTAATACATTATCACATATTATACATTATATACAACATATAAAATGTCCTAAGACACAATATAGATATATTGTGATCATTTCTCACCTGGCTGCACTACTCTGGGCTTTCTCTGACTTCTCTAACATGCTTCTATTCTGGTACCTTTGCCCCCTCTCCTTCAACACATTTTTCATTTGTGGATTGTCCGTCTCCACTACCTTGTAAGCTCTTGAGGACAGGAACATTCCATCTTATTTGTATTCCCAATACCTAACATAGGACCTGGCCCATAGATATTTTATATATTATAAAAAATGATATTATGTTATCATATAATAGGTAACTTATTAGATATTCATTCAGCATTATATATGGTATGTAGTCCGTTGAATTAATAGGATTTTAATCTGATTTGTCACTGTAGTATATACACATGCACATATATATATGCATACATATGTATATACACATATACATAGAAAGCATTTAGCAAAATCTTAAGTGCTTATTGAAGAACTAAATTGTTATGTAAATATTAGTTATTGTTATCTATAAAGTCATAAAGGATTTGTTCATGCAGCAGTAGAGTAACTGCTCTTTATATATATAATATATATACATCATATACACACATATATGTGTATAAATATATACATATATACATACATATACATATTCATAAACTCTCTGAAAATTAAACGATTTTACATGGGTTTAAAAGTTAGTAAATATTCAAGATATTTCAACCTAAGGGATATATGTGTGCATATATATACATATATATATGTGTGTGTATGCATGTATACATATGCATGTGTGTGTGTGTTTAAGGGATTTCAACTGTAGTATTCCAGATTCTAGGCCCAGAATTTTATTAACTATGACAATCTGCTCCCCTTAAACTAGATGATCTTTGAGATATATAGGAAGACACATGCAAAAATGTATATAAGACCCATGTATGTATGAATGCATAGATAGATGAATATGTGGACAGAATTATGAAAGGACAGATGAAAGAATATGTGGATAGATGATTAGAGACATAGATAGATATAAATAGATATAGACAGACAAATAGAACATTTATTAAACATACCAGGCAATGCGTGAAATGCTAGAGATAGAAGTACAAGCCCCTTCCTTCATACAACTTATATCATAGGTGAAGAAAATTCATAAAGATGGAGAAAGAGGAGGGAAGTAAAGGAGTATGCAAGATCCTTTGTAAAGAAATGGTTCTAGAAGGGGGAGGGTATTGCAAATGAGGAGCAATGGGACCTGGGTAAATAGTTTCTCATGGTGTCAGTGAGGCATTGGGGAAAAGGAAAAGGATTCTGAGAGTGGCATATGAGCAAAATGAAAAATGACTAGACCCAGTAGCTTGAACAAAATAACTGAATGTCTTCAGCAAATAATCCTCTTTGAACTTAATTAGGCTGATGTTAGAAAAAAGATGCAGAGTACATTTTTGGGTCTCTACTCCAAACATTTCCAACTTGGTTAGGATATGTCAAAGCTTGTGCTTTGCTCATATAGCTATCAAGAAGCAAGGTTATATTCACCACACAGTGTGAAATAGGAGTGGTATTTTTTTATGGATCAAATCATTGTAAAATTGCCCAATGAAGCATAAAAGTATTTTTATTATATCTGCAAATACTAAATTGTATTTACAAGTACATAATTATTCTTTTAAATACTATTAGGTTAAAAATTTGGACAGTTAGGTGGCACAATGAAAATAGTTCCTGGCTTGAAATCTGGAAGACTTACCTTTCTGTGTTCAGATACATACTAGCTGTGTGACCTTGGGCAAGTCACTTAAAGCCATTTGTCTCAATTCCTTATTTGTAAAATGAGTTAGAAAAGGAAATGGAAAACCACTCCAATATCTTTGCCAAGAAAACCAGAAATGGGATCACAAAGAGTCATAAATGACTGAAAGGACTGAATAATAAGAGCAAGCTTAACAGTAGAATTTTCTTCTCCTTAGTTCCTGTGCTTATGTGGGAGAGGGTTTAGAGGGAAAGCTGAAAGGAAGTAGTGATGAGGGAAATCTGTTCATTGGATTTGGACATTAAGATGATAGGATCATTGATTTAGAGCTAGAAGACAACTTTGGTAATGATGAATCCAATTCCTTCATTTTAGAGATGAAGAACTAAAGGCTCAGAAAGGTAAAATTATTAGGCTAAGGTCACACAGGTGGTAAATGAGCATAGTGGAATAAATACTAGCTCTGTGGTAAAAAAACCCAGGTCTTAAACCTCCCTCTGACACTTACTAAGTGCAAGACTTGTGTAAGTCAATTAGGTTCTCTGGGCCTCAGATTTCTTATCTGTATAAAGGGAGATTTGGACCAGAAGACTGAATCTGTTATAATCCTATAAGCAGAAAAGATGGGATTCATTCCCAGGTTCTATCACTCCAAATCAGTGATTTCATTATACCACATTTCTTTTTTTAAAATTTATTTAGTTATTTTTAGTTTTCAACAGTCATTTCCACAAGATCTGAATTCCAAATTTTCTCCCCATTTCTCCCCTTCCCCCACCCCAAAATACTGTGCATGCAACTACACCCTCCACCAATCTGCCCTCCCTTCTATCATACCACTCACTTACCTTGTGACCATCTTCTCTCTTTTCTTGTAACTCAAGAGAGATTTCTATACCCATTACCTGTATTTTTTATTTCTTAGTTGCATGCAAAAACAATTCTCAACATTCATTCTTAAAACTTTGAGTTCCAACTTCTCTCCCTTCCTCCCTTCCCAACCGTCCCCACTGAGAAGGCAAACAATTCAATATAGGCTATATATTTGCAAGTTTGCAAAAGACTTCCATAATAGTCATGTTGTGAAAGACCGACTATATTTCCCTCCATCCTATCCTGCCCCCCCCATTTATTCTAGTCTCTCTTTTGACCATGTTGCTCCCCAAAAGTGTTTATTTCTAATTACTCCCTCCTTCTATTTGACCTCCTTTCTATTATCCACCACATACCCCTCTTATCCCTTTCTGCCCTACTTTTCTGTAGTATGAGATAGATTTTCTTACCAAGTTTTGTGTGCATGTTATTCACTCTTTAAGCCAAATGCAACGAGTGTAAGCCTCACTTTTCCTTCTCACCTCCCTACTTTTCTCTTTCATTGATAAAGCTTTTTCTTGACTCTTTTAGGAGAGATAATTTGCCTCATTTCATTTCTCCCTTTCTCCTCCCAATATATTCCTCTCTCATCCATTAATTTTATTTCTTGAGATAACATCCCATACTATTCAACTCACCCTGTGCACTTTGTGTGTGTGGATAGATAGATAGATAGATAGATAGATAGATAGATAGATAGATAGATAGATAGATAGATAGATAGATATAGTATAATACCTCCAACTACCCAAATACTGAGAAAGAGTTACAAATATTATCTTTCCATATAGGAATGTAAACAGTTCAACTTCAGAAAGTCCCTTATGATTTCTCTTTCCTGTTTACCTTTTCATGGTTCTCTTGATCCTTGTGTTTTAAAATGAAATGTTCTATTCAGGTCTGGTCTTTTCATCAAGAATGCTTGAAATTCCTCTATTTCATTGAATGACCATTATTTCCCCTGAAGTACTATACTCAATTTTGCTGGGTAGGTGAGTCTTGGCTTTAATTCTAGTTCCTTTGACTTCTGGAATATCATATTCCAAGCCCTTAGATCCCTTAATGTAGGAGCTGCTACATCTTGTCTTATCCTGATTGTATTTTCACAATATTCAAATTATTTCTTTCTGACTGCTCTCAATATTTTCTCCTTGCTGTGGGAACTCTGAAATTTGCTTAACAATATTCCTAGGAGTTTTTGGTTTTGGATTCCCTTTAGGAGGTGATTAGTGGATTCTTTCAATATTTATTTTACCCTCTGGTTCTAGAATATCAGGACAGTTTTCCTTGATAATTTCATGAAAAATGATGTCTAGGTTCTTTTTTTAAATCATGGCTTTCAGGTAGTCCCATGATTTTTAAATTACCTCTCCTGGATCTATTTTCCAGGTGAGTTGTTTTTTCAATGAGATATTTCACATTGTCTGCTACTTTTTCATTCTTTTGATTTTGTTTTGTAATTTCTTGATTTCTTATAAAGTCATTAACTTCCATATGCTCCATTCTAAGTTTTAAAGAACTATTTTCTGCAGTGAGCTTTTGAAACTCCTTTTCCATTTGGCTAATTCTACTTTTCCAAACATTCTTCCCCTCATTGGCTTTTGGACCTCTTTTGCCATTTGAGTTAGTCTATTTTTAAAAGTGTTATTTTCTTCTGCATTTTTGGGGGTCTCCCTTTGCAAGCTGTTGACTTGTTTTTCATGATTTTCTTGTATCTATTACTATACCTCTCTTACTTAACTTTCAAAATCCTTTTTGAGCTCTTCCATGGCCTGAGACCATTGCATATTTATTTTGAAGGTTTTGGATGCAGACGCCTTGACTTTTATGTCCTCCTCTGACGGTATGCATTGTTCTTCCTCATCTGAAAGAATGGAAGAACATACCTGTTCACCAAGAACATAACCTTCTATATTCCTAATTTTTTCCCTTTTATTAGACATTTTCCCAGTCAGTTACTTGACTTTTGAGTCCTTTATCAAGAGGAGATTATACTCTAGGGACCTGTAAGTTCTCAGTTCCTCCAAGGTGGCACAATCAAGGCCTGGGATTTACTCCTCTCCTGGCCTGTGCTCTGATATATGAGCAACCACAAGCTTTTCTGCCCAGGATCTGTAAGTAGAATTCCCTCTCCCAAGCCTCCACCAGCTCCACCATGCCAGCAAATGCTCCTCCTCACCCCAGGGCTGTCTCTCAGGACTGAGGTCCATCTCAGCAACTTGATTCCTCCAGGGTCATTAGGTTGAGGGCTCCAAAAATGGATTCTGTTCCCCAGTGACTTCCACCATCCTTGGTCCAGGACTGTGGCTTCTAACTATTGCTTTCTAACCCAGATGAAAGAGTTTTCACACAGATGTTTGAAGCTGTCTTTGGCATTTGTAGCTTAAGAAATCTGGGAATCACAGTTGCTCCATGCGATTTCACACCCTGAAGCCTGACCTGGTCCTGTCCCTGTTGCACCATGCAGCCAAGCTCTATGAGCTGTGTTCCATTCCAAGCTTGGTGTGATAGACCTTTCCTGTTGACCTTCCAGGCTCTTGGGCTGGAAATCTTTTTCACTCTGTGGTTTTGTGGTTTCTGCTGTGCTAGAATTTGTTTAGAGTCATTTTTTACAGGTATTTTATGGGCTGTAGAGGTAGAGCTTCTACAGGTCTGCCCTTCTACTCCACCATCTTGGCTCTTCTGTACCACATTTCTTGCCTAGACACTTTTTGATGCACCTGTGCTCATGAGTTATTATCATTTTCAGCAAAGGGATAGTTTATAGATTGCATGTCTAACGCCTTTGATGGTATGGTCATGAGCACTCAATATAATAATGATAGCAATGGTGGGATTTTAAAAGTAAAATACATCAATTTTGTTGTTGTTATTGGGGATTTGTGATTTTCATTGGTATATTGAACCCTCTGACAAGGAAACTCCATCCACCAAAATATTTCACTACCTTCTAGACTACTAAATAGCCCAAGCAATTGATAAATTAAGTGAGTTGCCCTAGGTCACAAAGAAAGCTCTCACCTTATGTCTTTACCGAATCTGAAGCCATTTATTTAGGCAAGATGCTTAACTATTCTCACAGGACTATTACAATAATAACTATGTTAAGAAAATAAAGTCCCTTTATAATTCACCTCTAAAAATTGATTCATTGATGATTTAAAGACTTTCCTCTACTCAAGTCCTTTTCTGATATCTCATTGAAGTGAGACAATGATCCTGAATTCTCAAAGGTTATGAAAACAAAATATGAACTCTCCTAGGCTCTACTGTGCTAGAAAGACTTTGAGGATGAGCCTGGTAATTGACAGTAGGTAGGTCTATTGTTTGAAGACTAACTTAGTTTTATCTGCAGAAACTCTTAACAAATCCTATCATCTCTACTCCGTGACATAGCTCCCATCTGTCTCCTTTACTGTACTCAAATGGCTACTGCCCCAGTTTCAGGGTCCCATTACCTATATCCTGGCTATTGCAATAACTTTTTAATTGGTCTCCCTGACTCAAGTTTCTCCCCACTGCAATCCATCCTCCCTGCAGTTGCCAAAATGATTTTCTAAAGTCCAAGTTTGACCATATAACTCTCCTATTCAATAAAACCAAATGACTCCCTATTGTCTCTAGAATCACATTTAACTCCTCTCTTTGGCTTTTAAAGTCCCTAGTATACTGCTCTCCTCACCATCTGTAGTATAGTCAGATTGGTTTTCTTGTTCCTCACACACAGAACTCCTTCTCCCTTCTCTGTATATAATGGATCCTTGTGTGTGGCAATGGAGGGATGGTACTAGGCCAAGCATAGACTGCCAGTACTTCCACTTCCTCATAAGGCTCTATTCTATGTCATTCATCGTTTAGGAGCACAAGTTCCATCTTAAGCAATTGTTCCCAATATCACCCAGGAGATATGGTGGAAGAAAGAAAAGCTAATCTTACTTCCTAAAAACTTCAGTCTCTACTTGAAGATTTTTAGTGAGAAAGAAATCATCCTCTCCTGAGGCAAGCCTATTGATCCATTAAGGCAGCCTAAATTTATAATGGCTTAGAAGTGCCTGGATAGAAGAGGTCCACTGTATCTATGTTTGCCACAGAGTAAGCATTTAATAAAAGTTTTTTTTTCATTCATTCTTAAATGTATCCATGCAAAACCTATATATAAATTCTCATAAAGATGTTACATAACAGATAGAGAATATGCCTCCATTAGAATGACCTGGGTTAACATCCTACCTTTAATACATAATGGCTATGTTACTCAGGACAAATCACTTAACCTCTCAGTGCCCCAGAACACTATCTAAATATAAATGGCAAAATGGTTGCCAAGTTATAGGTCTGGAATTTAAAAAAAAGTCATAGCCCATTCACTTCCCAAAGTATAAAAATTTTCCACAATCCATACAGCTGATGAATGAATAATTATGCACTGGAAACAAAGATTCACATATAGTGTGCAATTATTTGGGGCAGGAAGAGGGTAATTCAATCAAATTCTGCCTCAGTCATTGCACAGTCATCAGTCAACTATGTGATAAAACCATGAACTGGGTAGATTTAACTGCCAGGTGAACCTAGCAGTCTCATGCAAAATCTGATGGAAGTGCTACTATCGTTAAGACACACAGAAGTCCATGGAAAATTTGACCATCAAAGTCCAGAGTCAAATGGTAAAGAGTCACAACTACCAAACTTCCCTAAAATCTCTCCTACAAAATGACCACAGCAAACATCAAATCAAATTCTGAGCAGAAGAACAAAGAGAAAGTCACAGAGCATCATTTTTCCTGCACAGGGAAGATTGGGAAGACAGAAAGAGAGATTTGAAGACACTGGATTAGGGACTGTCCAAGAGTAAGGAGTACTAAGGATGAATCACAAGTGGCAGCAGCTATGGAGCTATGTAGTTCCAATTGTAGGAGTAGAAGTGAGAACCCTGGGCTCACTCAGTGCACAAGGATGGCACTGGACTGAACTCCTTGTCAGACAGAGATACTGAGGGATCCTTGTGCTATCACATCAGTTAAGATGGAGTCCATTTGGCAGCTTTGTATACTATTACCCAGCTCCATGTCACAGTTACAGGACAAAGAGGAACACCAGCAGTCAGTAGGTAGCAAGGGCCCTATGTGTATAATTAACAACTTCAACAAAGTTGCAGGATATAAAATAAACTCATATAAATCATCAGAATTTCTCTATATTACACCAAAACCCAATAGGACGAGATAATAAGAGAAATTCCATTTACAACAACTGAAGACAGTATAAAATACTTACGAAGGCAAACCAAGGTCATGAACAAAGTCATAAAACATTTTTTCACAAATAAATATCTAAACAATTAAATAAGTATTAATTGCTCTTGGGTAGGTTGAACCTATACAATAAAAATGACAAATATACCTAAATCAGTTTACTTTTTCAATATCATACCAATCAAACCAATAAAAAACTGTTTTATAAAGCTCTAAAAATAATAACAAAATTCTTCGGGAAGAACAAAAGGTCAAAACTTCAAGGGAATCAATGAATTAAAATGTGAAGGAAAAGAGCCTGTCATTACCAGATGTCAAAGTATATTATAAAGTGGAAATCATTAAAACAATCTGGTCCTGAATAAGAAATAAAGTGGTGAACAACTCCAATAGATTAGGTTCACAATACACAGTAGTAAACAACCATAGTAATAAAGTGTTCAATAAACCCAAAGGTCCAAACTTTTGGGCCAAAAACTCACTAAGACAAAAGTTAATGGGAAAACTGGAAAGGAAAAACTAGACAAAGACCAGCATCTCATACAGTAAACCAAGATAAGGCATAATGATTTTATGATTTAGATATAAAAGGCAATATCTTAAGAAAATTAGGGGATCATGAACAAATTTACTAGTCAGAACTATTGATATGGGAAGAAATTTTTTAGTCAACAAAAGCTCAAACGGATCATAGGAAGCAAAATGGATAATTTCTTTTTGATTATCTGAAATGTTTTCATACAATCAAAACCAATGTACCACAAATTAGAAAGAAAGCTGGAAATTGTGAAAAATTTACAGCAGATATGAGATAAAGCCTCATTTCTCAAATACATAGGGAACTGAGACTAATTTGTAAAAATAAGAGCCCTTCCCCAACTGATAAATACTCAACGGATGTAAACGTAGTTTTCAGAAGAAGAAATTGAGGCCATTAATAATCATATGAAAATGCTCTAACTTACTATTACTTAGAAAAATGCAAATTAAAACAACTCTGAGATACCACTTCAAATCTATCAGATTGACTAACATGACAGAAAAAGAAAACGACAAATGCTATCGAGGATGTAGAAAAATTAGCACACTAATGCACTTCTAAATGTTGTGAACTCATCCAACCATTCTGGAAAACAATAAGGAATTATGCCTAAAGGACCATAAAACTGTGCATACCCTTTGTTCCATAAATTCTTCTATTAGGTCTATGTTCCAAAGAGTTCGAAGAGAAACAGGAAAGGATCCATATGTGAAAAAATATTTGAAGGAACTCTTTTTGTGGTAGCAAAGAACTGAAAATTGAGAGGATGTTCATCAACTGGGAAAAATCTAAATAAGTATATTAATGTGGTGGAATGCTATTGTGCTAAAGAATGATGAAAAGAATGGTTTCAGAAAAACCTTGGAAGACATATGCAAAATGAAGTGAGCATAACGAGGAAAACAATATTTACTATGACACCAACTGTAATGATAATCAACTATGAAAACAGCAACAATGATTGATAAAATAATCCATGGCAATTCCAAAGGGAACATGATGTAAAATAATATCTATGTCAAAATAGAGAGTAGTATAGGTATAGTAGTGTAGTAGTAGTAGTAGTAGCAGTAGTAGTAGTAGTAATAGTAGTAGTAGTAGTAGTAGTAGTAGTAGTAGTAGTAGTAGTAGTAGTAGTAGATAAACTTTCTTGCTGGTAAATCTGGAGTTCCCTTTTTTCATTTAGCTGCTTCTGAATTTTCCCATCATTTTCATAAGAGCAGTCTTGGTGTTTGTGAATGTTCTGACCCAGATGAACAAATGCAATGCTGTACCCCAAACCCCTGAAAGTTATGCAATCTTTTTCTGTTCCACTCTTGCCAACTGTGTGTTGTCTCAACTTCCTCTCCAATTTAGCAAAAAACTGTTCCCGGTCAGAGAAGAGCTCTATTTTGTTGACATTAATTCTTCTGGTAGACATTTTGCCGTGAGGGCCACATTTTTGATAAATGTGAATATTTATCTTTGAAAAGATAAGTCTAATGTGGGGCAGTCGGTACTCCACATTGCCTTTGTCACTCTTACATCTGGTCTGTCTTTTTTCCTTACAATCACATAGTCTTTTAGATGCCAATGTTTGCTATGAAGGTGCATCCAGGACGTTTTATTGCATTTATGTAAAGAGAAAACAGTATTGGTGATGAGGTCATGTGATACGCAAATCTTTAGCTGTAAATGTCCATTGCTGTTGTTGTTTTGAATGCCATTGCTCCCTAGGCCTCTCTGCCAAATCCGATAGTCTGAACCTACTCTAGCATTAAAGTCACCCAGAATTATAAGCTTGTCCCCTTTTGGCATATTGATGATAAGGGTCTCTAGGTCTACATAAATCTTTTTTTTGACCTCATCAGGATTCATCATGGTGGGAGCATAGGCAGTGATGATGGTGGCATGACATTTTCCTGAAAGTAGTAATTGCATTGTCAGGAGTCTGTTATTCATTCTTTTTGGCAGGCATAACAGCTTGCTGACTATATTAGTTTTGATTGAAAAACCTATGCCAACTTCATGACACTCCCCTTCATTGCAGCCACTCCAGAAAAATGAGTATCCACTGACTTCAGTAAGCTGGCCTTAATTTGCCAGTCTTGTTTCACTCATGGCTGCTCTTTGGATGTAGTAGTAGTAGTAGTAGTAGTAGTAGTAGTAGTAGTAGTAGTAGTAGTAGTAGTAGTGGGAATAGTAGTAGTAGTAGTAATAGATGTACATGAGTGTAGTATGTAGTATGAAGCATACTTTTAAATTTTTTTCTTCTTTTCTCTCAAAATGGCTAATGTGGAAATTTTCCCTCCAGTTATATGCAAAAACAAGTTTTTTAACATTTGTTTTTAAAATTTTGAGTTCCAAATTCTCTCCTTTTCTCTCTTCTAATAGTTCCTCATTAAGAAGGCAAAAATTTGATGTTATACATGTGTCATCATGCAAAACATATCCATAATAGTCATGTTGTGAAAGAAAACATGGACAAAAATTCAAGAAATTTAAAATAACATAGCAGGCTTCAATCTGTATTCAGACACCATCAGTTCTTTCTCCAGGAATGGACAGCGTTTTTCATCCAAAGTCCTTTAGAGTTGTCTTGGATCATTATATAACTGAGAGTAGCTATAATTAGATGTACTGAGCATAGTTAAGTCATTCACAGTTGATCATCTTACAATACTACTGTTACTTTGCACACAGTACATTTCATTTTGCATCAGTCCATGCAAGTCTTTCTACGTTTTTCTGAGAGCATTCTGCTTATCATTTCTTATAGTATAATACATCATAATTACATGCCACAACTTGTTCAGCCATTTCCCAACTGATGGGCATCCCCTTACTTTCTAATTCTTTGCCAGCAGAAAAGAACTGCTACAAATATTTTTATACATGTAGGTCATTTTACTTTTTTAAAACTCTTTTGGAATACAGATCTAATAAAGGTATTGCTAGGTCATAGGTCATGCATTTCATAGGACGTTAGGCATTGTTCCAAATTGCTCTACAGAATGCTTTACCATCTTTATGAGAGAAACTTATTTCAATTTCTTTTTCATAGTTTCTTTTGCTAACTGTATTTCCCTCCATCCTCCCCATTTATTTTATTCCCCCTCTCCTTTCACCCTGTCCCTCTTCAAAAGTGTTTTACTTCTGACCACCGTATCTCTTTTTCTCTTACCCCTTTCCCCTCCTTTCCTGTAGAGTAAGATAGATTTCTATATCTAATTTCAAGTGTGGAAATATTTTTCACATGATTTCATCTGTATAATGTGTCTTCTATTTCTTGCCTTTTCAATGGATATGTGAAGTAAGGGGTTGGGGAAGAAAATTTGGAACTGAAAATAAAAATTAAATCTGCTTGTCTTATCTAAAAAAACAAACTCCAGTTTAAGTTCATTCATATTATTTATATCCAAGACAGTTTGCTAAGCAAGAATGGTGAAATTCTTATATTACTAACATAAATTTAGTTTGTTTACAATGGCAGCTAGGTTACCTAAGAGTTTTATATCATGTTGAAGTACTATGACATGATTTGACTAATGATGTGTTGGATTATTAATTACAATATATTGAATTGCTATTGTTGTTTTATTGTTTAGTTCTTTTGGTCACATTCAACTCTTTGTGATCCCTTTTGGGGTTTTCTTGGCAAAGAGACTGAAATGGTATACCATTTCCTTCTCCAGCTCCTTTTAATTTTGGGGAAACTGAGAAAATAGTGTTAAATGACTTGCCCAGGGTTACATAGTTAGTACATGTCTGAGAACAGATTTGGACTCAAGAAGCTGAGTCTTCCTGACTCCAAGCCTAGAACTTTATCCACTGCATCATCTAGTTGAACTACTACTGAGATTTGCTATGCTTAATATGGCACCTTTCTTCCAAAGGGTTCAGGAAAAAAAATCACAAATATTGTTTTTATTTTATTACTATAGACACTAGGGCACAGAGTGGTTAAGGAGCTCCCTTGTGGTCACATGGTTAATTAATAACAATGTAAGGATGAAGATCACTTCTTATTGCATTGGCTCCTTTATTTCTTAGGAGAGCAAATAATGCATTATAAATTCGACTCCCATTCTTGAAATACTTATCATCTTGTCTCAATTAAGTGACAGTGGACTTCAGAGGCAAAGATTTTCAATGAATAAACTAAATAACTTTTTGAATTATTTTTATTAAATATCTAAATGTTTGATTTTCTATGAGATACAAATTACATGTTTTTATAAGTCAAAAGGCATACATTAACTTTAATTTATATTCTGACTATATCTTTAATATAAATGGAATCAGTCCCTAAGTATGAAAATGAACACTAGACGATAAGAGCCCATTAGTCTGCCTTATGTTGTAGAACACAGAAAAACAAACATATACTATCAAGAAAAAAATAAATCTGAGAGAACAACAATAGAAAACAGAAAGCAAATAGGGACAAAGAGAAAAAGATCAATCAAACAAATATTGTGGGACTCTGGGGATTCAAGTTCAAGGTTGAAACAATACCTACTTGCAAGTAGCGTACATCCTAATCCCATTTCATATCTTAATCAAATCTAAATAATTTTAGATTTTCTAAAATTCACTTTTGTCAGGATATTTTGGGGGTTAAAGTAACAGGAGCAATAGATTTTATTTGTTTTGTCTTGTTATATCTTTAAGATATACAGTATTACATGTAAAGAGGAGAGAAGAAAACCATTTCAAAGAAGACAGAGGGAGTAAATAGAAAGTAATAAAAAAAAGGGGAGAGGAAAAACAGAGAAAGAAGGGAGAAACAAGCAGCCTCCTTTGGTGTTCAGTAGGCTATGTGGACCAATGGGTTATTGTTAAAAATTGGCCCAATGTAAAAAAGTTACAGATTTTGAGCATTACAAGAGACCTCAGTGCCTCCCTCATCCAAATGAAACTTGAAAAAGAATCCCTTTTATAACATATTTTAAAATTGAAAGTACAGTCTTGTCTTAAAAAATTTCTAATGAAGGAGAACCCATTACATGCATTCTACATTGGGGCAGCATTTTTTTTTCCTAACATGAAATATAAATTTGTCTCTTTCCACTACCTACTGTTCCTAGTTCTGCCCTATTTGGCTAAACAGAACACAATGAATTTCTTTGCTAGGTGGTAACCCTTCTAATACTTGAATATAGCTATCATAAATTCATTGAGTCTTCCCTCTATGCCAAACATTTCTAGGTCCTCCTGCTAATTCTTGCATGTCAAGGATCCAAGACTTTTCACTACTCTGATTTGGTTTTCTTCTGGAGAGACTCCTTCTTATCAATTAATCATTCAAGGACTGGTTAATTTTGGAGATAAAACTGCTATCTGATTGATTTTAAGACAATTAAATAGCATTCATATAAATAACTATTCTTAAATATAAGGAGAGAAAACAACTATTCAACTTTGTTGTTGTTGGGAGAATAGTGGTTGAGATCTGTGATTTTCTTCAGTATAGGGGACTGCTAGTCAGGAAACTTCCTCTACCAGTTCAGATGAGGGATTAAAGACATTGTCCTTGCTGTCTAAGAACATACAAAAAGGCAAACAACTTTCAAACCATCTCTAAATCATGGGGAATTTGTGTCCATGATCATATAGCTAATATGTGTCAGAGACAGGACTTAAATCTAGGTCTTGATGGTTTAAGACTGGAAAAGGAATATGGCAAGGTTGTAAATCATCACCTTAAATATTAACTTATATGTAGAGTACATCATAGGAAATGCCAGGCTCAATGAATCAAAAGCTGGAATTAAGGTTTCCACAAGAAACCAACAACCTCAGATATGCAGATCTCAGCATATCTGGACTCTGACAGCAGAAAGTAAAGAGGAATTGAGATATCTCTTGATGAGGGTGAAAGAGGAGAGTGTAAAAGCTGGCTAAGATCTTGGCAACCAGTCCCATCACTTCCTGGCAAATAGGAGAAGAAATGGAAAGTGTCAGATTTTATATTTTTGGCCTCACAGATCACTGGCGATGGCATCTGTAGACAGTAAATGAAAAGATAATTGCTCCTTGGAAGGAAAGTTATGGTAAATCTGGACAGCATACAAAAAACTGGAAATATCACCCTACCAACAAACATCCATATAATCAAAGTTATGGTTTTTCAAATAGCAATATATGACTATGGGCATGGAGTACAAGGAAAACTAAGCTATTGGTTTTGAATTGTGGTGCTAGAAAAGACTTTTGAGAGTCTCTTGGACAGTAAGGAGATCATGTCAGTCAATACTTAAAGAAGTTAATTCTGACTATACACTGGAAGATTAAATACTGAAGCTGAAGTTTAATTATTTTGACCACATAATGAGAAGATGGGACTCATTGGAAAAGACCTTGATGCTGGGAAAGATTTAAGGTGAAAGGAAAAGGGAATAGCAGAGGATGAAATGGCCAGACAGCAATATGAAAATAACGAACATGAACTTGGACAGATTTTGAGAGATATTGGAGGATGAAAGAGCCTGACATGCTATGGTCCATGAGGTAACAGAGTTGGACATGACTGAATGAATGAACAACAACAAACTTCCAGACTCCAAAGACAAGCCAAAATCTTTCACATAGTAAGGTACATGCTAGAATAGACTCAGACTATCAGACTTGGCAGCGAGTCCTACAAAGAAATAGAGATGGAAACAGCAAAAACAATGGTCACTTATTACTGAAGACTTGTGTATCTCATGACCTTCTCATCACCAGAACTGTCCTCCTTTTACCTAATTGCAATAAAACTTCATGAATGCACCTCTACAGCAAACATTGGCATTGAACATACTATAATTGTAAGGAGAAGAGAAAGGTAGGATGTGAGCGTGATGAAGACTATGTGTGGTGCAGAGTGCTGCACTGATCACAGACTTATCCTTTCCAAACTAAATATCCACATTCATCAAAGGTGACACCCCCAAGGCAAAATGACTACCAGAAGAATTAATGTCAACAAATTAGAACTCTTTTCTGAGTGGGAATAGTTTGCTGGTAACTTGGAGGGGAAGTTGGAAACAGTGGAGCAGAAAAAGAGATGGCAGCTTTCAGAGATTTGGTATATAGCACTTGCTCATCTGGGTCAGAACACTCACAAATACCAAGACTGGTTTGATAAAATTAATGGAGAAATTCAGAAGCTGCTAAATGAAAAACAAGAATTTCAGAGTTTACCAGAAGGACAGTTCACCCATCTCTAAGAAATCAGCATTTAATTCCAGGTATAAGCAAAGTTTAGAGAGACACAGGATTCTTGGCTCAGTAAGAATGGAGATGAAATTCAGTTTTATTCTGATAGTACCAATTCAAAGTGCTTTTATAATGTCCTGATGGCTATTTATGGGTGAAAGATCTATGGTTCATCTCAACTACTCAGTGCTCATGAAAGCACATTGATTAGTGATAAGGACATGATCCTAGTGAGATGAAATGAACATTTCCATAGTGTTCTTAACAGACCAATATCAGTCAATGCTGAGGCCACTGACTATGTTCCTCGGGTTGAAGTCAATCCCTCCCTAGCTAAATCTCCAACTGAAGAAGAGTTTTCAGTGCCATTAGAATCCTTTTATGTGGTAAAGTACCTGGTGTTGATTCTATTCCAGTTGAGATTTACAAGGTAGGTGGTCCATTGCTCATACAAAAGCTCACTGAAATTTCCTGGGTTGTACAGTAAGAGGAAGTTTGTCCTCCAGGACAAGGACACCTCCACTGTCCATCACTGTAACGGTAAAGGAAACAGATTGTCCTGTGATGATCATAGAGGGTCTGTCTTACTTATTGCTGGCAAGATTCTTGCCAGAGTCCTTCTTAATAAGCTTATCCTTCACCTGGAAGATGGACATCTACTTGAGAATGAGTCTGGCTCCAAAAATGGTTGAGGAACAGTTGATATGGTGTTTGTTGCTCAACAACTCCAGGAGAAATGTCGGGAACAGAATATAGATTTGTACCCAATATTTGTAGATCTGACAAAGGTCTTTGACACTGTTAGTCAAGAAAGTTTATGGAAAATTATGTCAAAATTTGGTTGCACAGAGAAGTTCATCAACATTGTACATCCATTTCATGATGGCATGCTTGTCTTGGTTCTAGATAACAGACAGTGTTCTCATGCCTTCCCAGTCACCAGTGGAGTGAAACAAAGCTGTGTGCTTGCTCTCATGCTTTTCTGCATGATGTTTTCAGCCATGTTGTTAAATGCTTTCAATGAGGATGAATATGACATCAAGGTCAGCTACTGCACTCATGGCAAATTCTTCAATTTGGAAAGACTACAAGCTGAGACAAAAGTGGAGGGAGTGTTGGTGCAAGATTTTCTGTTCACAGATGATTGTGTCATCAGTGCAGCCTCTGAAGCTGAAATGCAATGAAATATGGATCAATTCTCTTGTGCTTTTGCTAATTTTGGCCTAACAAATAACACCAAGCAAACAAAGGTACTCCATCAGCCACCACCACACCATTTGTACATGGAATTATCAGCTACAGAAAATGGAGAAGTGCAGAATACTGAAGATAAGTTCATTTACCTTGTTAGTGTACTTTCCAAGGATGTATACATTAATAATGAGGTTGACACATGCATTGCCAGAGCTAGTTCAGTGTTTGGGAGATTCCAAAGGAAAATATAGAAGAAAAGAGGTAATAGACTGATTACCAAACTGAAAGTCTACAGGAACTATTGTGCTGACCTCATTGTTGAATGCCTATGAAACTTGGACAATCTGCCAATACCCTACCAGGAAACTGAATCACTTCCTTTTGAATTGTCTTGGGAAGATTCTGAAGATAACCTGGCAGGACAAGTTACCAGACACTGAAGTCCTTACTCTAAGTAACCTGCTGAGAATTCTACTTCAGAGAGGGCAACTCCAATGGGTTGGTCATATTGTTCAAATGCAAAATACACACTTTCCAAAAAGGCTATTTTATGGAGAACTCACACAGGGTAAATGTTCACATGGTAGTCAGAAGAAGGGATACAAAGACACTCTCAAGGCCTCTCTCAAGGACTTTGGAATTGATTGTGTGACATGGGAGACACTGGCACAGGACCACTCAGCATGACGTGCCCACATCAGAGAAGGTGCTATGCTCTATAAGCAAAGGAGGATTGAAACAGCACAAAGGAAGCACAGGATAAGCAAATTGAGAGTAACCACCCAAAATGTTCCCTTGAACTAATTGTGCCTGATCTTTGGTAGAGCATTCCAAGCTCGTATCGATCTGATCAGTCACAGTCAGAAACATCAAAACTTGACTCTGACGTAGTGATATCATCTTGGTCCTCTTCAAGAATAAGAGACAACAACCAACCAATGCCCCCATCAGTTTGTACCTGTATTTACATCACAGATATTCCTATTTAATTGTGCATTTAACTATGATTTCTCTCATAGTGTATAAGTTCCCTGAAGGGAAGAACTGTTTTTCCCTCATCCTTAATTTTTCTCCCAGTTCCTTAGAAAAACTGAGTATTTAATAAGTGCCTATTGAATGAATAAATTTTTATACATTCTCCAAAGGGTGTAATAGTAGCTTCCATGGCTTCCTTCAAGTTTCAGCTTAAATCATACTTTTAACAGGAAGTCTTTTCCAGTCTTCCTTAATTTTAGTTCCTATACTCTGAGACTGCACCCCGTTTATATATACGTGTGTGTGTGTGTGTGTGCGTGTGTGTGTGTATGTATGTATATGTATTATACGTATGTATGTATCTTCTTTGTACATAGTCCATGAGATTATGAGCTCCTGGAAAGCATGGACTCTTTTTTGCCTTTCTTAATATGCCCAGAACTTAGCACAGCTTATTTACTAACCTAGCACTCAATAAATGTTTGAGCAATTGACCTTTTATAGATCATTCATGCCATACTATTCATGAACTAAGTAACCCCGCCAATAATCAACCTTGCATTATAAATATTTAAAGTTTTTCATTTTTCTCATAAATGTGTACTTTTCCTGGTAAATTCATTTGGATTTTTGAAGAAAACCACATTCAACTCCAAAAATAAGGAAAGAAGGCTGAGATAAAATATATGCTCTGTTCTATCAACAAAGATTTGAAATAACCTCTGAGAACTTTTTTGAACTCAAGGATTCTATGATTCTACATCTTCTTTTCCTGGATAGAACACAAGTATTTTAAGGGCAGGTACTACTTCACTACAGACTTTCTATCCTTAGTGCATGCCACAGTGCCTAGTCCAGAGTACAGGCTTGATAAATGCTTGGGGATCCATCAATAAATAAATAAATATTGCTTTGAAATTCCCTTGTAAAGATGTAGATAAATAGATAGATAGATGGATAGATAGATAGAGATATAGTTATTTTTCTATCACATAGGAAAATTAAATTAAATACCAGCTATTCTTCCTCAAGAGAATCTTCATTATATAAATTTGAATAGTGAGAGAAAATGCTTTGCTAATTAGCCCTAATACAGTCTTTTTCCCTGGTCCTATCCCTCTCTTCCCATTTCCTCTACTCTCACCTTATTTATGTGTTGAGTTCTTCATGAATAGCTTCCCTATTTGGACCATGAAGGGAAGGGTCTACCTGACATCTCAGCCCTCTTTGTTGTCAATTATTTCTTATTCATCCATGACTTTTCTCCCCAGGAATTTGAAGTAGCTATACAGAACTCATATTGACCTATTTTCAAAATTCTTCATTGACTTGCAAAGATACCACATAGTAATTTTTCACCCAACTCCCTAAACTAAAATGAAATTTGCTAAGATTTTTTTAAAAGATTGAGAAAGATGGGAGAATGATATTTCACTATATAATGTTTTCATTTCAATTTTAGATAGCTCCTCCTGGTCTTTGGGGTACTGACCTGTTCTCAGATGCACTGTAGAAAGTGACTTTATATATTCTGAATGTCTTTTTAAGGTGCCCTTCAATACAAATAAGAAAATTTAAATCATTATTCACTACTTAGAATGTTATACCTGTGGGGTCATCATTAACTTGCCAGAAGAAAAATAATAAACCCAGGATATGTTAAAGATACTAACTCAGTCTTCTGAAATTTAATGAAAATCCAAATGTTAGTACTTACTAAGATTTTGGGGGGAAGTGACCTAGCTGACAGTTTGTTATGCAGATCACAGAATCACAAACTTAGAGCTATTAGGGACTTCAGAAGCTGTTAATCCGATATCCCATTATAGATGAAGAAATTTCAGCCATTTCAATTTTAGATAGCTCCTCCTGGTCTTTGGGGTACTGACCTGTTCTCAGATGCACTGGAGAAATGTTTTTTTTTAACATCTTCCACAAATGTTGGCCTCTAGATAGTAGAATAGCATATTAGTGTGTGGGATGAAATGTTGAAAAATGTGTTGGGTTGATAGTACAGGAATATCTTTAATGAAATGTTTTCTCTTTGAGTTATTTTTTGTGCCTACCTCCAAGCAGCTGGAGACCAAAGCAGATCTGTTCTATTTTGCAAAAAGGATTGTAGAATCCTTTCATTTTATGTCCTTTGGGCAAGGGGAGGCACAAATACTTTAAACTCTTTCTGTCCAAAAAATGTTCATCAAGAATCCAAATGATGCCTCATTTATCTTGAGAGTTTATTTTTTTCTTCCATCCCCTCCAAAATGTTTCACAATTCAAATGATTCTGATCCATGAGCATGTCCTTAGTCACATATGGGCATGCATTCCTTCCACTAAACTGGCTAACAAAGGCAATGTCTTGGCCTAGGACCAGGTATTTCTATTTGGCCTACTTTCTGTATGTCTGATTTGCACTTTGCACATTTGGGATTGAAAACCAAAAGAAAAATTGGAGAGTAGCACAGCATCATTAAGATGACTCCTTAGTGGATCCTAAGCTTAAGCATAAGGCTGTTGTTGCTAGATTTCTCTCAAACAGATGGAGAAGGTGCATTTTTTTTAAATGCCATTGGGCAGCAGAAGTCAGTATCAAACTAGACTACAAATTACAAACTACATGGGAAACAAATATCATGTACTAATAACATTTTATATTTAGAAGGGAACTTAGAAGGAATTTAGTCCAACCTTTTGACCCATAAAGTAACCTGCTCTAGAACTTCCCTGACAGTTGGAAATGTAGCCTCTGCTTGAAAAATTTCAGGAGGAATCGCTACCTCACAAGATATTCCATGGCATTTTTGGAAAAATCCGTTGTTCAGAAATACTACTATTGCTTATGTAGTGATAGATAAATATAGAAGGATAGATAGATAGATAGATAGATAGATAGATAGATAGATAGATAGATGATAGATAGATAGATAGATAGATAGATAGATAGATAGATAGATAGATAGATAGATAGATAGATGATGGATAGATGGAAAGATGGATGATGAGTAGATAGATGGAAAGATGGAAAGACAGATGATAGATAGATAGATTAGATGATCGATGGATAGATAGAGACAGACAGATAGGCAAAGTACGTGCTAAGCATTTGCCAGATTCCTGGCACTGTATTAAGTGCAGGAGACACAAGTACAAACAAAAATAAAGACACTACCTGCCTTCAAGGAGCTTGCATTCTTGTGGGGAAATAAAACACATAAAAAGAGAGCTGAAGAGAAGAAGAGGAGAGGGGACATGGAAAGCAGCAGCCCATGTTGCTCCAGAATACCGCTCCACCTAATCTCCCCCGGGTTGGCTTTGAAGACATAATGATGTATATGTCACATTAGATGGGGGGTGGGGTGTGGAATGTGGTCCTTGCTGTCTCATCTTTCTATCTATAAGTTCAATAGGATTGTCTTTTTAATATGATTAATTCATTTAACATATATTTATTAAATATTTATGTACTGGATGCTGGGGTAAAAAGACAAAAAGGGAAATTATCTGTGTTCTCAGGGAATTTACCTTTTTTAACGGAAACAAGGATGTAGATATAATTTAAAATATGGGGAAAGAGTGGGATAGAACTGTGAGTTTTAAAGTATTCCTAACTGAGGAAATTCCCTCAATTAATGCAGGTAATGGCATTCTGGAAAGGTCTCTGAATCTGAATTTAGAGAGATATGAGTCAGAATCTCAACTAAGACTGATTAGCTGTATGACACCAGGTTAATCCCTTTGGTCTCTTGGCTGAAATTTCTTCATCTATAATGGGATATCGGATTAACAGCTTCTGAAGTCCCTAATAGCTCTAAGTTTGTGATTCTGTGATCTGCAGCCTCTCTGAAACTCGGAAGAGACTTACCCTGAGTAACGAGTGGTTAACCACAGAAGGTGGAGAGCAAGGGGTCCCTGAGGGCTCAGGCAGTCACCATCCTCCCCTGCCTGAGCTCCACAGCACTGAAGCCCAGTACACCTTGAGCCTTTCCCAAAGCTTTAGCCATCAGAGAATCTACAGGGTTTTGAATGACCTAGCCCAGGTCGCTAGTTCTTCCTCATTAAGAAAATTTGTACCATCGACCAGCCTGAGCCTTTCTTAACTCTATGGTTACTTGGTAAGTCCATGAGAGAATAGCCTCACTTTCTGGGTTGTCCTGCACAGCACTCCCAGAACCAGAGTCCAAGGCTGGTACAACCCCAGAGCAGGACCCAAATCCAGGCCTACCCTATCAGAAAGAGCATTCTTCTTCATTCCCAGGAGTGTCTGTGCTGCAATAGGAACTGGAGAAAAGCTGTGGAAGTAAAATATCTAGAGGCAAAATCCTGCCAAGCTGTCACTGATACCTGTGCCAACATCCCAGCTTGGGAGAAGTTCCAGAGCTCAGAAATTGGTAAAAAGAACCCATTTGGGGCCAACAGCAGAGAGAGGTCGCTAAGACCTGTAGCAAGAGGAATTTCTCAAGCAGGAACTAGTACTGGAGTAGCCTCAGGAACCCTTAAAGGAGAATGGTAGTTGAGCCCACTATACTCAGGACCAGACAGGTCCTTCCCTTCATGAACACAATACCATGTTTTTAAAGACCACTATGGATAAAAACCTCAATGAGATCCACAACAAATCCAGGTAAAGTTTCAGAGGAAAAAAAGGAAGTAAACAAATACCCTGGCCATAAGGATAGGACTACTTGGAAGACTTCAAACAAAAGGTTCAGGATGGATGAAAAAAGATAAACAGCTCATCTGGTCAAAAAATGAGAGAAAAACTTCAAACAATTTTTGTAAGAAATAATCAGAAACTATTTTTTCCAATTATATGCTGAAAGCTGAAAGCTCAAGGTTCTATCTCACCTCTATTAGAATGGCAAAAATGGTAAAAGAGGAAAATGACAAAATGTTGGCAGATCTGTGGCAAAACAGGCCTAGTTATGTTACAGCAGTGGTCAATACTTGGTGGAGCCATGAATTGATCTACCTATTGTGAAAATCAATTGGAAAATTTGCCCAGAGACTTATCTAAGCATCTATATCCTTTGGCCTAGCCATACTACTACTGTACCTATACCCCAAAGAAACCTAAGAAGGAGAAAAAAAAAGATCTCAAAGTACAAAAATATTCATAGGTGCTCTTTTTATGGTAGTCCCAATTTGGAAACTAAAGGAATGTCCTTCAATAGGGTAATAGCTAAAGAAATTGTGATTTATGAATATAATGTATCACTCATAAACCATAAAATGATGAAATGTACAATTTTGGAGGAAACTGGGGAGACATTTATGAATTGATTTAGAGAATAATGAGTTGAACTAGGAGAAAACTTTATACAATATAATATCAAGAAAAGCAACTTTGAAAAACTTTAGCACCCTGGTCAACAAAATGATAAATCATATGTTTAAGAAGATTTTAAAAAAGTCACTCTCTTCCTGACAGAGTGATGATTAACATAAAATGAAAAGATATCTATTCTTAGCCATTGCTAATGTGGAACTTTTTTGCCATATTATGAATTTATTTATTGAAGGTTTTGTTTTTTCAAGTTTATTTGATTTGATTTGCTAAAGGTGGGGGAGGCATAAAATTGAGAGAGATAGACTGATTAAAAAACACTTCTTATTAAAAAATAAAAAAAACAATTAGAAAATAATTTCCTGAATATTACAGAAAATATTCTGGAAGGTATGGCTTAAGATGGTTCAGAAAAATGAGAAAGATGTTATGGAGGTTAAAGCAACAAACTTAGCTGAATGAGTATAAGGGTTGAGGGAAAGGGAAGAGTTGAAGATTGCCCTAAAATTATCTCCCTTGGTGACTAGAAAGATGAGTTTTCCTATGACAGAAATAGGAAAGTTAGGAAAAAGAAAATTTTTTGAGGGAGAAATATACTGATTTCTACTTTGTAGCTTAAGACACTTTAAAACTATCAATCAAAAATTTCCAATAGACATTTGGGGAGGTGATAATGGACTCAGGACAAAGATCATGCTGAATATAACAGTCTTAGAGTTACTTGCATAGAGATTATATTTGAGTACAGTGGAGGTGATGAGAGCCAAGTAGAAATATATAGAGATAACAGAGCTAAGGACAGAGACTTGCTGAGAGGCACCTTAGCTCTGTACAAAATTCGAAGCCTAGATGTCACAGTGGCCAGCTAGTTAAAGGCCATTTCCCTTGATTCCGTAGCAGCTGCCCAAGCTTTGCCACTAGGTTCAACGCTTACTTTCCTGGTACAGTCTCCCAGAGCTTAACTACCATGGTGATAAGTGAGACCTTGCCCTCCAACTTTTTCCCTGTTCCCCAAGTTAATTTAAGGTTCACTAAAGGAAGCTTGCCATTAGGTCCAAGCTGGGTATTGTGGAAAGTGGGATAGCTTCTATAAAATTTATTTCTTATTCTTTTTTTGTAATGTCATAGAAAGACTGCTTAAGTTTTCTTAGGAATTCTTAGGAATATATAAAGATTCTTCCTTGCATGTCCTGTCTGCCTCTAACTCCGTCTCTTTTTGCTGTCTCTCTCTGGATTATTTATAAATCAAAGTAGAAATAAATGTCCAATGCTGTGTTCATAGTTGACCAAAACTATAATACTTCAAAATAAGAAAATACTTCAATATTAAACATTAACAAATGTGAATTAATCTGGGAAGATATTAAACAACATGCAGCAAAGCCAGAATAAATACGTAAGTAAATTATGACCTTCGTGAAGGGAAAAAGCACATATAGAGAGATGAATGAACAGAGAATGTGAGGGAATGTAAGGGAGAAATTATGAGCTTATTATTTATAGAAATTTGTTTTAAGGTATAAATGGTTTTGAAAGAACATAGAATATAGAATAGGACATAAAGTCCTATTCTGATACCCCATTGTAATATGGAGCTAATCTTGGGTTCTCCAATACCATTAAAGAAGAAAATAAATTCTGTCAGTTTCAACAAAGCTCCAAAAGCTTAGAATTCGGATCTGGTGTTGTACTGTAAGTCTATTGTCTGATAAGTTTGGAGACATTCTTTATCACAATACTTTCATGGTGATGAAATTTTGAGCATCAACAGCTTTCAAAAACTATGTACTAGTTCCAAAGAGACTGAAATCTGCATTGGAGAAACATGTATAAAATCAGAGACCCTTGATGAATTGAAATAATTTGTAGACACACTTTATTTCTTTTTGCTATTATTTTAAATGCCCAATAAATATCTTTAAAGGAAAATCAAAGTTTTTGATTCACACTGATCTCTTAAGATAACCCCACCGTCCCCTCACAAACAACATTTTATTCTTTGTTTGAATTGTCTGTTTGTGTCAGGAACATTTTACTCTTATAAGCATCACATTTCTCTTACGTTTTCTTTTTTTGTAGTGTTTTGTACTGAGATCCTACTCGTTCTTCCTTAGAATTCTTTGAAATCAATTTCCTTGAAATTATAAGAAATACACTAGCTAAGCATAGTCTTTTCCTCCCTTATCTAGTATAGATTTGATCATGATTTAGTACCTTCCCCCCAGATTCCTATAATTTCTATTTAAGCAGAAAATTTCCTCTTATGGGTAAGAATAAAATGAATAGTTATTGCCTTTGTTGTGCCCTTTAACTTTTGAAGATAAATATTTTAGGGGAATTCACTAATTTATCATAGGAATATAGGATCATAGATCTAGAACTGGATGGTACAGTTAAACTCCATCAATTTTAACCCCCTCATTCTAGGGATGAAGAAACAGATGAGGGAGGGCAGGGTTCAGTGACTGTTTTTATGTCATAAGGGTAGTAAACAACTGAGCCAAAATTTAAACCAGTCTTCTAACTGCAAATTAGGCCTTCTTTCTCTACCAAGCTGTCTTTCATCTGCCCTACTGTGAGAGGAAAGGGAATTTCAGAAGCCTGTGTGCCAGGTTTGTAACCCATTTACTGAACTCACCATCAATTTCCTCTGTCTGATCTGATGGCCTGTTGTGTATCTTGTCCCCTCTACAATATCTCTTCTGTTTCTCCCTCCATATGTCTCCATATTAACACTGTACCTGTATAACTCTACTGCAATGGTTCATAGATTTCTTCAAATGAATGAATCTTTTTTCCCCTATATTGCTGCTCTACTACGTAACACTTTTTTACCTTATCTGATCTTTTAAAAATAATGACTTCCCCTCTAATTCTATGTCAGATTGGCTATAGAGTGATGACTCATGAGTCATATTCACATAAGGTAGCTAGGTAATGCAGTAAATGGGAATCAAGAATACCTGAAATCAAATTCTATCACCATTGTAAAATAAAAATAGGAACAGCACTTAAAGCACAGCATTGTTGTGAGGATGAAATGAGTTAATTTATATAAAACACTCTGCAATCCTTCAAGGGCTATATAAATTCTATTATTATAATTATGATAATTTTACTGTCATAATTATTATTATAGTCAATCCAATTTCATTGCTACCTTTGAGATAACATTTGTTCCCTTGCATTATGATTGTTAAGGCACCCTTTGTATTACTCATATTATATGCACTTGTTTATAAGCATACAAAGCCAAAAATGTAATGACTGCCTCTCTTCTTGGTTATCATCTACACTGGGCTTCACCATCTTCTCAGTTTATATTTACTAATCTCAGGAACAAATGACCATGTGGAATTTTTTTCTCACTCATCACTTTCAGGTTAGAGCTTTCTTGAGACAAAAGCATTTCATTTTCTTTTTTCTGTCTTTTTTTTAACCAATCATTGGTTTTAAAAAAAAAAAAAAATCATTCCAATGGTGATCAAAACCCTGAATTTAGTATATCTTAAATTATGGCGCAAAATCCAAATACTGTCTTCACAAATGAGAAATATATGCAGGGAGATAATTTAGAAGACTTATAATAGTGTTAGAGAGTGATGACTAAGGTGTAATTTGAGTAACGGTTGTCTGAGCCACATAAGAGACTGACAAAAGATATTGTGAAGGTCAAATGAGTAGGACTTAGCATCTGTCTGGATATAGGAATGGGGGGAAACAGAATGGGAAAAACAAAAGATAATTCCAGTGATTAGGGCTTACAAAATAATAGGGGCAAAGAGCATATTAAAGAGAAGTGATGCAGAATGAGAGTGGAAGGGTTGATTAATGAAGTCATTGTTTGTTTGGGTTTTTTTTCTAATCTGCTGAGCCATCCCAAACAATTAACAAACTCAGCAAACTGAGAATATCCTGACATTTGACTCAGAGTTCTTTCTTTACCCTTTGATAACCTGTCAGTTTATCTAGTGAATGATTCCCAGGCAGCAATGAAAATCCAAATATTTTACAACAGCGTTACAAAATTTCTTGACATATGTATCTTTTAGAAAAAAAACTCATTGAAGACATTTCTTATACACTTAGATTTATACATTTTTCTAATGGGATTAAAATGCATTACTTAAAGAGATACAAAGAAATGAAATTAGATAACAGTAAAGGTTTCCTGGGAAACCTGGGAAAAGTTCAGTTTCATTCAGCAGAGAATACAGACTTGAGTTCTGGATTCCAGTCGTAGAGGGACACTAATTAGCCAATGAACACCCAGACTCACCAAATCCAGAATGGTGAAGGATATCAAGTTCATTCAATATGAAGATTATTTGAAGAGACTGGGGAAAGCAAGACTGGAAAAGGGTCAAGTACTTGAATGTGTGTCATGTGGAATTGGAATTAAATTTATTATTTGGTCCCAGAAACAATGTATCAATATATTCAAAATGTATTTAAAGTGAATGCGAGGCAATTTGGAGACACCAGCAACTGGGGGAACAAGACATGGCTTTCTGTAGATGGTGGCACTTTAGTTAATTTTTGAAGATAATTCAGCATTTTGAAAGGCAGAGATGAAAAAGGAGTCCATTTAAAGTGTGAGGGACAGCTAGTACAAAGGAAAAGACATAGTGGATTGTCACATATGAGGAATATCAACGTCAGTTTGACTTGACCGTAGAATATATGAGAGAATAATATGACGTGAATTTGGAAAAGTAGGTTGAAGTTCAGTTGTAAAGGGATTTAAGTGTCAGTTAGACTTTATATTTCAGCCTGGAGGTAATAGGCACCCATCTTCCAGAAGTATATGGACTACCTTAGGAGGGCAACTCAATGGAATTATTAGAGAAAACACTGGATGATATTTCTTTTTTTTTTCTTTTTTTATTTTTTTTTTATTTTTTAATGTTTAACAATCACTGCCATACAATTGAGATTTTATCCCCCCCACACTTACCCCCCACTACCCCCCTCCCTCCCCACGACTGCATACAATTCTGTATAAGTTCTACATATACTTTCCTATTGAGTGTATTATTGCTATAGTCATGCTATGTAGTCAGACTAAAATGAATGAAAGAAATCATATAACAAATCAAAACATGATACACAAAAACTTACACATACACAAACATGATCTGCTACATTTTGTGAATGACTTCCATATTTCTTTCTCTGAGTGTGGAAAGCATTTTGCCTTTAGAACCACCATTGGGATTTTTTTTTTTTTAAGAAGATCTTGCATTATTACGAAATTCCAAGTCTACCAGAAAAAACTCTTTCACACTGTGGTCGTTGCTGTGCACAAAGTTCTCCTGGTTCTGCTCCTTTCACTCAGCATCAGGTCATATAAGTCCTTCCAGGCCTCTCTGAAGTCTTCCTGTTCGTCATTTCTTATGGCACAATAGTACTCCATTACATTCATATACCATAATTTATTCAGCCATTCCCCAATTGATGGACATCCCCTTGACTTCCAGTTTTTGGCAACTACATAGAGTGCTGCTATAAATATTTTTGTACATGTGGGACCCTTTCCCATTTTTATGATCTCTTGGGGATACAGTCCTAGTAGCGCTATTGCTGGGTCAAAGGGTATGCACATTTTTGTAGCCCTTTGGGCATAGTTCCAAATTGTTCTCCAGAATGGTTGGATGCGCTCGCAGCTCCACCAACAATGAATTAGTGTTCCGACTCTCCCACATCCTCTCCAGCATTTATCATTTTCTTGTTCTGTCATGTTTGCCAATCTT
The DNA here is from genome assembly GCF_028372415.1 of Notamacropus eugenii. Taxonomy (NCBI): domain Eukaryota; kingdom Metazoa; phylum Chordata; class Mammalia; order Diprotodontia; family Macropodidae; genus Notamacropus; species Notamacropus eugenii. The sequence continues at coordinate 156,608,366 of NC_092874.1, forward strand.
ATAGGTGTGATGTGGTACCTCAGAGTTGTTTTGATTTGCATCTCTCTAATCAATAGTGATTTAGAGCATTTTTTCATATGATTATAGATATCTTTAATTTCTTCCTCTGAAAATTGCCTGTTCATATCCTTTGACCATTTATCAGTTGGGGAATGACTTGTATGATTATACATTTGAGTCAGTTCTCTATATATTCTAGAAATGAGGCTTTTATCCCTGAGCTTAGCTGTAAAAATTCTTTCCCAATTTACTACATCCCTCCGGATTTTGGTTGCATTGGATTTGGTTGTGCAAAAACTTCTCAGTTTAATGTAATCAAAGTTATCCATTTTGCATTTCATAATGCTTTCTATCTCTCCTTTAGTAAAAAATTCTTCCCTTCTCCATAGATCTGATAAATACACTATTCCTTGCTTCTCCAGTTTATTCATGGTATCAATCTTTATACCTAAATCATGTACCCATTTGGACTTTATTCTTGTGTGCGGTGTCAGGTATGGGTCTATGCCTAATTTCTGCCACACTATTATCCAGTTTTCCCAGCAATTTTTGTTAAACAGTGAGTTCTTATCCCAGAAGCTGGGGTCCTTGGGTTTATCAAACAGAAGGTTGCTATATTCCTTGCCTACTGCATCTTGAGTGCCAAGTCTATTCCACTTGCCTACCTCTCTGTTTCTTAGCCAATACCAAGTGGTTTTGATAATTGCTGCTTTATAGTACAGTTTGAGGTCTGGTAGTGCTAGGCCACCTTCCCAAGCATTTCTTTTCATTAGTCCCTTTGATATTCTGGACCTTTTGTTTTTCCAAATGAATTCTGATATTATTTTATCCACCTCTAGAAAATAATTGTCTGATAGTTTCATTGGTATGGCACTAAATAAGTAAATTAATTTAGGTAGAATTGTCATTTTTATTATATTAGCACGGCCTACCCATGAGCAACTAATGTTTTTCCACTTACTTAAATCTGACTTTATTTGTGCAAAAAGTGTCTTGTAATTGTGTTCATATAATCCCTGGGTTTGTTTTGGCAGGTAAACTTCCAAGTATTTTAGAGTGTTTTCCCTAGCTTTAAATGGGATTTCTCTTTCTATCTCTTGCTGTTGGATTTTGTTGCTAATATATAGGAACACAGAAGATTTGTGTGGGTTTATTTTGTAACCTGCAACTTTGCCAAAGTTGTTTATTATTTCAAGTAATTTTTTACTTGAATCTCTGGGATTCTCTAGGTAAATCATCATATCATCTGCAAAGAGTGATAACTTAGTTTCTTCTTTGGCTATTCTTATTCCTTGAATATCTTTATCTTGTCTAATTGCTACAGCTAACATTTCTAGTACCATATTGAATAATAGTGGTGATAATGGACATCCTTGTTTCACCCCTGATCTTATTGGGAATGCATCTAGCTTACCTCCATTGCATATAATGCTTGCTGTAGGTTTTAGATAGATACTGCTTATTATTTAATGGAAAGTTCCCTTTATTCCTACGTTCTCCAGTGTTTTTAGTAGGAATGGGTGTTGTATTTTGTCAAAAGTTTTTTCTGCATTTATTGAGATAATCATGTGGTTTTTGTTGGCTTTGTTGTTGATGTGATCGATAATGCTAATAGTTTTCTTAATATTGAACCAGCCCTGTAATCCTGGTATGAATCCTACCTGATCATAACGTATTAATCTTGTGATAAGATGCTGTATTCGTTTTGCTAAAATCTTATTTAAAATTTTTGCATCTATATTCATTAGGGAAATTGGTCTATGATTTTCTTTCTCTGTTTTGTCTCTTCCTGGTTTGGGTATCAAAACCATATTTGTATCATAGAAAGAATTTGGCAGGACTCCTTCTTCCCCAATTTTCAAAAATAGTCTATGTAGTATTAGAATTAACTGTTCTTTAAATGTTTGATAGAATTCACTTGTGAATCCATCTGGCCCTGGAGATTTTTTCCTAGGGAGTTCATTGATGGCTTGTTCAATTTCTTTTTCTGAGATGGGGTTGTTTAAGTATTCAACTTCCTCTTCTGTTAATTTGGGCAATTTGTATTTTTTAAAATATTCATCCATCTCATTTAGATTATCGAATTTGTGGGCATAAAGTTGGGCAAAGTAGTTTCTAATTATTGTTTTAATTTCCTCCTCATTGGAGGTGAGTTCACCCCTTTCAATTTTAATATTAGTAATTTGATTTTCTTCTTTCTTTTTTTTAATCAGATTGACCAAAGGTTTATCAATTTAATAGTTTTTTCATAAAACCAACTATTGGTTTTATTTATTAATTCAATAGTTTTCTTAATTTGAATTTTATTAATCTCTCCTTTGGTTTGCAGTATTTCTAATTTGGTATTTACTTGGGGATTTTCAATTTGTTCTTTTTCCAGCTTTTTCAGCTGTAAGCCCAAGTCATTGATCTCCTCTCTCTCTATTTTATTTATGTAAGCATTCAAAGATATAAAACTTCCCCTAATAACTGCTTTTGCAGTATCCCATAAGATTTGGTATGTTGTCTCACTATTGTCATTCTCTTGAATGAAATTGTTGATTGTTTCTATGATTTCTTCTTTAACCCAACCCTTCTTTAGAATTAGATTATTTAGTTTCCAATTGATTTTTGGTTTATCTTTCCATGGTTTTTTATTACATGTAATTTTTAATGCATTATGATCTGAGACAGATGCATTGATTATCTCTACCTTTCTGCACTGGATTGTGAGATTTTTATGTCCTAGTACATGGTCAATTTTTGTAAATGTTCCATGTACCGCTGAGAAAAAGGTATATTCCTTTCTATTCCCATTTAATTTTCTCCAAAGATGTATCATATCTACCTTATCCAGAGGTTTATTTACCTCCTTAAGCTCTTTATTGTTTATTTTGAGGTTAGATTTATCGAGTTCAAAGAGGGGGAGGTTGAGGTCCCCCACTAGTATAGTTTTGCTGTCAATTTCTTCCTTCAACTCCCCCAACCTCTCCTCTAAGAATTTGGATGCTATACCACTTGGAGCATACATGTTTAGTAATCATATTGCTTCATTGTCTATGGTGCCTTTTAGCAGGATATAGTTTCCATCCTTATCCCTTTTCATTAGATCTATTTCTGCTTTTGCTTTGTCTGAGATTAGAATTGCTACTCCTGCCTTTCTTACATGAGCTGAAGCACAATATATTCTGCACCATCCTTTGACCTTTATCCTATGTGTATCCCCCCATTTCAAATGTGTTTCTTGTAAGCAGCATATTGTTGGATTATGGCTTTTAATCCATTCTGCTATCCGTCTCTGTTTTATGGGAGAGTTCATTCCATTCACATTCACAGTTATGATTACAATCTGTGTATTTCCCTCCAACCTCTTTCCCACCATTTGTGCTTTTAGCTCTCCCGTCTCCCTTCCCCTCCTCAATAGTATTCACTTTTCTCCCCTTCCTCCTGCAGCCTTCCCCTCCTTCTTTTAGCCCCCCTCCCTTTTACTCCCCTTTACTCTTATTGCTTCTTCCCTCCCTTTTAGCCTCCCTCCCCTTTTTTCCCCATTCCCCTCCAACTACCTTATATAGCTAGTAAGGATTATCTACTTAAGATTATTGTTCCCTCCTTTAAACAAATCAGATGAGAGTACCTCTCAAACAATGCTCATCTCCCTCCCCTCCTTCCCTCTACTATAGTTTTGTACTTCTTCCTGTGATGTAATTTGCCATTTTCTGCTTCCTCCTTTTCACACCTCCTATTACAATCCCTTCTCATACTTAAATCATATTTTTGACATGACATCATTTACTTTATACCCGATCCCTCTAGTATATCCCTTTTATCATAATAGCTGCACAGTTCTCAAGATTAAGAGGCATCATCTTCCCTTATAGGGAGGTAAACAGTTTGCCCTAATTGAGTAGCAAGTTTTTGTTTTTGTTTTTCCCCCCTGTTTACCTTTTTATAATTCTCTGGAGACCTGCATTTGAAGATCAAATTGTCTATTGAGTTCTGGTGTTTTGGTCAGGAAGCTCTGGAATTCCCTTATTTCATTGAATGACTTTCTCCTTGCCTGAAATGTTATGCTGAACTTTGCTGGGTAGTTGATCCTTGGTTGAAGTCCCAACTCCTTTGCCTTATGGAATATTGGCTTCCAATTCTTTCGATCTTTTAATGTAGAAGCTGCAAGGTCCTGTGTGATCCTGACTGCATGTCCTTGATATTTGAATTGTTTCTTTCTGGCTGCTTGTAGTATTTTCTCCTTCACTTGATAGCTCTGGAATTTGGCAACGATATTTCTTGGATTTTGAGTTTGGGATCCCTTTCGGGAGGGGAAAGGTGGATTCTTTCGATGACTATTTTGCCCTCTGGGTCTAGTACTTCTGGGCAGTTTTCCGTGATGATTTCCTGGAAGATATTGTCCAGACTCTTTTCTTCATCATGGGTTTCTGGTAGGCCAATAATTCTTAAATTTTCTCTCCTGGATTTATTTTCCAGGTCAGTTGTTTTTCCAATTAAATATTTTACATTTTCTTCTATCTTTTCATTCTTTAGATTTTGTTTGACTGATTCTTGTTGCCTCATTGAGTCATTAATTTCTACTTGCCCAATTCTAATCTTCATCGTATTGTTTTCTTCCATTAGCTTTTGCATTTCCTTTTCCATCTGACCAATTTTTCCCTTTAAGGAGCTATTTTCTCCATTTAGTTTTTGTATTTCTTTTTCCATTCAACCAATTTTCCCAGTTAGGTTTTGGGTTTCCTTTTCCATCTGTTCAATTTTCCCAATTAGGTTTTGGGTTTCCTTTTCCGTTTGATTAACTCTTCCTTTTAGGGAGTTATTCTCTCCAGTTAATTTTTGAACTTCCTTTTCTATTTCTTCAATTTTCTTTTTCAGAGTGATGTTCTCATCAGTGAATTCTTTTTTTATAGTTTTAAAATCATTGGCTAGTTTTTCTTTTATATCCTTCTTCAGACGTTCCAGGTAATCTAGTTGTGCTTGCGAGAAATTCATAGTCCCATCTAAGGTTTCAGATGGAAGTACAGTCTCAGCTCCGACCTCTTTGGTGTTTGTGTTTTGGTCCTTATCCCCATAGAAAGATTCTATGGTTTTTTCACTTTTCGTCTGCTTTTTCTGATTCATGATGTTGGCTGAGTGTTGTAGCTTCTGGTTCTTTCAGTCAGAAGGTACAGAACTTTGTTTTGAGCTGATGTATGAAGAAGCTAAAAGCAGGTTTTTCTTTTTTGTTTCCCAGATCAACCCTGCGGTTAGCTTGTTAGGTGTGTGAGAGGGGTGGTCTGGTCTCAGGAGATCTCCTCAGCTGACCTGAGGCAAAGGCAAGGTCAGGGGATTGTGATCCCAGCTTCCCTATTGTCTTCCCTTTTCCCCTGAAGGGCTGGGGCACGCCTTGATGCTAATGCGTGTTCCCACTCCTCCTGGGGCTCGTCTCCTGGCGCTGAGGCTTGCCTGGGTCTCAGTGCGAATTTTCTCTGCCCTGGGTCCTCTGTCCTTCTGGATTGCCTCCGCCACAGTAGGAAGAATCCCCCTTTGCTATTTTCCTAGCCTCTGGTGTTATGAGACTATTTGCCCCCTTCTGCTGTTCCTGCTGATCCAGGATTTTTCTGGGGAAATATTTTATGGTTCTTTCACGGTCATCAGGGGGGAGGAGAGAGCATTTACTGATCACTCCACCATCCTGGCTCCCGGAAGTTCAAGTAGGTGACTTACCGAAGTTTAGTCTTCAGGCTGAAGGTTTCAAGGGCTGCTGCGCTGATATCTGGCACTCAGCAGCTCTCACCAGCTTGGTTTGGCTTGTCTCCTGCTCCACTGGTTTCGCCCGCCACTCTCGGGCTTCTCAGGTCCCTTCTGCCCTGCTGCGCTGACCATGCTGCGCTGTGCACTGGGGCTCACCCCCCGCGGAACAGATCCTTCCCGTGGACCTTCCAGTCTAACCTGGGCTCCGAATCCATCAAAGTCTGTCACCCACTGGATTCTGCACCTCCAAAGTTTGGTCAGATTCTCCTTTCAGAGGTATCCAGAGGAATTTGTCCAGGAGGTTAGGTGAGTCATTGCTTTCACTCCCTGGATGATATTTCATCAGATTAATTGTAACAAGAATTCTGTTTCTGTTATGGGTTAGACTAGAAGACTACTGATTTTAGTTAGAGTTCTGAAAATCTGTGATTCCTTATTTCTGAAGATACTTGGAATAGGTCTGAAAGATCTGAGTGTGAAATAAGTCATGGAACAATTTAGAGTGGTCTCCATATAAGACACTGAAGTAACCCTTGTTCTGATCGAGTGTGACTGTCATTATGTTATATTTACAAAGACAAATGAGAAAAGGTTAAAGTATTAGCAATATGTGGTCCTTATGGTGCCTATAATTTATCAACAAATTACCAGTCCATAACACTAATGACTTACAAACTGAATGAGAGAAAAGAGGGCATAGTGGATAGATGGCTGCCCATACAGTTAAAAATTCCCATCCTACCACTGACACATAGCTCTGTGGCCATGGGCAAAAAACTTAACCTTTCAACCCCTTTTCTCCCAAGCAATTCTCTAAAATTATAAATTGCAAAGGGATGTATTGAAATGTTTCAGTGAAGAAAGTTTCTAAAGTGGAAGTTAGTATAGCTTTCAAGGAAGTAGGTATAAAATGACTAATGTCTGTGTGTGTTCATCCTTTATTGTCGAAGAAGACCAATGCCATCAGAGAAATAATGACGTGACTTGCATTTGACTTTGTTTTGAGTGAGGGAGAGTTGTGCAGGTCACCATCCTCACTTCTTCTCCGGAGTCATCTGAATCCAGAAACCAGATATTCATCAGGATGACTGGAAATGACCCAGGATGAGGCAATTGGGGTTAAGTGACTTGCCCAAGGTCACACAGCTAATGAGTGTCAAGTGTCTGAGGTGAGATTTGAACTCAAGTCCTCCTGACTCCTGCACTGGTTCTCTATCCACTGCACCACCTAGCTGCCCCATAAAATGACTAGTACTATATTTTCAAATGGATGTATGATCTCATCTCTTTGGATATCCCCTCTAATGACTCAGATCAAAACTCATCCATGCCTTCCCGTACTGAATGATTCTTGTTATGCTCTCTGATATATTCACCACAAGTGGGCACCAAGTGTGCCCAGGAATCATGCATTTTCTTCTAGCAGTTCTGGAAAGTGTGTGTGTGTGTATTTATAAATACATAATACGTATGTATATGTACATACACATATATACATGTACATACACACATACATAATATGTGTGCATATATACACATACACACATATATATGTGTGTATGTATATATACATATATATGTATGTGTGTGTGTATATCCGACTGCTTTGATAAGCCAGTTTTTAAAAATTACTCCTCAGTAAGCACAGTGGAATATTTTATTCTCTAACTTTGCAAATATTTTTACAATGTGTGGCCTCTTTTGTAATAGTGCTTGCAAAAATCTCCCTGTTTGCTATTAATACTATCATCAAGGATGCCCTTGATGAATCTCGTGCAAATTTATACACAGATGGTATTGAGAACATTTAAGTTTGTTGTTGAAGCACCTGGTGGTACACTAGACAGGCTGGGCTATAAATCAGGAAGACCTAAGTTCAAATCCAGATTTAGAAACTTATTGACTGTGTGATCTTGGGCAACCCACTTAACCTCTATTTACCTCGGTTTTCTTAACTGTAAAATGGAGAGAATAAAAGGACCTACCTTATAGGAACATTAAGAGGTCATTTTATCAGAGTTAAGATTTGTAAAAAGCATCAAGTACAATGCTTGCAACAGAGTAAGTTTATAAAATGCTTATTTCCTTGTTTTTGATATTTCTTTCATTGCCTTGAAAAAGTATGATTTTTCCCAAGGCCTATCCTCCTTCTGGTGCCTTGTGAATTGATCCCTACATGCCCTCCTAACTGATTTACTTCTCACATGTATCTCCTCTCTACACTTTTAGCTTAATCCAAATATTTTCCTCATTGTTGTTGTCTTTAATGTCTTTTCTGCTGCCTACATATGCACATCAATATTTGTGTTGTTACAGTCCCAGTGTAAGTAGCTCCACCAATCTTGAAGTTAAGAACAATTTTTGTTAAAAAAAAATTGCTGTTCTTTTCCATTTTTATTGTTTCTTTACCTCCTTCCATTTTAAGCCTTGAGTGCTGTTGGGATGATGTTGTTTGGTTAGATCTTTCATTGAGACTTTTAAATATGGACTTTTTAATTCTATTGCTTTTCAATGAAAGATTAATACTACTCATATTTTTCTATTTTTCATAATATTTTACAAATGAATTTCTATGGGAAATTGCTGTTGTCCCTGTCTTCTACATTTCTCTACTGGCAAGTCAGAGAAGTGTTTTCATAGTAAAAGACTTTTAGGCATTTTTGGTCTCTTCTTTCTGACAACTAATTTACTGACAACTGCTATCGATCCAATATCTATATGAAATTAGCATCTCTTCCACCTATGGATCCTCTCCCATCCATATCCTAGGTTCCATCATTGAAAACTTGCTTGACTAAATTAAGATAAAGTTGCCTAAACATCATTTTTATTGCTTTATATTCTTTCTTCCAGTCTTGATCTGTTTTATCTTGGCTATTAAAATGTAGGTATTTTAGCTGTTTACAGATAGATGATGTAAGAATAGCTTCCACATCATTATGTCATTTCCTTTATATAAATATAAAGAATTGTTACTTCATGATCGCTGTGTTTGAAATTTACTGATATTTTTACCAAAAAATATAGCCATTATATATAGGCATGAAACTTTTATGGAATCTATAATTAGAGTTCTCTTATTTTTATTCCTGATGCACATAGTTCATCACCCAACATGATTCCTTTAAAAATACTTGTTAACTGATTTATCTATCTTTTCTAAAATACTGCCATCCTCACCCATTCCTACCTTTTGACTGAAGTCACTGAGTGTCAAAGTATATGTGCATTTAATTTAGAAGGTTTTATCAAGCTTCATTTTTCTATTTCATTGCTACTTTATTGTCTAATTTCATTTATGGTGAAAATGCCAAGATTTGATGATTCAGTTATTCAAGCAGCATGTCCATTTACTGGTCACTGGATCATTACCTTACATTCAAAATACCAAAATACTAGGTCAAATTGATAGACAATTCAAAAATTATTTTCCTTAGCACTCTCTTCCCTCTTTTCTACCATTATTACTTCAGAAACTGAAATGGACCACATAGGACTGAGGACCATTTTATATTTTTGTTTGTTTCCAGATTGCTGTCATCAATGAAGTCTTCACTAAGTAGCTAACTAATTAATAATGAGCAACCTTTTACTTGTATAATTTTAATTATCTAGGGAGGTTCATTGAAAACAGATTCAGTCTGCTTCAAGCACAGTACTGCGGGCCATTCTAGTATGACAGAACCAGTTAGAGCTTGAGTTCCACCATCAAAGACTTCAAGACTCTAGAATCTCCTAAATCAATGAGGTATCAGAATAGGAATTTACAGAGGAATAAGATTGAGGGAAGTTATGTATACTTTTAATATATAAGCTATGTTTGATATGTAACTACTCTAAGAGTAGATATTACTAAATATATCATATTAACTATCAGATTCATATGCAACATTTGCCCTAAATAACTGTGAAACTCTTGGCGTTTAGCCTCTCTGTGTCTTAGAGGAATCACTAGGACTTTATTTACTAAATCTGGGTTCCAATCCCTTTAAGTGGACAGAGTTTGCAAATTGGGCTCCCCACATCAATGAAACAATACATTTTTTCATATGCAGTCTATTGGAAAAGTTAGAAAAGATGTTTATGTATCTACATCTAGGTATGACTACTAAAATTAGTTTATTTACAAAGCAATTAAATCCAAAGCTATAAGTACTGACAAAATGCTAAATACTCCAAAAGGTACTCAAGATGAGAAGGAGATGCATGTTAGGTGGACACCTATTCAAAGTAGCCATGCATATAAATGAATTATAGAAAAAAGAAGACTGTAGAAGTCAGCTGTTTCTATGAAGAACCTTTTTAATAGGTGCAAAGGATGGAACTAAAACTAGGTTGATAATATCAGAAGGTACAGAAATGTGAAGTTCTTGGCAAAATATGCCATTAAATGGTGATAGGTAACATCTCTTTGAAATGCTCTGAAAAAGTGATTAAGTCTGAATTGACTAAAGCACCTGACCAGCATTGTTCTCTCAAGGTAAAAGATGAAACAGCACTGATGATTTCCTAGGTTTTATAATAGGCTCAGAAAATAAATCAATAGATTTTATAAAGTAGCTGCAATCATAAATCCTCATACAATTCAGATTTTCTAAATAATTCAAGTCTTAAATGTGGCTTCACATTGCAAATTTCTGAACAAGTATCTTATACAATCTATTTTCTTCCCTGAGAAATGAAGTCATTGCTCTAAAAGGCATGACTGCCTTTTATTATTGCATTATTATTAGTTATTATTATTATATAAATATAATTATTATTGCATTAAATGAAAGGATGCTGTCATCATTCGTTCTTAGTTTATAGGGTCATGGGATAGAGAAGTATTAAATAACTCGGAAAATGAATTCATGTGCAGCAGTGCATTTTAGACCACATGAAGCAAGAAAAAAATATATACTAGAAGAAAATTCTGTTTGCACACATTATCAACGATGAGAAATTAATTTCTCGATAACCATGTGTTCAGGCAGTCTGGCTCATCCCTTATCTATATCCAAGACAGACAACATTACACTATGCTATCTGGAAAGAGGATAGGCAACATTCAAAACAAAACCTAGGTTTTTGTTTTTAAATGAAGTCATATTACACATATTATCTAAAGTAAATCTGGGGATAACTTAAGTATTGCTTTTCTGATCTTAATCTGCACCATCATATGATCATTTGGATCAAAGCCCTCTCCAATCTAGCATCACACACACTTTTTCAGTCTTTTGATGCTTTCTTTCCTTTCTCAGATTGCTTCTTGTATTTAGGATCATTCCTCTCCCCAACTCATCTCACCTGTTAAATTCCTCCTACCCATTCTTGGAAACCCAACCAAAATACCACCTCTTCTGTCAATCATTCTCTGATCTCTCTAATCAGTAAAGAACTTCTTATACTTGTGAACCCAAAACTTTAGTGTTTCCACTCTGCCTCTGGCACTGACTAGCTGTATAAACAATGACAATCAATTAGTCTTTCTGAGCCTTAACTTCTTCATCTGTAACATAAGAATATAAACTGCTTTTTTACTTCTATGTAAAGTATTTTGCAGACAGTTAAGTACTATATGACTAAGTGTGTGACCCTGGAAAAGGCATTTAAACTTTCAGTGCTCCCAGGTAACTTTTTATAGTAAGAACTTGAGAAAATATGCTAATTTATATTAGTACTTCTTCACTCGTTCAGGTGTGTCTGACTCTTTGTGACCCAATGGACAAAGTCCATGGTGTTTTCTGGCAAAGATATTGGAGTGATTTGCCTTTTCCTTCTCCATTGTGTTTCCACTTTATGGATGAGGAACTGAGATAAATAGAGGTTAAGTGCCTTGCCCAGGGTCACACAGCTAAGGCTGAATTTGAACTCAGATCTTTCTGACTCCAAGCCCAGTGCTCTATCCACTGCACCACCTAGCTTCTAACTAGTTCCTCACTAGGAGCTCCCTAAAGCAATAAATTACAAATATGTCCAGAAATATCTGTCTACCCCCCACATAAACACACGCACACATAAATATATGTATATATGCATACATATTATCTAAATTGACAAGAATATATAAATTTTTACATACATAATCAATTCTAAGACTGCTTCACCCCAGGACTTTTGTTTTCTAGTAGAAAGAGAAGTTCTTACCATTACCTCTTTGCTTGCTAAACATCCACTGCTATAATTATAAAGATAGTTCAGCAAATACAATTATAGTTTTATAGGAATAACTATAAATAAATTCAAGGACAAATTGGATGTAAAAACTTCTCTCTAAATGTTGCATGACTTTAAAATTGCCCCATTGGTTTCTGATGAAAATGTTTAATATTTAAATTCAGATAGATATCTTTACCTGAAAAGAAACAAATGCTATGCTACTGGGCTGACATGCAGGCAGATTATTACTGTTGTTGTGTCTCTGTATACTACATCAACCTAAGGATTTAAATGCATATGAAAAAAAAAGATCTACAAAGTCTTGAATCTGAACTTGGACACAATACTTGGCTTCAAGTCTTATAAACTGGCACTTAAAACAGGAGTCAGACTCAAATTTCATGACTCCTTGTCCCATAAGCTGTTCTCCAGGCTGCCTCCTATAAAATCATGATCACAATAGTGTGCTTATCCTTTTCCAAGCCATTGAACTTCTATTTCCTATAAAGAGTCAGCTGTGTCCAATAAAAGTAAACATTTATCTTTGTAATGACAATCATTGAGTTCCTTGCTAGAATGGTAAAACATTCAGTCAGCATCCAAAATAAATAATTTCTCCTTGGGTCTCACATCACTACTGAAACATGAAAAAGTGATTATGTGGCCCTCTCAAGGTAGAAAATAGGGAAACCAAGGCATAAAATGAAGGTCAAAAGTAATGAAGGTAAAACATAACATAGAACTGAAGTTATTCCCTGAAACTCCAAATTTAGTACTAAAGAACTCTGGGGATGTTTTTTCTTCCTTTCCTAATAATGAAGGTATGCTATTAATTGAATTGAATGAAATGTCTGTATAAACTTTGGTTTGAATGGCTGTGTTTTTAATACTTTGTATCTATCAGGTTTTGTTTTTTTTTTAATGAAATATACCTGGAATCATGTCAATAAAAATTCCCATTCACTGCTGACATGAGCTAATGACAGAATCGACCACATACTATATTCAGATGTAATCAAAGAGTAGCATCTATTTGCTCTTTATTCATAAGTCCCCAAACTCAAGATTTGTATTACTGTAACATATTTATGCATATTATCTGTGTTGCTTGATTGTGACATCCTTGAGGGGGGAAAATCTATTTTATTTATCTTCTGTCCATGAAGAGTTCCCTAAACACACTAGGAACTCATTAAATATTTGTTTTATTAATTAAAGAAAACTGTACTATGTAATTATTAAATACTCAAATGGATTAATACTACGTAAAGCTAGAAAACCCTCCATTGATAGAGACATGAACCCATCCACATCTATCTATGCTGTGTGACTCTTGTCCAAATCTTTTCATGAATTGTCCAAAGAATGTTCACCTCAAGTGCAAGAGGTTAGGCACACACACATACATAAATACATACATATATACATATATATAAACCATTCATACATACATATATACATACATATTATATATATGTATATACATATATATACACACCACTTCATATTTAAACCTGATCAAAAGACCTTCTATGTCTTTTTATCTTCCTTGTGCTAATTGATAGTCAGAACTTCTTTGGGTGATTACAGATTTCTTCTTGAGGGTTGATGGAGTTGATATAATTCCATCTTCAAACATGGAGGTGGACGACCACACCAAACAGGGGCTGACGTGAATGATAGGCTGGATCTCCTCCATAACAGTAGTGAATAATCTCAGGAAACATGAATCTCTCCTTATTTTGTTCCTCATATTTATTATTACAAGGTCATTGAGCAAGTTATTTTTATTCTTATATCTCTTAAAGAATCTTGAATGGTTCTGATGTATGGGTGGGAGCCACATTATTTTAAAAGAGTCCATAGGCTGTGTTTTGTTCTACCAAAAATGAAAAGAGTAAATATACCACCAATGAAAATGAAATCAAAGCAATTATAAGGAGTTATTTTGACCAGTTATATGCCAATAAATTTATCAACTTAAGTAAAATAGAAGAATGTTTACAAAAATAAAAACTGTCTAGACCTGCAGAAGATGAAACAGAATGTCTAAATAGACCGATTTTAGAAAAAGAATTTAGACAGGCCATAAATGAGCTTCTTAAAGAAAAGCACCAGGAACAGATGGATTTACAAATGAATTCTATAAAACATTTAAAGACCAACTACTTCCAATTTTCAATAAATTATCTGGAATAATAGACAAAGAATAGGTCCTACTAAACTCCTTTTATGAAACAAATAAGAAAATGATACCTAAAGCAGAAAGAGTAAAAATAGAGAAAAAATTATAGACTAATTTCATTAATGAATATGGATGCAAAAAATCTTAAATAAAATACTAGCTAAAAGGTTACAACAATATGTCACAAGGATTATACATGGTGACTAAACAGGATTCATATCAAGAAGGTAGAGACAGTTTATTATAAGGAAAATTAGTAACAAAATTGATTACAACAACAATAAGAATAATAAAAATTATACCATTATAATAACAGATGGAGAAATAAGATTTGACAATCTATAACACACTTCTGTTCAAACATGTGTAAGTATAGGTAAAAATGGATCTTTCCTTAAACTAATAAAAAGTATTTACCTAAAAACATAAGCTAGCATTATTTGTAATGGAGATAAGCTTGAAGCCTTCCCAATAAGATCCAGTGTGAAACAAGAATGCCCACTCTTACTAACATTATTCAGTATTTTATTGGAAATCTTAGCAATAGCAATAAGACAATAAAAAGAAACTGAAGGAATCACAATGAGAAAGGTGATAACAAAACTATCTCTTTTTGCAGATGATACAATGATATGCTTGAAATATCAAAAAGATCCAAATAAAATGTAAGCTAAAACAGTTAATAATTTTAGTAAAGTAGCAGCACATAAAATAAATCCACATAAATCATCAATATTCCTATATACAAACACAACTCTGCAAAAAGAGAGAGTAAGAGATAACCTGATTAAATAACTCCAGGCAGTATGAATTACTTGGGAACACACCTACAAAAACAAACTCAAGAATTATATAAGCAAAATTATTTTAAAATCTTTTTATAAAAATAATAACAGATTTAAATATTTGGAAATATATTCATTGTTCATGGGTAGACAGGACAAATACAATAAAAGAAATCTAATTTACATAGTCAATACCATCTCAATTAAACTACAAACATATTTTTACTGTTAGAAATAAATAATAACAAAATTCATTTGAATGAACAAAAGATCAAGAATATCAAAGGAACTAATAAAAAATGTGAAAGAAGAAGATTCAGCAGTATCAGACCTTAACTATATTATAAAGCAGTAATTATCAAAAACATCTGATACTGGCTAAGAAGTAGAAAGATAGATTAGTGAAAGAGAGTAGACATAATTTACAGCAGCAAATGAGTATAGTAACCTTGTGTTCGACAAGGGTGAAGGCTTAAGTTTTGGCAACAAGAATTCGTTATTTGATAAAAAGTGTTGGAAAAGCTGGAAATCAGTCTAGCAAAAATTGGCCGTAGATCAATATTTACCATCCTTCACTGAGACAAGGTCAAAGTTGATACATAAGCTAGATATAAAGAGAGAAATTTCAAAAAAAAATTAGAACATGAAACTTATTACTTATTAAACTTATGAATAGGTAAATAATTTATGAATAAACAAGAGAAAGTAGTGTAGTCTGTAAAAAAGATAATTTTTATTATATTAAGTTAAAAAGTTTTTGCACATATAAAACAAATGTAGTTAGGAAGAAAAGCAGAAAATTGGGGGGAGGGGGTTATAGACAATTTCTCAGGTGAATGTCACATATCACAAATATATAAAGATCTTTGTCAAATCTATAAGAATGCAAGTTATTTACCAATTGATAAATGGTCAAAGGATATGAACAGGCAGTTTTCTGATTTAAAAAAAAAATCAGAAACGATCTCGGGGAAGAGCCAAGATGTCAGAGTGAAAGAGGGGGCTCATCTGAGATCTTCCACAAACTCCTTCAGATGCCTCTAAAAAGGGAATGTGAATAAATTTTAGAAATCTGCTAGGAGATAGAGAGTGGCAGATTTCCAGTCCAGGACAGCTCAAAACGTTGACAGGAAGGATCTTTTTACACCAGGCTAAGGTAGCAAAGAGTGTGTGAGGTATACTAGTTCAGACTATGACATAGCCATAGCAGAATGAGACAGCCCAGTGTGGACTGAATCAGAAATAGCAGTGCAGATTCCTGAGCCTCTCAGAGTGAGACAGGAGTCCAGAGGAAATGAGTGAGAGACAAGTCCAGCATCTACTGCAGCAGCAGCAGCCACCACTCCTGGAGCAATCAAGCCACAGACTAAATATTTGGAAGTCACCTACTTGAATTTCCAGGAGTCAAGATTGTGGAGTAAACTGTAAGTGCTCTCACACTCCCTTTGTTGACCTTGAAAAACCCAGAGAATATTACCTCAGGAAAAATCCTGTAATAGTGAAGCCAACAAAAGGAGTACAGCAGTCATTCAGCTCAGGAGGCTAGGGCCGTTGACAAGAAGAGTCTCTTGCTGTGTCTGAAGTGGACCAATGCAAGACTGGAAGTGTCCCAGCAAGCACCACCTGAGTGGAGCAGCAAAGGAGCCTGAGCCCCATGGGGTTGGAGATATTAAGTGCCAATGCCAGGAACCCACCAATACCAGGAACCCAATCATGCTTTAGCACAGCTAGGGGAACTGGGCAGATACTAGTGCAGATGGGGTTCACAAGTCACTGAGCCTGTCTGTGCTCTAACACAAACCTAGGGGAGGAGGAGACTTTTCATAGTCTTCCTTCCCCACACCTCACTCCAGGAGCTTCAGTGTAACCCCAGGAAAATTCAGAAAGACTTCACCTGATCTCAGCTTTGGCACACATCAGTCAGCTTAGCACCAGTAAGCTGTAGCATTCTATGGTGTCTACCTGAAACAACCAGAGGCCTCACCACTGAAAGCAAGAAACCAGGCCCCAAATACCCAGCATAGGAAACATGAGATAAGACCCCCTATTCCCCAGAAGCAGAGATTCATGTTAAAAGTCAGGAAAAAGGCAATCACCATGAGCAAGATGCAAATCAGAAAAGCAAACACCATAGAATCTTACACCTGGGACAAGGAAGGTCAAAATATGAATTCAGAAGAGGACAGCACTAACAATATTCCTACATCTGAAACCTCAAAAGGGAATATGAACTGGTCAAAAGCAGAAAAAACAGTGTTGGAAGAGCTCAAGAAGGATTTTAAAAGCCAAATTAGAGAGGTAAAAGAAACATTGTCCAATGATTTTAAAAATAAAATTGACAAAATAAAAAAAAAAAAGAATTCATTGAAGAGAATAGCTCCTTAAAAAGTAACATTGACCAAATGGATAAGGAGGTGCAAAACCTAACTGGAAAAACTAACTCCTTAGAAGGAACAATTGAACAAATGGAAAAGGGCGTATAAAAGCTAACTGAAAAAGCAATTTGTTAAAAATTAGAATTGGGCAAGTAGAACCTAATGACTATATGAGGAATCAAGAATTATTCAAACAAAATCTAAAGAATGAAAAAAATAGAAGAAAATGTAAAATATTTCATTGGAAAAACAACTGTCCTGGAAAATAGATGCAGGAGAGAAAAATCTAAGAATTATTGGTCTACTGGAAAGGCATAATGAACAAAAGGACATGGGCAATATCATCCAATAAATCATCAAAGACCTACCCTGAGGTCCTAGATTTAGAGGATAAAATAGTCATCGTAAGAATCCACTGATCACTTTCTGAAAGAGATCCCAAATTGAAAACACTGAGGAATATTTTTGCTAAATTCCAGGACTATCAGGTTAAGGAGAAAAATACTACAAGTAGCTAGGAAGAAACAATTCAAAAACTTGAAGAACTACAGCCAGGATCACACAGGATCTTGAAGTTTCTACTTTTAAAGAAAGGACGGTTTAAAATATGATATTCTATAAAGCAAAAGGAGCTAGAACTACAACTAAGGATCAAATTACCTACAAAATTGAGTATAATCTTCCAGAAAAGGAGATGGATGTTTATGAGATAAGAGATTTCCAGACCTTCATTATGACAAGGCCACAGAGTAATAAAAAACTTTATCTTCTAATACAAGAATCAAGAGATGCATAAAAAGGTAAACAGGAAAGAAAATGAAAAAAAATTGTTATTTAATATAGGGAAACTGTTTATATCCCTATATGGGAGGATGATACTTTTTAATCTTTTTGTTTTTTTTTTAAGTTTTGAAAATATCCATTTAATTACTGTCCCAAAACAAGTAGGTTTGTGTTCAGCAGCATGACACAGTATTAGAAGAACTTACTTTGTAGTTGGAGGACATGAGTTTGAATTCCAGGCCTGCCACTTCTCAACTTCTCTCCCTCCCTCCCTCCCTCCCCAACCCCACAGAGAAGACAAGCAATTTAATACAGACTAAATATGTGTCCTTTTGCAAAAGACTTCCATAATAATCATGTTGTATAATACTAATTATATTGTCCTCTGTCCTACTCTATCCCTCCTTCTTTTCCCCCCACAAATGACCTTGTTCCTTCATGAAAGTTTGTTTCCATTGACTCCCTTCTCCCATTTACCCTCCCTTCTATCATCTCCCTCACCCCACTTGTGGCCTCCTCCCCTACTTTCCTGTGGTGTGATACAAATTTTCATATCAAATTTAGTGAGCATGTTATTTTCTCCTTCAGCCACATATGGAGAGAGTAGCTTCATTTTTCTACTCTCCCCTTCTCCCTTTTCTCCTCCATTGAACAAGATTTTTCTTATCTCTTTTATGAGTTATAGCCTGCCCCATTTCATTTCTGCTTTCTCTTCCTGGTATTTTCCTTCCTCACCCCTTAATTTTTATTTTATGCTATTTTATTTTATTTTAATTTTTGTGTGTGGATATCATCTCTTCTGATTCAACACACCCTGTACTCTTTATCTACATATGTGTATGTGTGCATGTACAATCTCTCCATCTACCCAAATATAAAGAAAAGATTCAAGAGTTATAAATATTTTCTTTCCATGTAGTAATGTAAATAGTTCAGCTTTAGAGAGTCTTTTATGATTTTTCTTTCCTGTTTACCTTTTCATGCTTCTCTTGATTCTTGTCCTGGCAAGTCAAATTTTCTATGTAGATCTGGAATTTTCCTCAATATGAATGACTGAAAGTGCTCTATATCATTGAACGACCATTTATTCCCTTGAAGTATTATACTCAGATTTGCTGGGTAGGTGATTCTTGATTTCAATCCCAGTTCCTTTGACCTCTGGAATATCCCATTCCAAGCCCTTTGATCCCTTAATGTTGCAGCTGCCAGATCCTATGTTATCCTGATTGCATTTCCCCAATACTCAAATTGTTTCTTTCTAGTTGCTTGCAGTATTTTCTCCTTGATCTGGGAACTCTGAAATTTAGCCACAATATTCCTAGGAGTTTCTCTGTTAGGGTCTCTTTCAGGAGGTGATGGGTGGATTCTTTCAATATTTATTTTGCCCTCCGGATCTAGAATCTCAGGGAAGTTTTCCTTGATAATTTCATGAAATATAATATCTAGGCTCTTTTGTTGATCATGGCTTTCAGGTAGTCCCATAATTTTTAAATTGTCTCTCCTGGATCTATTTTCCAGGTCAGTTGTTTTTCCAATGCAATATTTCACATTATCTTCTATTTTTTCAAACTTTTGGTTTTGTTTACTAACTTCTTGGTTTAACTCATAGTCATTCATTTCCCTGAACTCAATTCTCTCTTTCAACGAATTATTTTGTTCAGTGAGCTTTTGGACCTTTTCCTCCATTTGGCTAATTCTGCTTTTTAATGCCTCCTTTTCCTCATTGGCTTTTTGGGCCTCTTTTTCCAATTGAGGAAGCCTGTTTTTAAAGGTGTTAATTTTCCTCAGAATTTTTTTGGTTCTTCTTTAGTAAGCTGCTAACTTGTTTTTTAAGTTCTTCTATTTCCTGAGCCCAGTTTAAGTTCCCTTTGGAGGCCCTGGAAGCAGAGGCCTTGACTTTCTCTGACAGTATGCCTTGCTATTCCTCATCTGAAAGGATGGGGGGAGACACCTGTTCCCCAAGAAAGTAACCTTCTATGGTCTTATTTTGTCCCTTTTTGGGGCATTTTCCAAGCCAGTTACTTGACTTCTGAGTTTCCTCTCCACAACTACCTTGCCTCCAGTTCCCCCAAGCCACTACTGGGGTCTGAGATTCAGATGAGCTGCTCCAAACCCTCAGGGCATTAGGCAGGGGAGGGGCTGCTACTCAGTGTGAGATTAAGATCAGCTGCTCAGGTTGGGGTAAGGCTGCCACACAGGGCTCAGTTCCCTCACATGATTTACAATGAGACCTTCAATAATGGATGCGGGCTACTGCCTGTTTTGGGAGCCCCTGTTCTCTACTGCCTCCATTGCTGCCATCTGAGGAGGCCCAAGTTATGGGGACACCCTGCTCCCTTCTCAGCCAGCCAAAAAGACCCTCTCACTAACCTTTGGTGCTTGTGGGTTGAGGGATCTGTACTGCTACTGGAGATTCTGTCCCTGAAGCCTGCTCAAATCTGCTCCTCTCCATGTCACATGGCCAAGGCTGGGCTGAGCTCTGCTCTGGGTCTGGTGGGACAGACATTTCCTGTAGGTCGTTCAGGTCACTCTGGATAAGAAATGGAGGGGGTAGATGAGTGGAATAGTTTAGGTACTCAAGACATGGAACTCAATGAATATAGCAGTCTATTATGTGATAAACCTAAGGAACTCAGCATCTGAGATAAAAAGTTTATTTGACAAAACCTGCTAGGAAAACTGGATAACAGTGTGGTGGAAACTGGGCATAGACCAATGCCTGACACTGTACACAAGTATGAATTCTGAAAGGATACAAGATCTAGGTACAAAGGCTGATACTATAAACAAATTAGGGGAGCAAGGAATAGTGCAGTTGTCACATTAAATGAGAATGGAGAAATTTATGACCCAACACGAGACAGAGAACATTATGAAGTTCAAAATAGATAATTTTGACTATATTAAATGGAAAAGCCTTTGCACAAACAAAGCCAATGCAACCAAGATTAGGAGGGAAATGGAAAACTGGGAATTTTTACAGCTAAAGTCTATGATAAAGGTCTCATTTCTAAAATATATAGAGAACTGAGTCAAATTTATAAGAATATAAATCAATCCCCAAATGATAAATGGTCAAAAGATATAAACAGACAATTTTCAGAGGAAGAAATTAAAGCTATATATAATCATATGAAAACAATGCTCTATATCACTATTGATTACAGAGATGCAAATCGAATAACTCTGAGGGTCCACCTCACACTTATCAAATTTGCTAACATGACAGAACAGGAAGATGATAAATGTTGGTGAAGATGTGGCAGATTTGGAACACTAATTCATTGTTGGTGGAGCTGTGAGCTGATCCAAACATTTTGGAGAACAATTTGAAACTATGCCTAAAGGGTTACAAAAATGTGCACACTTTGAACCAGCAATACTGCTTCTAGTACTGCATCCCAAAGAGATCATAAAAATGGGAAAAGGTCACAAATACACAAAAATATTTATAGCAGCTCTCTTTGTGGTAGCCAAGAACTGGAAAATTGAGGGGACGCCCATCAATTGGGGAATGGCTAAACAAGTTGTAGTATATAAATGTAATGGATTACTATTGTGCTACAAAAAGTGATGAACAAAAGGACTCCAGAGAGGCCTGGAAGGACTTATGTGAATGGATGCTGAGTGAAATGAGCAGAACCAGGAGAATGTTGTACATAGCAACAATCGTACTGTGCAAGGACTGTTTCAGATAGACTTAGCCCTTCATAGAAATGCAGGGACCTAGAACATTCCCAAAGGACTGTTGAAGAAAAATGCCGTCTACATCCAGAGAAAGAACTATACTATCAGAATCCAGAATGAAGAAGACTATTTTCTCTTGTGTATGTTTTGTTTTGGTTTCTGTCATGGTTTCTCCCATTCTTTTTAATTCTTCTATGCAACATGAGTAATGTGAAATTGTGTTTAATTAGAATGTATATGTAGAACCCATATAAGACTGCATGCCATAGCAGGGAAGGAGGGTGAGGAAATTTAAGATTTATGGAAGTGATTTTTGAAAACTGAAAACAAATAAATTAACTTATTTTAAAAAGGGATATACATAGATAGAGGGAGTGGGTATAAATCAACTGATGTGAAGATTAAAAAAAATTATTAAAGGGTGTGAAAAGATTGTAATGGGAGAAGAGAAAAGGAGAAGACAGAAAAGGGTAAATTACATTATAGGAAGAGGCACAAAAACATATTATAGTAGAGGGAAAGGAGGGAGGAGATGAGCATTATTTGAACTTTACTCTCATCTGATTTGGTTCACGGAGGGAAGAAAATAGTCAGTTAAGTATAGAAATCTAATTTACCATATAGGCATTATGAGGGGAAAGGGGAAAAAAGAGAGGGAGTGGTTAGGAGGGAGAGAATAAGTAGTGAGAGAAAATGTAGGGAGGCTGATAGAAGGGAGGGAAGACTGAGGGAGGTAGTTGTCAAAAGTAAAACTGGAGGAGGGAAAGGGAGAAATAAATCATAAACAGGAGAGGAAATAGGATGGAGAGAAAGACACAGAATAGTAATCATAACTGTGAATGTGAATGGGATGAACTCTCCCATAAAACACAGGCAGATTGCCAAATGGATTAAAGAACATAATCCTACAAAATATTCTTTACCAGAAACACATCTCAAACAGGGGAATACTTACAGGGCAAAGGTAAAAGTCTAGAGCAGAATATATTATGCTACAACTGATGTAAAGAAAAGGCAGGGATAGAAATCATAATCTTAGACAAAGCAAAAACAAAAATAGGTCTAATCAAAAGAGATAAGGTAGGAAACTATATCCTGCTAAAAGGCATCATAGACAATAAAGTAATATCATTACTAAACATATATGCACCAAGCGGTATAGCATCAAATTCTTTGAGGAAAAGTTATGGGAGTAACAGGAAAAATAGTTTCCCCTCTATGAAGTTGATAAATCTAAATTCAAAATAAATTATAAAGAAAGTTAAGGACATGGATATAATTCTGAAAAAGGAGATATGATAGACCTCTGGAGAAAGTTGAATGGGGAATAGAAAGGAATATACCTTTTCCTTAGTGATACATGGCACATAAAAAAATGACCATGTACTAGGGCATAAAAAGCTCATAATCTAATACAGAGAGGCAGAGATAATCACTGCATCATTTTTAGGTCATGATGCAATAAAATTATATGTAATGAAAGGCTATGGAAATATAGACCAAAAATTAATTGGAAACTAAATAATCTAATCCTAAAGAATGAGTGGGTCAAACAACAAATCACAGAAACAATCAATAATTTCACACCAGAGAATGACAATGACAAGACAACCTACCAAAACTTACGGGATGCAGAGAAAGCAGGTTTTAGGGGAAGTTTTATATCTCTGAATGATTACAAGAGTAAAATAGAGAAAGAGGAGATTAACACATTGGGTATGCAACTGAGAAAGCTAGATAAAAACAAATTGAAAATAATCAATTAAACACCAAATTAGAAATACTGAAAACTAAAGGAGATTAGTAAAACTGAAGTTAAGAAAATTATCCAACTAATAAATAAAACTAAGAGCTGCTTTTATAAAAAAGTAAAATTGATAAACCTTTGGTCAATTTTATTAAAATAAGAAAGAAAATAAAATTACTAGTATCAAAAATGAAAATGGTGATGTCACCTTCAATGAAGAAGAAATTAAAACAATAATTACAAATTACTTAGTGCAACTCTATGCCCATAAATTCTTCCTCTGTTTCTATATGATCTATCATACAGTCTATTCTGGTGGCAGCAATATAAGCAGATTTTTTTTTCTCCTGAGACAATGCATCACTCCTTGTAGAAAGGGCCTAATTTTTCAGTCACATGGTTTCATCCTCAAAGCTCCAGGGCCAAATGAGAATCCCCTTCTACCTTTTCTTATCCTCTTTCTTATTTCCTCATACAATTGGTTCCTTTATCCTTTCATTAAACAATTAATTTTTCCTGCTATCCTGCCAACCTGTAAGATACATTATTGACTTTATATTGCAAGAACAGTAAGAGATTCTGGTGAATAAAAGTAAAATCAAACGTTATTTAACTCAAGCAATGCTTTAATATGAAGCTAATTTTGGATTTCATCTTGTGAAATGTCTCAGCAATTTCTATTTTGTACTTTTCTTGGTCCCAATCTGGCAAACTGCTATGTATAAAAAATCAGTTAGTGGACTGATTTTCCAGTGAAGAAATCAAATTTAAAAATACATGTTGAATTGGAGGACAGAAAGAGGATATGTTAGGTACTGTACATTTGCAGCTTATCTCCCTTGATATAAATGTCATTGAATAAGAGTATCTAAATTATTCCTATAATTAATTATCCAATGTGACTTTTTATTCTCATTCTAAAATAACTGCTTGTTATTCATTCATAAATATTAATTAGCCATGACATTTAGAATGATATCCAACACTCAATGGAAGGCACAGTTTAAAATCCATTCTTTTCATATAAAGTAACAAAGCAAAGAACTGTTTGAAAATCCCATGGCATATTTTCATAAGCAGAGTTTATTAAATTAAAAGTCACAGGCAATTAACTGTAACAGATAAATTATATTATCTCCAGGAAAATCTATAACCATCTTACAGTTTCTGTTCTGGTTTTTATATTGCGTTCAATTGCTGATGTTGCAGATGTTGCAAAGGAAAAGCTTTCACTATGGATGAGAACATGACTCTAAACATTTCTTCAAAGACACAGAAAGGCAAATTATATATATATATATATATATATATATATATATATATATATATATATATATATATATATATATATACACACACATATATATATATATACAAACTCAGGATAAAACACTACCTTCTAAAATACCACAGTGAAAATTTTTACAAATCACTGTTCTTCAGGTAGCCACACAGCTTCACCTCCAGCATACCTATGAAACTGCAATGGTGGTTTTCTCCTCTGGTGATTTACACTTCATTACTTCTGTGTAGAAATCTTCAAAGACTGTGTATTTACATGTGTGAACATGTATAGAAAAATCAAATATTTTAGCATGTAGAAATGATTCAATTCAATTGAACAAATATTTATTGGCATCTACCATATTTCATAGACTTGCTAGAAACTAGTGATTAAAAAAACAAGAAGAAAAGGCCCATTCCCTTACCTCGCAGAAACTACAATGGACCTGAAAAAAGATTTTTTTAATTTATTTTTATATCTATGCTTTATTTTTTTAAATAGAATTATTGCATTTGTTTTCAGTGTTTAACAATTGCTTCCATATGCCTTAGATGTTTTTTTCCACTCCCTCCCCCTCATTCCTCCCTCCCTCTCCACTCTCTCCCTGACATGGTGTACAATCTTACATAGGTTCTACACATACATTCTTATTAAATGCATGTTGCATAGAAGAATTAAAATGAATGGGAGAATGGGATTTCTTAGAAGATATTGTCTGGTTTGTTTTTTCCATCATGGCTTTCTGGTACACCAATAATGCTTAGATTTTCTCCCCTGGATCTATTTCCCAAGTCAGTTGTTTTTCCAACGAGATATATTATATTTTCTTCTATTTTTTAATTCTTTAGATTCTGTTTGACTGGTTCTTGGTGTCTCCTAAAGTCATTAGCTTCTACTTGCTCAATTTTAATTTTTAACAGATTGTTTTCTTCATTTAACTTTTGCATCTCCTTTCTCATCTGTCCAATTTTTCCTTTTAAGGAGTTATTTTCTGCACTTAGTTTTTGTACTTCCTTTTCCACTTGTTCAGTTTTCCTTCTTGGATTTTGTGCTCCCTTTTCCATTTGTTCAATTTTCCTTTTGAAATCTCCCATGATTTCTTTTTTCATATTTTTAAAATCATTAGCCAGTTTTTCTTCTACTTCCCTACTGGCTTTTTAAATCATTCTTGTGCTCTTCCAAGAACGATTTTTTGGCCTTGAGACCAATTATTATTCCCTTCTGAAGTTTCAGATGGGAGTACAGTCTCCCAATGCTCTTAATGCTGACCTCTTTGGTATTTGTGTTTTGGTCTTTGTCCCCATAGAAAGATTCTCTGATCTTTTCGGATTTCTTCTTGCTCATGATGATCACCCTTTCCTGGCTTTTAAGGTGTATCTCTGACTCCCGAGCACTGAGGGTTTTATTTCAAGGTTCTTGTGCTTAGAACTTGAGGTTTTGTGTATTGTGGCCTCTGGTCTTTCAGGTAGAAGCTAAAATACTGCAGCTTATCTGTTGCTAAGCTGGATGGTATGTCAAAGCAGAGGTCAGGTGAAGCCTTTGTGAGCTTCCCTGGAGTTAACCTGGAGCTAGCTTTGTTAAGTTGGGTCAGGGGTGGTCTGGCCACAGGAGGTCATAGGCTGTAGGCATAGGCATAGGCAAGCTCAGCAGTTGGTGAACCTTGTCTGTGTTAGTGTCTTCCTGATTTCCCTGGCTGTGCTGAGGCACTCCTGGGGTCCTGGTGTTGACAATTATGGTCTCCACCCACTTGAGGCTCAGAATCTCTTTCTGGTTCCCTGAGATGGGGTTGTCTGGGACAGCTCTGGTCCTACAATGATCCCTTTTAGCCACAGCAAGAGGGACCCCCCTTTGTTATTTTACTAGCCTCAGGGGCTAAGAGACTATTTACCCCTTAAGCTGATGCCACTGTTCCAGGATTTTTTCTGGGGAAATATTTTCTGGATTTTTCAAGCTCAACAAGAGGAGGTCAATAGCATGTACTGATGACTCCATTATCTTGTCTCTAGAAAGTTCAAGTGGGTACCTTACAGATATTTAATCTGTGGGCTGATGGTCTCAGGAGCAGCTACCACAGTTACCCAGGGTTCTGTGGTTCTCTCTCACTTACTTCCACTGGACTCCCATTCTAGGCTAATATATTTGAGAATCCTCAGTGCTGCTACTGCTTCAGATCATCAGAGTCAGACATTTTTCCAGGTCAAGACAACTCTGGTGGTCGAAAAGAAAGATCTGTGATGTGGGGGTGGAGGTTAATCTAAAGCTCACGTATTTGAAACAACAGTGGTACAATTAGCTCTGGAAGCTGTCAAGCCAGAGATGGTAAGAAGGCCTGATGACTGGTCAGTAAGAGATCACATTGATCACCTGTGCTAACACTGGATGTAAGATCAGATGCTGTTTGCCAACTTCATTGCCTATACCTACTTCTGGGTCACAGTTCAGGGACAGAGAGGAGCACTTTTAATCAAAAGAAAGCAGAAGCTCTGAGGGGCAGCACTAATTTTGGTCACAGGGAATTAGGGACCCTTAGGAAGAGTATCATTTCTGGTCCAAAGTCATTGGGGGCAGTGAGAAACTTTAGCTGTTACAATACCAAGAGATCAGGAGCCCTTCGTGGATAAGGACAAGAATAAAGACCAAAACAGTAGTGACCACACCTCTCTCCTAATTACATCAGCTTGGAAGTACCAAAGTCTTCCAAACCCCAGCACTAGTTACTCTGAAAATATCAGGTTAAAGAAGTTCAAAGCTTCAGACAGTGCCCTTTCATCCAGCATTCTAGGAACATGGCCCAACTCTAAAATAAAATGTAAAATTTAAAAAATAATGTGGAAAAATGAGTTAAGAACTTTTGGGATTGGAAGTTCAAATCCGTGTGGACGGTCTCGGGCAGGTAAAAGTGGGACTTCTAAATCTTAGAGTCTTATGAGGCCCTCCATGAACAGCGGGGATTCGAGAAGGTCAGACTGAGCTAGCTCGGCTAGCTCGGGTATTTCCGCCTCTCCCCGGGAGATACGTGATGGGTGGAGTCTCCCTGCCCTCGAGGTCGTCCCGGATCTGGGCACATTATTGTTATCTAACAGCACGGTATTGAGATGCAAACTGTGTGGCTGAAGGTTAAGTAGGATTGAGGAAGCCTGAAAGTTTTCTCTTAGCACATGAGGAGCCAAGAGGACAGTAGGCTCCGCTTCTCTTCTCTTCTCTCTCCCCTCCCCCTCTCTCCCTGCTTGTACTTCTACTTCCAATCCCTTAAGATCTTAGCCTCCTTAGGAAATCTCCCCCTCTTCCTCCTAAGGAAGACCCCCTGCACTTGTAACTAGACCCTGAAATAAAGCTCAACCCTTGTTCGACTCTGGAACGTCCTTTCTCTCATATGAGCATCCGGTTTTGGCCAACCAAAGACCTCGGAGGTGAGGTAAGAAGACTCGGGTAGCCCACACAGGCCTCTAGGCCTGGCAGTTGGCGTCTCCGAACAGGGACAGGAGCGCAGATATCCTGGGTGTTTTGGGGGGAACACCCGGAAGGGGCTGTGAAAGAAGCGAGTCCCGAATCCTAGATTCGGAAGGAGAGAAAGAGTGAGAGAAGCTTCCCACACCCCTGGGAAAAGGGCAGAGATCGATTGCCAGTAATAAAGCCAGAGGAACAGGAGGTCTGGGCTGAGACACTTCACAGAGAATGCAGGGAGGCGGGGGTCACAATAGAGTTAAACGACCTCTGAGAATTTTGTAAGGAAGGGCCGGAGAGGCCAGGGCGGGATTGGAAAGAGAGTGGAAGCGGAGAGAGGGGAGGGGAGGACCTTGGTGAGCAGAAAGTTAAGGAGTGTAGAGAAAAAAATAGGTTCAGAGCTCCATCTAGCGGATGGGAAAGGCGAGGCAGGGGAGAATACGCCGTGCCTTCCCTCTGCGCCTCCTTATAGCACGCTCCATACTGGAGCAGATAGGACCTGCCTTAACGGTCGCTCAGTACCCCGGCACTGGAAGCTCAAAGAAAGCCAAAGACCAGTGTGGGGAATAGGAGGGTGCCAAAATACCTTAGAGACAATGCACCCAGTAAAGTGGGAGGCAGAGGATCGCCAAGGGACCGTATGGCCGTTGGTGATTCCAGGACTTAGTTTTAACATCTGGGGCAGAGACATCATGAGCCGCCTGGGGATGAGGTTATCAAATTTTTAGTAAGGGCCATTGCTGTTGTACTGGAGTCCCCACCCTTGAATTGGAAGTCAGACACCGCGATTTGGGTGGAGCAATGACCTCTGACTCCAGAAAAACTCCAGGCATTAAAAATACTGGTTAAGGAGCAATCAGCACCCTGGAATGCTCCTGTGTTTGTTATAAAGAAAAAATCCGGGAAATTCAGGTTCCTTACAGATGTTAATCAAGCATTTGTAAGCACCTGGCAGCAGCTATACCAAAATAAACAGCCACTATGCATTCTTATCAATTTCACCTTAAGGGCGATCCTCGCTAAACAAAGAAGGGGAAAAGGTCACCTAACACAATCAGAGCTTGATACAGCTGTCTCAAAAGGCTCACATACTACTCCAGCTATGAGACATTTTAAGATACTAATATGGGGTCGAGGGTATGTTTGTGTCTCCACAGGAAAAGGTGATGAGTGGATTCCCATTAGAAGGATCCGTAGGTGGGAACCAATGTCGGAGACGGCGGAGACGCAGGAGGCGGAGAGCCTGGAGACCCCGGAGAAGGATCATACACCACCTGAGCCTGCTGCTGACAGCTTTAACCTTGCTGCCCAGAGAGGAGGCAGCCCTCATCGCAACCGCAGACACTGCTGCTGACAGCTTCCCATCGAGGCATCTCTTTCCACCGGGTGAAGGAGGACTTTGATATCACAGACTCAGACACTTGGGGGGGGAGGAGGTGACCAATTTTCCACCTGAATAGATCCATTTGCAAGATTAAGGGGGGTGGTGACGTGTAAGGCGCCTACACAAGCTGCTCCTCTTAAAATATGCTTTGGGATTAGTTGATTGCACTTCCCCTGTTGTAACTCAGCCATTTAGTTTCATCTTTGTTTTATTTGATGCCTCCCTTTGTCAGTTGTGCTAGCTGCAGATTTCTGTGTGAATGAAGTCTTGTTGTAGGGTACTCATATGCTAAAGGCCTTCCTAATCCACTCAGCCTCCAGCCACTGTTTGCTCTAGAGCCAGGTGCACTCCGCGCATAACAAAGAAGGGGAGATGTTGGGATTGGAAGTTCAAATCCGTGTGGACAGTCTCAGGCAGGTAAAAGTGGGACTTCTAAATCTTAGAGTCTTACGAGGCCCTCCATGAACAGCGGGGATTCGAGAAGGTCAGACTGAGCTAGCTTGGCTAGCTCGGGTATTTCCGCCTCTCCCCGGGAGATACGTGATGGGTGGAGTCTCCCTGCCCTCGAGGTCATCCAGGATCTGGGCACACTATTGTTATCTAACAGCACGGTATTGAGATGCAAACTTTGTGGCTGAAGGTTAAGTAGGATTGAGGAAGCCTGAAAGCGCTCTTAGCACTTAAGGAGCTAAGAGGACAGTAGGCTCCGCTTTTCTTCCTTACTCTCTCCCCTCCCCCTCTCTCCCTGCTTGTACTTCTACTTCCAATCCCTTAAGATCCTAGCCTCCTTAGGAAATCTCCCCCTCTTCCTCCTAAGGAAGACCCCCCTGCACTTGTAACTAGACCCTGAAATAAAGCTCAACCCTTGTTCGACTCTGGAACGTCCTTTCTCTCATATGAGCATCCGGTTTTGGCCAACCGAAGACCTCGGAGGTGAGGTAAGAAGACTCGGGTAGCCCACACAGGCCTCTAGGCCTGGCAAAGAACAATAAAGACCTTGACCATTAAAAAGTTACTATAGTGAGAGGGAAGATCAAGACAAAAAATGAGAAGATAATGAAGTCAAAGTAGCTTCAAGCAAAACCTCAAAGGAAAAAAAATGAATAGCACACAAGTCCAAGAAAATCCCTAAAAGAGTTATTTTTTTCTCAAAATCAAATCGGTGATAAAGGAACAATTAAATAAAGAAATGAAAGCAAAGGAAAGAAATCATAAACTTGGTAGCAGAAATACAAAAATTACTGAAGAAAATAACACCTTAAAAACTAGAATTGGTCGAGTTGAAGAAGTGGTACAAAAATTCACTAATGAAATAAATCCTTGAAAATGGGGAGAAAAGAGATACAAAAGTTCACTAGAGAAAACAATTACTTAAAAATTAGAATTGGGCAACTAAAAAGTGACTCCTTAAGACATTAAGAAAAAAAAGCACAAACTCAGAAGACTGAAAACTTAGGAGAAAATGTAAATCACCTTATCTGATAAAAAGCAACAGACCTGGAAAAGAGATTGAGGAGAGCTAATTAAAAAACATATATTAGCCTACCTGACAGTCATGATAAAATTAAGATCCTAGACATCATATTTCCAGAAATATATCAAGGAAAATAATTCAATGTTCTAGAAAAAGAGAGTAAAATAGAAAGGGAAAGAATCCACTGACCAACATCTAAAAGAGATTCCAAAATCAAAACTCCCAGAAATATTATAGCCATATTTGAGAACTCTGTATTGATAGTGCATTTTTACTTACTGTTAATGTAATTTTGCTTTTTACTGAGATATATCCCATCCATTAACAGGTCCATGTGGCCTGCCTAAGTTACATGGAACAGGAAAGGGTGGAGCAGGAAGGGTGGAAGAGAAATTAGGTGGAGCTAGAGCAGAGATGAAAGGAAATTTGGTCAGACTAATCAGAACTGTGAGAGAGAGAGAAAATCAGCATCTGGCTAGAAAAAACAGAGAGAGATTGTCTGTGATTCTGTTTAAGGGAGCCTGCTTGTGATTTGTTTAATGGAGCTGATTTGTGGGAAGCCTAGCAGGGGGAAGGCTTGGGGATGGTGTTTTCTTCTGCATTCTTATTGTGTATAGATTTGTTACTATGATAGAGTTGGTTTTCAGGTGTTGGGATTTGACTCCCTGGTGTCTGAATAAATGTTTTAGTTCTGTCTTCCATGTGGAGAATCTGTTGTATTTCATGATTTAGAATTTCACTGGGATATTCATGACTGTGGTAGGCAATTGGTTCTTCAGACTCCTAGGTCAAGGAGAAAACTTTGCAAGTAGACAGAAAGAAATCATTTAAATTCCATAAGGTCACAGTAGCGATCATATGAGATTTAGCAGCTTGGATTATTAAATCAAAGTTTTGGAATATAATATGGAAGTGAAAAAATATAATTATAATTTAAAAAATACCTGTAAAACTTAGTATAACAAATGTCTAATTTAACATATTTTATTATAAAATTTATTTTCAGTTTTCAACATTCACTTCTACAAGATTTTGAATTCCAAATTCTTTCCCCATATCTCCACTCCCCCTACCCTAGGACAGCATGCATCCTAACCACCTTTTCTCCCAATATGCCCTCCCTTCTATCATCCCCCCTTCTCCCATCTCCCTCTCCTCTATTTGCCTGTGAGGCAAGGTAGATTTCTATACCCAATTACTTGTACATCTGATTTCCAGTTGCTTGAAAAAACAATTTTCAATATTCATTTTTAAAGCTTTGAGTTCCATAATCTCTCCCTTTCACCTTTCCCACCTAGCCTTATTGAGAAAGCAAGTAATTTGCTATAGGTCATGCATGTGTAGCCTGTGCAAAACACTTCCATAATTGTCATGTTGTGAAAGATTAACCACATTTCCTTCTATCCTGTCCTATCCTCCATTTATTCCATTTTCTCCCTTCACTGGTCTACCCACAATAGTGTTTGCTTCTGATTATCCCTTACCCCATCTGCTAGCCTGTCCCTTTCCTATCCAATTCCCACCTGCTTTCCTGCAGGATGAGAGATTTTCATACCTAATTGAGCATATGTTATTCCCTCCTTTAGCCAAATGTGATGAGAGTAAAGCTCATTTATTCCCTCTCACCTCCTTTTACTTTCTTTCTATTATAAAACCAATTTCTTGCCTCTTTTATGAGAAATTATTTACTACATTCTACCTCTCCCTTTCTCTTCCTCTCAGCACATTCGCACATTCCTCTCAACACTTGATTTTTTTTTTCTATCTTTTCATACTTAGCTCATCCTGTGATTGATATATATATAAAATGTGTGTGTGTGTGTGTGTGCATGTGTGTATACCCTCTAACTACCCTACTATTGAGAAGGCTATCATGAGTTACAAATATAATCTTTCCATGTAGGCATGTAAACATTTCAAATTTAATGAGTTCTTTATGATTTCTCCTTCCTGTTTACTTCTTCATGTTTCTCTTGATTCTTGTATTTGAAAGTCAGATTTTCTATTCAATTCTGGTCTTTCCAATAAGTATGCTTGAAAGACCTCAATTTTGGGGGGAGGAGCCAAGATGGCAGAGTGAGAACAACAACTCACCCGAGCTCTTGGACAGACTCATTCAGATACTTCTGAAAAGAGAATCTGACCAAATTTTGGAGGTGTGGAATCCAGTGGGAGACAGACTGTGGTGGATTCAGAGCCCAGGACAGACTGGAAGGTCCCCAGGAAGGATCTGTTCTGCCGGGGTGAGCCCACAGTGCATAGTGAATCCAGCACTGTGGAGAGGAAGGGCCCCGGGAAACCTGATACAGCAGCAGGTAGAACCAGTGGAGCACAAGCTGAGGGTGGGAGACCATCAGTGTCGAACGAGTGGTGGCCACTGAAAATCAAATGTCATCACAGCAGCTCCTGAGACTTTCAGCCCTCAGATTTAACACTGCTAAGTCACCTACTTGAACTTCTGGGAGGCAGCATGGCAGAGTGATTAGTAAATTCTCTCTCCTCCTCCCTTGATAACCTTGAAAGAACCATTAAATATTTCCCCAGAAAAACCCTGGATCAATGAGAACAGCAGAGGGGGCAAATAGTCTCATAACACTTAAGGCTAGAAAAATATTTAAGAGGGATTCCTCCTACTGTGGTGGAGGCAAATCAGAAGGACAGAGGGCCCAGGGCACAGGAAACTTGCACTAGGACCCAGGCAAGCCTCAGCACCAGGAGAGGAGCCCCAGGAGGGGTGGGAACTCACACTAGCATCTAGGTGTGCCTCTGCACTCCAGGGGAAATGGGAAGACAATAGGGCAGCTGGGATCACCATCCCCTGAGCTAGCCTTTGCCTCAGTTCATCTGAGGAGATCTCCAGTGACCAGACCACCACTCCCCCACACTTAACAAGCTAAGCCCAGAGATGATCAGGAAAACACAAAACAAAAAACTTCTCTTAGCTTTTTCACACAAGTCATTTCAGCACCAAGTTCTGCAGCTCCTAACTGAAAGAACCAGAAACCACAACACACAATCACCATCATGAACAAGAAAAAGCAAAATAAGCATGAAAAAACCCTAGAATATTTCTATGGGGATAAAACAGAAATACCAAAGAGGTCAATACTGAGACTGTACTTTCATCTGAAACTTCAGAAGGCACTATGAACTGCTCCCAGGCACAAACAGCTCTCTTGGAACAGGTGAAGAAGGAAATAGAAGAAAAACTGGCCAATGACTTTAAAATTATAAAAAAAATAATTCACTGATGAGAACATCTCCTTGAAATGGAAAATTGAACAAATGGAAAAGGAAGTAAAAAAATAAACTGGAAAAAATAACTCCTTAAAAGTAATAGTTGGTCAAATGGAAGAGGAAGCACAAAACCTAACTGGGAAAATTGGACAAATGGAAAAGGAAGTACAAAAATTAACTGGAGAAAATAACTCCTTAAAAGGAAAAATTGAACAGATGGAAAAGGAGATGCAAAAGCTAACTGAAGAAAACAATATGATAAAAATTAGAATTGGGCAAGTAGAAAGTAATGACTCAATGAGCAGCAAGAACCAGTCAAACAAAATCTAAAGGATGAAAAGATAGAAGAAAATGTAAAATATCTCATTGGAAAAACAACTGACATATAAAATAGATCCAGGAGAGAAAATTTAAGAATTATTGGCCTGCCAGAAAGTCATGATGTAAAAAAAGGCTGGACAATATCTTCCAGGAAATCATCAAGGAAAACTACCCAAAAGTGCTAGATCCAGAGGGCAAAAAAGTCATCAAAAGAATCCACTCTTCACCTCCCAAAAGGGATCCCAAACTCAAAACTCCAAGAAATATCTTTGCCAAATTCCAGAACTATTAAGTGAAGAAGAAAATACTACAGGCAGCCAGAAAGAAACAATTCAAATATCGAGGAGTTACAGTCAGGATCACACAGGACCTTGCAGCTTTTACATTAAAATATCAAAGGAACTGGAATACAATATTCTGTAAGGCAAAGGAGTTGGGACTACAACCAAGGATCAACTACTCAGCATAACATTTCAGGCAAGGAAATAGTCATTCAGTGAAGTAATGGAGTTTCAGACCTTCCTGACAAAAATGCCAGAATGTAATAGACAATTCAATCTTCAAATGCAGGTCTCAAGATAAGCATTAAAAAAGGTAAACAGGGGAAAAAAACAAAAACAAAACTTGTTTCTCAATTTGGGCAAACTGTTTACCTCCCTATAATGGAAGATGATACTTGTTAACCTTGAGAATTGTTCATCTATTATGAAATATAAAAGGGATATACATAGAGGGAACAGGGATAAAGTAAATGATGTCATGTTAAAAATATGATTTAAGTATGCGAAGGGATTGTAACAGGATGTGTGAAAAGGAGAAAGCAGAAAATGGTAAATGATATCACAGGAAGAAGTACAAAATTATAGTAGAGGGAAAGAGGGGAGGGAGATGAGCATTGTTTGAGAGACAGTCTCATCTGATTTGTTTCAAGGAGGGAACAATGAACTTAAGTAGATAATCCTAACTAGCTCTATAGACAGTAGTAGGAGAACGGGGAAGAAAGGGGAGGGAAGCTAAAAGGGAGGAAAGAAGTAGTAAGGGTAAAGAGGAGCAAAAGGGAGGGGCCTAAAAGAAGGAAGGGAAGGATGTAGGAGGAGGTGGTGAAAAGTAAAAACTATTGATTAGGGGAAGGGAGATGGGAGAGCTAAAAGCACAAATGGTAGGAAAGAGGATGGAGGGAAACACATAGACTGTAATCATAACCGTGAATGTGAATGGAATGAACTCTCCCATAAAATGGAGATGGAAAGCAGAATAGATTAAAAGCCATAACCCAACAATATGTTGTTTACAAGAAACACTTTTGAAATGGGGGAATACACACAGGATAAATATCAAAGGTTGGAGCAGAATATATTGTGCTTCAGATGATGCAAGAAAAGAAGGGGTAGCAATCCTAATCTCAGACATAGCAAAAGTAGAAATAGATCTAATCAAAAGAGATAAGGATGGAAACTATATCCTGCTAAAAGGCACCATAGACAATGAAGCAATATCATTACTAAACACATATGCTCCAAGTGGTATAGCATCCAAATTCTTAGAGGAGAGGATGGAGGAGTTGAAGGAAGAAATTGACAGCAAACTATACTAGTGTGGGACTTCAACCTCCCCCTCTCTGAACTTGAAAAATCTAACCTCAAAGTAAAGAAAAAAGAGGTTAAGGAGGTAAATAAAACTGGATAAGGGAGATATGGTTGATCTCTGAATGGGAATAGAAAGGAATATATCTTTTTCTCAGCAGTACAAAAATTAACTATGTACTAAGACATAAAAACCTCACAATACAGTTCAGAAAATCAGAGATAATCAATGCATCCTTCTCAGATCATAATGCAGTAAAAAATTATATGTAATAAAAGGCCATGGAAAGATAAACCAAAAATCAATTGCAAACTAAATAATCTGATCCTAAAGAAGTAGTGGGTTAAAGAAGAAATCACAGAAACAATCAAAAACTTCATTCAAGAGAATGACAATAATGAGACAACCTACTAAATCTTATGGGATACTGCAAAAGCAGTTCTTAGGGGAAGTTTTATATCTTTGAATGCCTACATAAATAAAATAGAAAAAGAGAAGATCAATGACTTGGGCATGCAGCTGAAAAAGCTAGCAAAAGAATAAATTGAAAATCCCCAAGCAAATACCAAATTAGAAATACTGAAAACCAAACCCGATATTAATAACATTGAAATTAAGAAAAATATTGAATTAATAAATAAAACCAATAGTTGGTTTTATGAAAAAAAACTAATAAAATTGATAAACCTTTGGTCAATTTGATTAAAAAAAGAAAGAAGAAAATCAAATTACTAATATTAAAAATGAAAGGGGTGAACTCACCTCCAATGAGGAGGAAATTAAACAATAATTAGAAATTACTTTGCCCAACTTTATGCCCACAAATTTTATGTTCTAAATGAGGTGGATGAGTAGTTTAAAAAACACAAATTGCCCAGATTAACAGAAGAGGAAGTTAAATACTTAAACAATCCCATCTCAGAAAAAGAAATTGAACAAGCCATCAATGAACTCTCTAGGAAAAAATTTACAGGGCCAGATGGATTTACATGTGAATTCTACCAAACATTTAAAGAACAGTAATTCCAATATGATATAGACTATTTTTGAAAATTGGGGAAGAAGGAGTCCTCCCAAATTCTTTCTATGATACAAATGTGGTTTTGATGCCGGGAAGACACAAAACAGAAAAAGAAAATTATAGACCAATTTCTCTAATGAATATAGATGCAAAAACTTTAAATATGGTTTTAGCAAAAAAAAAAAATACAGCATCTTATCATGAGAATAATATATTATGATCAGATAGGATTCATACCAGGAATTCAGGGCTGGTTCAATATTAGGAAAACTGTTAGCATTATCAAACATAACAACAAAACTAACAAAGACCACATGATTATCTCAATAGATGCAGAAAAAACTTTCAACAAAATATAACACCAATTCCTATTAAAAACACTGCAGAACATAGGCATAAAGGGAACTTTCCATAAAATAATATGCAGTATCTACCTAAAACCTTCAGCAAGCATTACATGCAATGGGGATAAGCTAGATGTATTTCCAATAAGATCAGGGGTGAAACAAGGATGCCCATTATCACCACTATTATTCAATATGGTACTAGAAATGTTAGTTGTAGCAATTAGACAAGATAAAGAAATAGAAGGAATAAGAATAGGCAAAGAAGAAATTAAGTTATCACTCTTTGCAGATGATATGATGATATACTTAGAGAATCCCAGAGATTCAAGTAAAAAGCTACTTGAAATAATAAACAACTTTGGCAAAGTTGCAGGTTACAAAATAAATCTGCACAAATCTTCTGCATTCCTATATATTAGCAACAAAGTCCAACAACAAGAGATAGAAAGAGAAATCCCATTTAAAGCTAAGGTAAACACTATAAAATACTTGGGAGTTTACCTGCCAAAACAAACCCAAGGACTATATGAACACAATTACAAGACACTTTTTGCACAAATAAAGTCAGATTTAAGTAAGTGGAAAAACATCATTTGCTCATGGGTAGGCCGAGCTAATATAATAATAATGACAATTCTATCTAAATTAATTTACTTATTTAGTGCCATACCAATTAAACTATCAGATAATCATTTTCTAGAGCTGGATAAAATAATATCAAAATTCATTTGGAAGAACAAAAGGTCCAGAATATCAAAGAGACTAATGAAAGGAAATGCTAGGGAAGGTGGCCTAGCACTACCAGATCTCAAATTGTACTATAAAGCAGCAATTATCAAAACTGGCTAAAAAACAGAAGGGTAGACAAGTGGAATAAACTTGGCACTCAAGACACAGTAGGCAAGAAATATAGCAACCTCCTGTTTGATAAACCCAAGGACCCTAGCTTCTGGGATAAGAATTCACTGTTCGACAAAAATTGCTGTGAAAACTGCATAATAATATGGCGGAAACTAGGCATGGACCCATGCCTGACACCATACACAAGAATAAAGTCCAAATGGGTACATGATCTAGGAATAAAGATTGAAACCATGGACAAACTGGAGGAGCAAGGAATAGTGTATTTATCAGATTTATGGAGAAGGGAAGAATTTTTTACTAAAGAAGAGATAGAAAGCATTATGAAATGCAAGATGCATAATTTTGATTACATTAAACTGAAAAGTTTTTGCACAACCAAACCCAATGCTACCAAAATTTGGAGCAATGTAGTAATTTGGGAAAGAATTTTTAATGGTAATCTCAGGGATAAAGGCCTCATTTCTAGAATGTGTAGAAAACTGGGTCAAATGTACAACCATACAAGTCATTCTCCAATTGATAAATGGTTAAAGGATATGAACAGGCAATTTTCAGAGGAAGAAATTAAAGATATCTTTAATCATATGAAAAAATGCTCTAAATCACTTTTGATTAGAGAGATGCAAATCAAAACAACTCTGAGGTACCATATCACACCTATGAGACTGGCAAATATGATAGAACAGGAAAATGATAAATGTTGGAGAGGATGTGGGAGAGTTAGAACACTAATTCATTGTTGGTGGAGTTATGAGCTCATCCAACTATTCTGGAGAGTGGTTTGGAACTATTCCCAAAGGGCTACAAATGAATGTGCAGACCCAGCAGCAGAACTACTAGGACTGTATCCCCAAGAGATCATAAAAATGGAAAGGGTCTCACATGTACAAAAATATTTATAGCAGCATTCTTTGTAGTTGCCAATAACTGGAAATGAAGAGGATGCCCATCAATTGGGGAATGGCTGAATAAATTATGGTATATGAATGTAATGGAGTACTATTGTGCCATAAGAAATGATGAACAAGAAGACTTCAGAGAGACCTAGAAGGACTTATATGATCTGATACTGAGCAAAAGGAGCAGAACCAGGAGAACTTTGTGCACAGCAACGACCACAGTGTGAAAGAGTTTTTTCTGGTAGACTTGGAACTTCGTAATAATACAAGAACTTAAAAAAAAATTCCCAGTGGTTTTCTAAGCCAAAATGCCTTCCACACTCAGAGGAAGAATTATGGAATTCATTCACAGAATGTAGCAGATCATGTATGTGTGTGTGTGTGTGTGTGTGTGTGTGTGTGTGTGTATCTGTCTGTGTATTATGTTTTGATTTGTTATTTGATTTCTTCCATTTATTTTAGTTTGTCTACACAGCATGACCATAGTGAAAATGTATTCAATAGAAAAGTATATGTAGAACTCTGTCTTGTGGAGGGAGAGGGGTTGTGGGGGGTAGGTGGGGGGGTTAAAATCTAAGTTTTATGGTAGTGATTGTAGAACATTAAAATAATAAATAAAAATGAAAAAAAATTAAAAGACCTCGATTTTATTGAAATTCCATTTTTCTCCCTGAAGTATTATACTCAGTTTTGCTTGATAGTTGTTTCTTGGTTTTAATCCTATCTCCTTTGATGTCTGGAATATCATGTTCCAAGCCCTTCAGTCCCTTAATGTATAAGTTGCTAAATCCTGTGTTATCTTGATTGTATTTCCACAGTACTTGAATTGTTTCTTTCTGGCTGCTTGTAATATTTTCTCCTTGACCAAGAACTCTGGAATTTGGCTATAATATTCCTAGAAATTTTCCTTTTGGTATCTCTTTCAGGAGGTGATTAGTGGATTTTTTCCATTTCTGTTTTACCCTCTGGTTCTAGAATATCAGGGCAGTTTTCCTTCATAATTTCTTGAAAGATAATATCTAGGCTCTTTTTTTTATCATGGTTTTTCAGATAGAGCAAAAACTTTTAAACTATCTGTCCTGGATTTATTTTCCAGGTCAGTTTTTCAAATGAGATATTTCACATTGTCTGCTACATTTTCATTCTTTTGGTTTTGTTTTTATTGTTTCTGGAGTTATAAAGTCATTGACTTCCTTTTTCTCTATTCTAATTTTGAAGATATTATTTTCTTCAATGAGTTTTTGAATCTCTTTTTCCTTTTTGCTCATTCTGCTTTTTAAGGCATTCTTCTCCTATTGACTTTTTTGGACCTTTTCTGTCATTTGGGTTAGTCTAGTTTTAAAGTGTTATTTTCTTCAGCATTTTTGGGT
The DNA here is from genome assembly GCF_028372415.1 of Notamacropus eugenii. Lineage (NCBI taxonomy): Eukaryota > Metazoa > Chordata > Mammalia > Diprotodontia > Macropodidae > Notamacropus > Notamacropus eugenii. The sequence goes on from NC_092874.1 coordinate 156,649,020, forward strand.
CTCCTTTTAGCAAGCTGTTAACTCATTTTTCATGATTTCTTGCATTGCTTTCATTTCTCTTCCCAATTTTTCCTCTACTTCTCTTACTTCATTTTCAAAATCTTTTTTGAGCTCTTCTGTGGCCTGAGACCATTTCATATTTTTCTTGGATTCTTTGGATATAGGAACCTTGATCTTGCTGTCTTTCTGCAATTATATGCTTTGATCTTCCTTGTTCCCAAGGATGTAAGAAAATACCTTTTCACCAAGAAAGTAACCTTCTCTAGTCTTATTTTTCCCTTTCTGGTCATTGTCACAGTCAGCTATTTGACTTTTGAGGTCTTCATTAAGTAGAGGGTGTATTACCCAAAGTTTCAGGGTTATTGTGCAGCTGCTTTCAGTGATGTCTCTAGGGACCTGTAAGTTCTCAGCTCCTCTAAAGTGGAATGATCAAAGGAGAGGTGTTTACCCCTCTCTGGGCATGTCCTCTGCTCTGTGAGCAACCACATGCACTCTTTTCTGCACTGGAACTACCAGTGGAATTCCCTCTTCAAAGCTGTTACTACCTCTGCCTTGCCAGCAATCCTCCTTGCCACAGAACCACCACCCAGCACTGTGATTGAAATCACCTGCTTGATTCCCCCACCATCTGTAGGCCAAGAGCTCCAGAAAAAATAGCTGCTGCTGCCCTGGGGCTGGGGCTGTGACCAGACCACTTTCCTCTGTCACTGAGTTGAGAGAGCTTTCTTACTGACCTTTGAAGCTGTCTTTGGCATTTGTGGATTGAGAAACCTGAAAACCGCCCCAGTGATTCAGCACCCTGACACCTACTCCAGTTCCATCTGTGCTAGTGACCCATTCTGGGCTGTGCTCCAGTCCCAGCCTGATACAATAGACCCTTCCTGTAGGCCTTTGAGGTTGTCTTGGTTTAGGAATTTGTTACACTCCATCATTTTGTGGCTTCTGCTGCTCTAGAATTTGTTTAGCATCATTTCTCACTTTCTGAAGGTGGGGAGCAGGAGGGAAGAAGAGAATTTGGAACTCAAAGTTGTTTTTTTTTAAATGATTGTTTAAAAAATTACATGTAATAGACAAATAATAAAATAAGTATATATATATATATATATATATATATATACATATATATACATACATACATACATACATATATATATATATGAATGGGAAAGGAGAGAGGGAAAGGGATGGATAATGCAAAAGGGTTGATAGAGTCTAAAATATTACAGCAGTGATGATCTTGAATAGTAGAGCTAGATGTAGCATGTAGCAAACCCTTAAAGAATGTTAAGTGAAGGCAGTTGAATGATGGGCAGAATTTGTAGTGGAGAACAAAGAATATTGTGATTGCTCCATCTGACTAAGTAAATGTGCTTAGAAATGGTGGATATGGAGCTGTGATGGCAATCAAATTAAGATCTTTTGCTGTATTTATTTTACTAAAAGTGCCTCTGATTGAGTAATGTGATTAAAGAAGATATTCCCCACCCATTGATGTTCCTGTCCATTAAGGGAGTTTGTAGGAGGGTCCCAAGTATCTTTTTATTTTTTCTGTTGAGGCACTGAGTCAGAGGGTCATGCCCTCTAGCTCTGAAAAGTGTATAATTATTTTGAGGGTGAGGTTTTACTTTGAGGCTTACTGACTGGAAGTGTTTATTTGGCCAAATGAAGACTCTGGGAAGCTACTAAGAAACCCTTAGCTTTGAAAACCTAGATGTCAGTGCTTCCCTCTCTGTTAACTATGGTCAGGCAGTTGGACCTGTCTGTTGAATTCAGGCACAGGAAGCCATGTCTGTTGATCTTTGATTTCTCTGAATTTTCTTTGAAGTTCAGGATGGTGACTCCCCTGAACTAAATGAATTATATATGTACTTGGTTAAAGGAATGATACATATGCTTGATTAAAGGGATTGCTAACCCCTCAAAAGTTGTCTTTCCTTTTATGAATGCAGATCTAAGAACCTGTGATAGCAGGCCCGCCTATGTATGTTAGGCTGCTTACTGATACAACAGTAAGAAGCATGAGAGAAGGAACAATCAGTGTTGGGTATAGGAGGAACAGAACTGAGGAGGATTAAGATAGATAATTATGAGTATGCTATAAACTATGTAATTTTTGCTATAGAAGTTATTAAACCTCTGTGGACCTGTGTTACCTCATCCTTGAAATTGAATGTGATAATCACTAATATTCTACCTACAAGATCTTTGAGTCTACATTTCTGTTTTATAGGCATTTCATTGACTCTTATTTGACTACAGCTAATTCTTACTATTTTTAAAAATGCTTTTCTTTCAAATTATTTTTATTTAAGGGTGGAGCCTGTGAGCAAAATAGACATAACTTAAATATATTAATATCTTTCTTGCATAAAGTATTCTTATCTAAGGTACAATTAGGGTTAATAATAGGCCTGTTCTCAAACCAGATGCTAATGTTCCATCAGAAATGCTTGAGAGATCATTGTAAATTATATATCTATCAGTGATTCAGCAAATATTCAAATCCCAAATGTAATTCAAGTTGAAATTTGAAGGAAGTAGTTCAAAATTGACTTCTGACTCTACTTTTATTTACAGCTAGTCTTCCTCTTCACCACTCCTCAACTTCTTATGTTGCTCTTTTTAAAAATCTACTACTTGGTTTATAAAAAGGGATAAAGAATGTGGAAAATATTTTTGCAAAATTTAATGCTAAAATAAGCAGCTCGAATCAAATGATTATGACAAGTGGTGTCCATAGTAATAAACATCTTTTTTGATAGGTTGGTTTGTGTGCATTTTTAAAATGAATTGATAAAATCCACCTTTGGTTTTAATATATAGTAATTACAACCTACATTCTTAGAAGATTAACTATGACTGTGGAGATAGAGCGTATCATAAGATTTTTTTAAATTTTTACAAGAAATAACTTTCTTTGTTTTCTGAGATTCATAATGAGATGATTTTTTTGAATAAAATGTCCACATTAATAGCAGCATTTGTAGCTTCCTTCTGTAGGAGATTAAGTTCCCTAAGGTAGGGAACTGTCTTATCTAAATACTCTATTACCATTTGCATAGATAATGGTAGTCTATACATATAGTTAATAAATATTGATTTGATGGTTGATTGAATAAGTGAAGTACATATTTGACATCAGAAAGCATTCCAATATTTAAATGAAAATTATAAGTTGTGAAGTTCAAATGAGATAATACAAGTAAAGTACCTCAAACTTTAAATCTCTCTATTATGATGATACTGTGTTGCTGTTGTTGTCATATTACTTCAACAAAGATCTATTCTAGGTCTTCATTGTACTGTGATAATGACCTTCCTTGAAGGACCTTCCAGCAAAGTATTAGCTCTTGTCAAAGTTTTACCAAGTTGAGTATAGTGTCTAGGATAGAATGTTTCTTCTTTTTTGATGCCTAGGCTAGCTAGGTACAGAGAGAATCATCATCATACTGGCCATGTGGTGGTGAATTGTCTGGACATGCCAACCAATTTTACCAGAAGATGAAATGGTGTTTACCGTAATTATGCAGTGATGGTAGCAGAGCTATTAGGGCAGAAGATGCTTTTGACTATAAATATTAAGTAAGGCAATGACATTTTAAATATGAGATCCTTCTTGAGTCATTTGGTCATCTATTATATTACTAATATTCTGAACTTACAATAGGATCACAAATATCTGTTAAAAACAGAGATAGGAAGAATTTCAATGAAGAACCCAATAATACCTTCCAAATTAAATCAACATTTCTTTTATGTTCAGTGACTTCAGTTCATTCATGAGTATAGAAAAGGTTGAAAAATCTGTGCTTCCAAAAATTAGATTTCAGATGAATGGAATGAATAAAGTCAAAGACTTTTAAAATATACTGAAAGCTATATGTCATGAATAGTTTCTTATATAAAAGATCTGATAAGTGTTAGACATGATGAATACTAAATTAATGTAAAAAAATTTATTTTATTTTATTTTAATGGATAGGACATGCTTCATTACTGTTCTATGAGTCATGACTGAATAAACTATTCATGTACAATTGAATCATTGATTTGTTAGAACAAAGATCAAAATTAATGCAAAGTCAAAGGAAAGAATAAAAATGAGAAAAAGATATGGGAAAAAGCAAAAACACCTCCAATTTGACCTACTTAAACAAACTACTGATGCCAAAAATGGGGAAATGGATGGAAGAAGTTACATTTAGACTGATTATAATAATTTCATACAGAAGTTGAACAGATGCAAGTCAATTTCGCTAATGGACAGATCAAAAGCACCTTTGTCAGAAACATTACTTACATATCAAGGAGACGGATATGCCAATGAAGGCAACTCCACACTGGAATATAAATTTTTTTTTCAAATCCTATGAAGGATAAAGAAGGATTATTAGTAGTATTGTCTCACAAGTTATAGAAAAGCTATTGAAGAAATAAATTTAAAGAAATCTTGACAAAATATACATATATCAAAGTCATCTCATGAATATGATAAATGTGAGTCTTCATTGTACTTTGGCAATGACCTTCCTTGAAGACATATCCAGCAAAGTATTATCATGAATAGGATAAATATGAGAAGGCAACAACTGGATGAAAGATGAGCAAGATGAGCAAAGATTTTTATAATGAATATTTTCCACTATAAGTATTTACTCTTCAACATCAGTTTCATACATGTGCTCACAGAAGTTCAAATGACAATAAAGAACACAAAGATGGGAAAATTGACACCTATTATATATTTGTCATATACATAGTATGCACAACATACAGCACAATTTTAATAATATTGAAGAATTAATTATAAAGGTAGATAATGAAGTCATGGGAATTTTTTTTATTTCCCCCCAAAAATTGATGAGGAAAATATCAATAACTACAAAGTGATATATATGCTTTTTTGTCATATAAAAATTTTTTGAGAATAATATTTGAACACATTAAGTTCATTCATGATGAAGAAATTAAAGATAATTAAGCAGCATTCAACAGTCGGCCACCATGTAACCAGGAGATAATTGTCAGGAAGATGCATGGAATGCAAGATCCTATATTACTTTTTGTTGCCTGACTACAAAAAAAAATATTTTGTAGATCAAATTTTCACTTTAAAAGTTTTCCTTCCATAAAAAAAAAATTTCCCATGATCCTGTAAAATCTATGTAACATTTTTGATGCATGTAACAATATAATCAATATTTGGTAAGCTTTATCATTAATATCGAGATGCATAAAACATGACAATTCAAGCTTGCCAAAAGTATTTGTCATCAGTACAAATGAGATTCAGCACAAAAGTTGTCAAGGATGATTCCCTTGTTGATAGTGAGTTCTTTCAGATGTCTATGTTAAAAGTTATAGAGAAATAAGACCTCATTGTGTTTACTATTTGTTGATAATAACAAAAGCAAACAAATGGAGGAAGAATCTCAATTGTCCTTTACTCCTATGCTCATCAGGAGATAATATACCTACATATACACATACATACACATATATGTGTTTTGTATTAATACGCATACACATATATACATATGTGTGTATATACATACAAGTATACATACATATGTGTGTATTTATGTATATATTGAGTAATAACTTCGAAAAGGTACTGAGTTGGGTCTCTAACTGAACAGGAAAAGGAAAGGAATGGGGTAGTTTACCTCCAGAAAATTGCAAAGTTATTTCAGTGACTCCAATCTTGTCTTCAGGTATTATACAGATGTACATCACAAAGCACAACAATCAATAAAGAACTGAATCACACAAAGTATCACACAAAGGTCAATTGAGAGTAACATGGCAGGCAAGAGCAAGTTGTAATATACTACTAACCAAAAATATAAAGAAGCAGCGTAAATGGTGCAATCAAAATCATTTTAAAAAGAAAGGATGCAGTCATTTTGGTAAAAGTGAGGTCATAATTAATCTCCACTGCCATCTTCATGATGTTAAGAGAAAGTGACTCCATTACACTGGAGTTTGGTAAGCAGCTCTGTTGTGAATAGTTTATAGGAGGAGACATCCAAGATTTCCTGAGAATGAGCAGTTATGGATGGGCTATCATCTGTACTGTTGGAGACAGCTTCCACAATGAGATGGCATTTAAATGTTATTTGGAGGTTCTAGAAGTTGTTTAGTTAGTACTTGTGCTGAATATATTTATATGTATATTACATACGTAAATATTATATGTATTATGCTAGTATTTCATTGAACATATATATTCAGTATATATATTTATATGTTTGATACAAATACATCTATGGTACAAATACTTTCCTAGGAAATAGTTTGTATAGTAACAAAACCTGACTCGTTGACTATTCAATCATAATAATTACCAGTGTGTGTGTGTGTGTGTGTGTGTGTGTGTGTGTGTGTGTGTGTGTACAAATCTATACACATGATATAATTTAAAACATATACTCATATCCATATTTATAAAATTAAAATCCGACTTTGCTAGAATAAATTTTGTACCATTTATATTTATTTTTCCTTTTGACTTTCTGGGGGAAAAAAGAAAAAGAAAATAATGGTAAATCTCAAAACCAGTTAGCTTTGCTATTGATTAACATTTCTTTTAGTTTACTATGGAGTAATGATAAAAACATTCATGAATCCCAACATTTGGATCACCCTCTTATTTTTTATCCAAGTGATTACAAAACATTGGCAGTTTGTACTGTCCCTATATTCTCTATATATTTTGAAACATTTTAACCTAAATTTGAAACACTAACATGTGATAAATTCATATTCACAATATGTTTAGTGCCAAATTTAATAAATTACAAGTTTAAAACCAATATTTATTGATTTAACAGGGAATAAAAACTTATAAGCTGAACTGCAGACTTTGTTGAAATCTGCATATGTATATATGTGTGTCTTTACATATTAGGAAAACATTTGCTTGTATATGTATATGGAAACCCAATTCTTAATACACAATAACTCTTTTCAATGTTTCAAAAGATGTAGCTATTACCATTTCTTTAGCAATTTGAAATTGTTCCACTTTTCTTCAAGAAAATGGTTAGAATAGCCCTTGTTCTTAAAATATGGTGATATATCTACTCAGATTCTCTATGAATGTTGAACAAAGTTCAGTCAGTGAACCTGGTCTCTTAAATGTCCCATTGGTTAGCTTCATGTCTTTAATTGACTAACTTTTAAAATAGACCATCTGTGAGTTAGAGATAACAGAGCTTTCGTTTACTCCAACGTCAGTACATTTCAGTCCAAAGCTGAGGAACCTAATCTTCCCTGAAGATGTGCCAAGCAGTAAAGAAAAAAAACAGCCTTTGTTTAGCAAGGTTTCACTATAAACTTATTTGTGTCTACTGGTTGGCCCTGATAGATTCAAGAAAGGAAACCCATTATTGGGATGATAAAGTTTACGTTTCGACATATGCACTTAGTGCCTACAACAAAAAATATTTATTACCAGATATTCTTTGGTGATTTATTTTTAATTAAGATAATAAGAAGACTGCTTAAGTGAACCAATTGTTTAAGAAATACACTGACACATTCTTGAGGTAAAATGAACACGCTCGAAATTTTCATTTTGCAGTTGATTTATTACTTATTTATACATCACCGTATATATGTATATATGTAGATATGTATGTATATATGTATATATACACACACACACACACACACACACACACACAAATATATATTTGGAAGTTTCTAAGACAACTCACAGCACCTATCATATTAGCTTGGAATATAGTTTAGATTTGTGAAAGGCAAGATGGCACTGTCAATGAAGTGGTGAACCTAGGATCAGGAAGACCTGGGTTCAGATTATACCTTACTAACTATGGAAACATCAACAAGTTATCTAGAAAGGGGCGGAGCCAAGATGGTGGAGTGAAAGCAACGACTCACCTAAGCTCCTGGACAAACTCCTCTGGATATCTCTGAAAGGAGAATCTGACCAAACTTTGGAGGTGTGGAATCCAGTGGGTGACAGACTTTGACAGATTCGGAGCCCAGGTTAGACTGGAAGGTCCAAGGGAAGGATCTGTTCTGCGGGGGTAAGCCCCCAGCGCACAGCGCAGCGTGGTCAGTGCAGCAGGGCAGAAGGGACCTGAGAAGCCCGAGAGTGGTGGGTGAAACCAGCGGAGCAGGAAACAAGCCAAACCGAGCCAGTGAGAGCCGCTGAGCGCCAGATATCAGTGCAGCAGCCCTTGAAACCTTCAGCCTGAAGACTAAACTTCAGTAAGTCACCTACTTGAACTTCCGGGAGCCAGGATGGAGGAGTGATCAGTAAATGCTATCTCCTCCCCCCTGATGACTGTGAAAGAACCATAAAATATTTCCCCAGAAAAATCCTGGATCAGCAGGAACAGCAGAAGGGGGCAAATAGTCTCATAACACCAGAGGCTAGGAAAATAGCAAAGGGGGATTCTTCCTACTGTGGTGGAGGCAATCTGGAAGGACAGAGGACCCAGGGCAGAGAAAATTCGCACTGAGACCCAGGCAAGCCTCAGCGCCAGGAGACGAGCCCCAGGAGGGGTGGGAACACGCATTAGCATCTAGGCGTGCCCCAGCCCTTCAGGGGAAAAGGGAAGACAATAGGGAAGCTGGGATCACCATCCCCTGACCTTGCCTTTGCCTCAGGTCAGCTGAGGAGATCTCCTGAGACCAGACCACCCCTCTCACACACCTAACAAGCTAACCCCAGGGTTGATCTGGGAAACAAAAAACAAAAACTTGCTTTTAGCTTCTTCACACATCAGCTCAACACAAAGTTCTGTGCCTTCTGACTGAAAGAACCAGAAGCTACAACACTCAGCCAACATCATGAATCGGAAAAAGCAGACGAAAAGTGAAAAAACCATAGAATCTTTCTATAGGGATAAGGACCAAAACACAAACACCAAAGAGGTCAGAGCTGAGACTGTACTTCCATCTGAAACCTCAGAAGGGACTATGAATTTCTCCCAAGCTCAACTAGATTACCTGGAACAGCTGAAGAAGGAAATAAAAGAAAAACTGGCCAATGATTTTAAAATTACAAAAAAAGAATTCACTGATGAGAACATCACTCTGAAAAGGAAAATTGAACAAATGGAAAAGGAAGTTCAAAAATTAACTGGAGAGAATAATTCCCTAAAAGGAAGAGTTAATCAAATGGAAAAGGAAAACAAAACCTAATTGGGAAAATTGATCAAATGGAAAAGGAAACACAAAACCTAACTGGGAAAATTGGTCGAATGGAAAAAGAAGTACAAAAATTAAATAGAGAAAATACCTCCTTAAAGGGAAAAATTGGTCAGATGGAAAAGGAGATGCAAAAGTTAACTGAAGAAAACAATACGATGAAGATTAGAATTGGGCAAGTAGAAACTAATGACTCAATGAGGCAACAAGAATCAGTCAAACAAAATCTAAAGAATGAAAAGATAGAAGAAAATGTAAAATATTTAATTGGAAAAACAACTGACCTAGAAAATAGATTCAGGAGAGAAAATTTAAGAATTATTGGCCTACCAGAAACCCATGATGAAGAAAAGAGTCTGGACAATATCTTCCAGGAAATCATCAAGGAAAACTGCCCAGAAGTACTAGACCCAGAGGGCAAAATAGTCATCGAAAGAATCCACCGTTTCCCTGCCGAAAGGGATCCCAAACTCAAAACCCCAAGAAATATCGTTGCGAAATTCCAGTGCTATCAAGTGAAGGAGAAAATACTACAAGCAGCCAGAAAGAAACAATTCAAATATCAAGGACATACAGTCAGGATCACACAGGACCTTGCAGCTTCTACATTAAAAGATCGAAAGAATTGGAACCCAATATTCCATAAGGCAAAGAGTTAGGACTTCAAACAAGGATCAACTACCCAGCAAAGTTCAGCATAACATTTCAGGCAAGGAGAAAGTCATTCAACGAAATAAGGGATTTCCAGAGCTTCCTGACCAAAACACCAGAACTCAATAGACAATTTGATCTTCAAATGCAGTTCTCCAGAGAATCATAAAAAGGTAAACAGAGGGGGAAAAACAAAAACAAAAACAAAAACTTGCTACTCAATTAGGGCAAACTGTTTACCTCCCTATAAGGGAAGATGATATCTGTTAATCTTGAGAACTGTGCAGCTATTATGATAAAAGGGATATATGTAGAGGGAATAGGTATAAAGTAAATGATGTCATGTCAAAAATATGATTTAAGTATGAGAAGGGATTGTAATAGGAGGTGTGAAAAGGGGGAAGCAGAAAATGGCAAGTTATATCACAGGATGAAGTACAAAACTATAGAAGAGGGAAGGAGGGGAGGGAGATGAGCATTGTTTGAGAGGTACTCTCATCTGATTTGTTTAAAGGAGGGAACAATAATCTTAAGTAGATAATCCTAACTAGCTCTATAGGTAGTAGGAGGGGAAGGGGGAAGAAAGGGGAGGGTGGCTAAAAGGGAGGAAAGAAGCAATAAGAGTAAAGGAGAGTAAAAGGGAGGGGGGCTAAAAGAAGGAGGGGAAGGCTGCAGGAGGAGGGGGAGAAAAGTGAATTCTATTGAGGAGGGGAAGGGAGACAGGAGAGCTAAAAGCACAAATGGTGGGAAAGAGGTTGGAGGGAAATACACAGATTGTAATCATAACTGTGAATGTGAATGGAATGAACTCTCCCATAAAACGGAGACAGATAGCAGAATGGATTAAAAGCCATAATCCAACAATATGCTGCTTACAAGAAACACATTTGAAATGGGGGGATACACATAGGATAAAGGTCAAAGGATAGAGCAGAATATATGGTGCTTCAGCTCATGTAGGAAAGGCAGGAGTAGCAATCCTAATGTCAGACAAAGCAAAAGCAGAAATAGATCTAATGAAAAGGGATAAGGATGGAAACTATATCCTGCTAAAAGGCACCATAGACAATGAAGCAATATCATTACTAAACATGTATGCTCCAAGTGGTATAGCATCCAAATTCTTAGAGGAGAGGTTGGGGGAGTTGAAGGAAGAAATTGATAGCAAAACTATTCTAGTGGGGGACCTCAACCTCCACCTCTCTGAACTCGATAAATCTAACCTCAAAATAAACAAGAAAGAGGTTAAGGAGGTAAATAAAACTCTGGATAAGGTAGATATGATACATCTTTGGAGAAAATTAAATGGGTATAGAAAGGAATATACCTTTTTCTCAGCGGTACATGGAACATTTACAAAAATTGACCATGTACTAGGACATAAAAATCTCACAATCCAGTGCAGAAAGGTAGAGATAATCAATGCATCCTTTTCAGATCATAATGCATTAAAAATTACATGTAATAAAAGGCCATGGAAAGAGAAACCAAAAATCAATTGGAAACTAAATAATCTAATTCTAAAGAAGGGTTGGGTTAAAGAAGAAATCATAGAAACAATCAACAATTTCATTCAAGAGAATGACAATAGTGAGACAACATACCAAAACTTATGGGATACTGCAAAAGCAGTTATTAGGGGAAGTTTTATATCTTTGAATGCTTACATAAATAAAATAGAGAAAGAGGAGATCAATGACTTAGGCTTGCAGTTGAAAAAGCTGGAAAAAGAACAAATCGAAAATCCCCAAGTAAATACCAAATTAGAAATACTGAAAACCAAAGGAGAGATTAATAAAATTGAAATTAAGAAAACTATTGAATTAATAAATAAAACCAATAGTTGGTTTTATGAAAAAACTAATAAAATTGATAAACCTTTGGTCAATCTGATTAAAAAAAAGAAAGAAGAAAATCAAATTACTAATATTAAAAATGAAAGGGGTGAACTCACCTCCAATGAGGAGGAAATTAAAACAATAATTAGAAACTACTTTGCCCAACTTTATGCCCACAAATTCGATAATCTAAATGAGATGGATGAATATTTTAAAAAATACAAATTGCCCAAATTAACAGAAGAGGAAGTTGAATACTTAAACAACCCCATCTCAGAAAAAGAAATTGAACAAGCCATCAATGAATTCCCTAGGAAAAAATCTCCAGGGCCAGATGGATTCACAAGTGAATTCTATCAAACATTTAAAGAACAGTTAATTCTAATACTACATAGACTATTTTTGAAAATTGGGGAAGAAGGAGTCCTGCCAAATTCTTTCTATGATACAAATATGGTTTTGATACCCAAACCAGGAAGAGACAAAACAGAGAAAGAAAACTATAGACCAATTTCCCTAATGAATATAGATGCAAAAATTTTAAATAAGATTTTAGCAAAACAAATACAGCATCTTATCACGAGATTAATACATTATGATCAGGTAGGATTCATACCAGGATTACAGGGCTGGTTCAATATTAGGAAAACTATTAGCATTATCGATCACATCAACAACAAAGCCAACAAAAACCACATGATTATCTCAATAGATGCAGAAAAAGCTTTTGACAAAATACAACACCCATTCCTACTAAAAACACTGGAGAACGTAGGAATAAAGGGAACTTTCCATAAAATAATAAGCAGTATCTATCTAAAATCTACAGCAAGCATTATATGCAATGGGGATAAGCTAGATGCATTTCCAATAAGATCAGGGGTGAAACAAGGTTGTCCATTATCACCACTATTATTCAATATGGTACTAGAAATGTTAGCTGTAGCAATTAGACAAGATAAATATATTCAAGGAATAAGAATAGCCAAAGAAGAAACTAAGTTATCACTCTTTGCAGATGATATGATGATTTACCTAGAGAATCCCAGAGATTCAAGTAAAAAATTACTTGAATTAATAAACAACTTTGGCAAAGTTGCAGGTTACAAAACAAACCCACACAAATCTTCTGCGTTCCTATATATTAGCAACAAAGTCCAACAGCAAGAGATAGAAAGAGAAATCCCATTTAAAGCTAGGGTAGACAGTATAAAATACTCAGGAGTCTACCGGCCAAAACAAACCCAGGGATTATATGAACACAATTACAAGACACTTTTTGCACAAATAAAGTCAGATTTAAGTAAGTGGAAAAACATTAGTTGCTCATGGGTAGGCCGTGCTAATATAATAAAAATGACAATTCTACCTAAATTAATATACTTATTTAGTGCCATACCAATGAAACTATCAGACAATTACTTTCTAGAGCTGGATAAAATAATATCAAAATTCATTTGGAAAAACAAAAGGTCCAGAATATCAAAGGGACTAATGAAAAGAAATGCTTGGGAAGGTTGCCTAGTGCTACCAGACCTCAAACTGTACTATAAAGCAGCAATTATCAAAACCACTTGGTATTGGCTAAGAAACAGAGAGGTAGACAAGTGGAATAGACTTGGCACTCAAGATGCAGTAAGCAAGGAATATAGCAACCTTCTGTTTGATAAACCCAAGGACCCCAGCTTCTGGGATAAGAACTCATTGTTTGACAAAAATTGCTGGGAAAACTGGATAACAGTGTGGCAGAAATTAGGCATAGACCCATACCTGACACTGTACACAAGAATAAAATCCAAATGGGTACATGATTTAGGTGTAAAGATTGATACCATGAATAAACTGGAGAAGCAAGGAATAGTGTATTTATCATATCTATGGAGAAGTGAAGAATTCTTTACTAAAGGAGAGATAGAAAGCATTATGAAATGCAAAATGGATAACTTTGATTACATTAAACTGAGAAGTTTTTGCACAACCAAACCCAATGCAACCAAAATCCGGAGGGATGTAGTAAATTGGGAAAGAATTTTTACAGCTAAGCTCAGGGATAAAAGCCTCATTTCTAGAATATATAGAGAACTGACCTAAATGTATAATCATACAAGTCATTCCCCAATTGATAAATGGTCAAAGGATATGAACAGGCAATTTTCAGAGGAAGAAATTAAAGCTATCTATAATCATATGAAAAAATGCTCTAAATCACTATTGATTAGAGAGATGCAAATCAAAACAACTCTGAGGTACCACATCACACCTATAAGATTGGCAAACATGACAGAACAAGAAAATGATAAATGCTGGAGAGGATGTGGGAGAGTTGGAACACTAATTCATTGTTGGTGGAGCTGCGAGCGCATCCAACCATTCTGGAGAGCAATTTGGAACTATGCCCAAAGGGCTACAAAAATGTGCATACCCTTTGACCCAGCAATATTGCTACTAGGACTATATCCCCAAGAGATCATAAAAATGGGAAAGGGTCCCACGTGTACAAAAATATTTATAGCAGCACTCTATGTAGTTGCCAAAAACTGGAAGTCAAGGGGATGTCCATCAATTGGGGAATGGCTGAATAAATTATGGTATATGAATGTAATGGAGTACTATTGTGCCATAAGAAATGACGAACAAGAAGACTTCAGAGAGGCCTGGAAGGACTTATATGACCTGATGCTGAGTGAAAGGAGCAGAACCAGGAGAACTTTGTGCACAGCAACGACCACAGTGTGCGAGAGTTTTTTCTGGTAGACTTGGAATTTTGTAATAACGCAAAAACTTCTTATAAAAAAAAAAAATCCCAAAGGTGGTTCTCAAGGCAAAATGCCTTCCACACTCAGAGAAAGAAATATGGAAGTCATTCACAAAATGTAGCAGATCATGTTTGTGTATGTGTATGTGTTTGTGTATCATGTTTTGATTTGTTCTATGATTTCTTTCATTTATTTTAGTCTGACTATATAGCATGACTATAGTGGAAATATACTCAATAGGAAAGTATATGTAGAACCTATACAGAATTGTATGCAGTTGTGGGAAGGGAGGGGGGTAGTGGGGTGTAGATGTGGGGGGGATAAAATCTCAATTGTATGGCAGTGATTGTTAAACATTAAAAAATAATAATGAAAAAAAATAAATTAAAAAAAATAAAAACAAGTTATCTAACTAATCTAAGCCTCAACTTCCTCACCTATAAAATGGTAGTATTAACAAGACTGGCAGCACTCACCTCACATGATTGTGATGAGGATTAAATAAGATAACGTTATTCATTCATAAATGTTATTAAGTATTTTCTATCTTCAAAGTACTATTTTCTTTACTCTGTGGTGTTAATAAAGTATAAGTAGAAAAAGTAACTACTTCACATATGGTTATTCTTTCCTGTTTCCATATTTTGATCTATTACATTCTCAACATTTTGGATGAGTATGACCACCTACATCCAATATTATGGTATTAACCAGAAGTCTTGGGATATCTTCCCTCACCCCCAAGCCCGTAAAGGAAATATACTTGGAGCTACTGAAGGGGGATACCCCTACACACACACACCCAAACACACACACACACACACACACATACACACACAAAATCTGAAAAAGTCATAGTAGTAATCAGGGACAAAGTTCAGGAATTATAGTTAGATTTTTCTGCCACTTCTCTGACTTGACTTATGGGGTAGCAGGTCTGACTAATATCCTTCTTTGCTGAAAAGTCTACAACTGCCTAGGAATTTTTCTCCTCTGTCTAGAAGCTCATGTCCCAGAACTTTTCAGTTTGGGACTGATGATGAGTAATATTCAAGCTTAGAACTGCCTAGAGATGCCCTTTGTCTTTCTGACTCGATGAATTAAAGGGATCATAGTTTCCAGGAATACCCCTATATTCTATCTAAATACTAAAGTGCAATCCTCCAGAAATCCAGGACTCAGGAACTTTCATCACTCAGATTACGTGGTTCCTCTTTGTACATCTACCATATGGTTGAAAGTCTATGTGACTCTGCCAGAGGCTCTTCCAAACTCAATCCAGGCACCCATGGTCCCTTCTAACTCAAGTGAACTAGTAAGGCTTGGTTCAGACTACACATACACACACATACATCCACACATGTATTATGTATATATATATATATATATATATATATATATATATATATATATATATATATATATATATATATATATATGTTTGTACACGTATGTGTATATGTAGACACATACATAAATAAAATTTATATGTGCATGTGTATGTATGCATATATTAGAGAGTGAGAAATTTAAAAAAACTGTAATGGTAAACCTTATATTGAAATTAAGAACAGATGAACATCATTTCGCAAAAGTTATATCAAAGGAACACGTCTTGCTAGTTTGTACAAACTTTGATTACATATTTACATAGAGGC
The DNA here is from genome assembly GCF_028372415.1 of Notamacropus eugenii. Classification (NCBI taxonomy): domain Eukaryota; kingdom Metazoa; phylum Chordata; class Mammalia; order Diprotodontia; family Macropodidae; genus Notamacropus; species Notamacropus eugenii. The sequence goes on from NC_092874.1 coordinate 156,665,109, forward strand.
TTCCTGACATCCAGAACTATCACATCTGTTTTTGTAGAGGCTCAACATGCATTTGGTTTCTGGGTGATTATTTCTTTTCTCTTGTGTTCAGAGAAACTTTTAAAGGTCATCTGCTAAGTTGTAGAGGGTTTCTGACCTTTGTCAGCCAGTGCCCAAATTGCCAAAAATGCCAGATCCTTTCAAGATTGAAGCCAGTAAGTTTACTACATAAAGCAAATGCAATTTTTTTTATTTAAGAAAATACTAAGTATTATGATCATTCCTTATATATTACGCAAGTGTTGCTGGGTAAACAGTTTATTAGAGGAAACAATAAGACCACTAATTTGGTAAATATATTATGACAAATTTTTTAAAGCATATTAGTTCAGAGAAAATCAGTTGAATTTAAGATGTGTCTGAAATTCAAGTGTAGCTACATGTAAAACATGAAGGAGCAAAGGGAAGCCTGTCAGAGTCAAGTGCTAGTTCAGGAGTCCTAAAACCTAGAGTTAAATCCACATCCAAGAGTTTACCTGTGTGACCCTCAATAAGTCACTTAACTTTTATGTGCCTCAGTTTCCTCATTTAATAAAACAAGGGGAATTAACTAGATGGATCTGAAAGTCCTTTATACCTCTAAGTTTACTATGGCATTATCTATAATCACATAAACCACTGGACAACTCACTAGGATCTAGGAAGATCTCTCGGACTCTGAATTGCAGAAACAATGTCAAACCACATTTTAGAGAGATTTTATCTGAGAATTCCTTGTAACAAAGAAATCACAGGTCTTGTCCTTACCATGAGCCCTTTAAATGCTCTTCTAGGCTAGTGTGATCAACTTTAAACTCTGAAACAAAAATAACAAGATAAAATGGTATTGAACTCAAGTCCATGTATTTGGTTCCAATGCTTGATATAGAATTGGAGGGGAGGTGGAAGAGAGAAGAACATCCCATTTTCCATCTTCTTCCCTTCATATCATTGGTTTCCTAGAGAGAAAAAAAAGAAAAGCAGTATATTTTGAAAGATATGATGGCAGACATCAGATCATTAATAACTACCCTGAAGAAGAGAAAAGATTCAGGGTCAAAAGAAAATTAAAGGCCTTTTCCTTCAGCCATTCTTTAGCTGGTAGGGAATGATATTTTCAGGTAACATTATCAACATTTTAAACTATTAGAATAGAATGTCTCCAAATGATCTTCCTGTATAAAAAAAAAAAATAGTAGAACTGTGCTGTTGCCATGGATGTGATGTTGTATGTACACTCTGCTCTCTTCCTAACCATCAAATGCTAGCATGTTAACATGAAGAAATGCTGCACTTTGTTCTTGATTGTATGTGAGTTTTAAAATTGTGATTTAATTGACTTGTGACAGTAGTTTGTGATGGAGGAGTGTGGCTTTGCTAAGAACAACTCTCAGGCTTTTAATCATAGTTGATGCTACTACAATACCTTATGAAATTCAGGGGAAAATATTGAAATATAGAAGCAAAAAATTCAGAGAGAGGAGCAAAAAAAAGTGATTAACTCTTCCAAAGAGTAAGAAGAATGACTTAGACACCAGCCTGATTGTATCCTAACAAAGCCTAAAAAATTCTGAAATGGAAAATACCCATCTAATAAATATTATCTTATCTCAGTATTTCCAAAGACCTTTGATTTCATTGATCTGGATAGTCACTCCAGCAGCATCAGCTGCAATTTCCCCTTGCCTTTAGGTAGTTTCATGGTTCTACTAGTGATGAGCTTTGCAAACTTAGACAGGCTGGTTCTCAGACAACTGACACACAGTTTGTTCACAGGTTCATAATCAAAGCCTTTTCAACATGTGAGGGCCTGTCTAATAAGATTGCCCTCAGCTGTCAGACTCTGAGAATTCCAAGGCACTCTGAGTCACTGGAAAATAACATTAGAGGGGGTATCTGGTGTCATCAAATGTTCTCTGCCTCCAACCCATCTCATTTTTTTTTTTGCTTTTATTGTGGGGGGGATGAGAGGTTGTTGTTTCCATATTTGCATACGGTCAATGTGTCAAGTTGTTTTCGTTTGGCCATGTTCGTAACAATTTTTGTTTCTCTTGTGATCTAAGTTGGAAGATGGAGGTCTGAGATTGAGAAGGGAGATTTTTTCTAATTAAAGATAAATATTTTTTTTTAATTAAAGAATAGGAGATAGAGACAAGACGGAGGACTCGCCTATGCTCTCCCAAATTCCTGCCCCCCAAATACCTCAAAATAAATTCTGGGAGATATCATAAGGGACTTATTAAAGTTGAACTGTTTACATTCCTATGTGGAAAGATGATATTTGTAACTCATGAGACCTTTCTCAGTATTAGGGTAGTTGGAGGGAAAATATATATACACACACACACGCACACACACACATACATATATGTACAGAAAAAGAAACAGTTTTTACAGTGAGGGAAAGAGAGGGGAGGTGAGAGGAAAGAAGTGAACCTTATTCCCATCAGAATTGGCTGAAGGAGAGAATACTATCCATACTCAATTGGGTATGGAAATCTATCTCACCCTACTAGATAATAGTGGGAAGGGGATGGGGGGGGGTGATAGAAGGGAGGGGAAATGGGGGAGGGGCAATCAGAAGGAAACACTTTTGAGGTGGAGCAGGGTCAAAGGAGAGAACAGAATGAATAGGGGGCAGCATAGGATGGAGAGAAATATGTTTAGTCTTTTACAACTTGACTATTATGGAAATGTTTTGGATGACTACACATGTATAACCTACATCAAATTACTTGCCTTCTCAATGAAGGTAGATGGGGAGGGAGGATGGGAGAGAATGTGGAACTCAAAGGTTTAAAACTAATGTTAAAAATTGATTTTACATGCAACTGGGAAATAAGATATGTAGGCAAAAAGGTACAGAAATCTATATTGCCCTACAGGTAAATAGAAGGAAAAGGGATAAGAGAAGGGGGAGTGATATAAGCAAGGACACATTGGGGGAAGGGGTAATCCGAATGCACATTTTGGGATAAGGGAGAGATGGGGAGAAAATTTGGTATTCAAAATATTGTGGAAGTGAATGCCAAAAGCTAAAAATAAATTAATCAAAAACGAACAAAATAAATTCTAGAGCAACCAACAAAAGGATGAGGTAAAAATGTTTTCCTGCCCAAGACAACTTAGAAAGTTAGCAGGAAATTTCTGTCTGACAAGCCTAACAGTGGAGTACAGTGTTGCACACGCTACACCCTGGCGTGCCAGCAGCAGGCCTTCAAATTAACTGAATTGGCAGCAGTGGCTTTCAGTCCACAGACAGTAAAGGGCTTGGACAACTGGTCAAAAGGAGATTACAGGGTACCCTTGGGTGGCAGTGGGTGCAGGACATTGTTGCATTACCCATCCTTGGTCTGACATGGTCCAAGAACAAGGAGGAACATAGTGTACTAGAAAATGCAGCTACAAAGGAGTGGGGTCCCTGGTCACACTTCTGGGGACAGAAATATATGCTTGCAGTTGATCGCAGAGTAGAAAACAGATCAGGAGAGCAGTGACCATACTTCTCGTTAGTTCATTCCACCTTGTAATAACTGAAAACTTACAGAAGCCCAGACCAAGCTATGAAAACAACATCAAGAAAAACCTAAAGCTTTGGATAGTGTTTCCTTAAGTCTGGGGGCAGAGACCAACTTTAACATAAAGTTAAAACTCAAGAAATGGGCAGGTGAATGAGCAACGAATGAAAAAAAGAACCTAAACACAGAAAGTTACTGTGATGATAGGGAACATCAAAACAGAGACTCAGAAGAAAGCAAAGTCAAAACAGTTACATGCAAATCCTCAAAGTATTATTTTCAGCACTGTGTGTTTTTACTTATCTATTTTCATAATATTTAATATTTACATATTTATATAATATATCTACCAGCAGAATATAAATACCTTGAGGGAAAAGACTTTTATTTTTGTCTCTATATGCCTAGTTCCTATCATGAAACTAGGCCCCTAGCAGACCCTAAAAATTTTGTTGGAAATGTGATTTTCTTTTTTGAATCTGAGACTTCAATAGTGTGTGACCTCTCTTCAACATTGCACAGCACAGCATCCTTCTGAAGATCATCTTGACGGGCCCTGTCCAACGTTGTGTCATCCTGTTGTATTCATGCTGCAGGGATGCTAGTACTGCAGAATTCTCAACACAGGGGGACTTCACTTCTTTTTTTAAGCACACATCAACATCATTAATGATGTCTTTTCTGCTTAATTCTCAGGCACAAATCACCATTAATAATGTGATATTCCTACTTACAATTACTTTGCATCCTTCCATTATCCTTTAGGTCACCTATAACTCTTCTGAAATAAGTACATTTCAAATTCACAGGCATCAAATACTTCAAAATAATAACAGAGCACTGATCTCATGGATGTGGATACTTCAGAAAATGATATGGATTCAAATCCATCCAAACCTTTTCAACCTAACAGGATCCACTTCCTCACATGAATTATACTTGACAGACATAGATTATGACCCCGGGCAAGTTACTTTATCTCTATGAATCTCAATTTCCTCATTTGCAAAATATATTTATAATGGCCATATATACTTTAAAGAGTTGCTGTGGGGACCAAGTAGAATTATGTAACGTATTTGGTAACTAGAAAGCACTAAGCAAAAATGATTTATTATTTTTCATGAAATTCTCTACAATAAGGCCAGCCAATATATCTTCTCTGTATTTTTCTGTCATTTATTGTGCCCTACAAATTATACTTTGTTGTCTCACTTTTAAAGGTCACCTTGGGTTCTTACTTTTAAACCTTATTATTTATTTCATTGAATATTTTGAATTTATTTCACCGAATATTATCTCAATTACAGGTAAAAAAATTTAACATTTGTTTTTAATCATTTAATTCATGCCTTTTTAGTCTTCAACATTCACTTCCACAAGATTTCGAGTTCCAAATTTTCTCCCCATCTCTCCCCTACCAAGAGGGGAGTGCATTCTGCTTACTTGTCTTTCCCCAATCTGCCCTTTCTTCTCTCACCCCCACTTTCTCTTATCCGCTTCCTTTCTATTTCCTTGTAGGGCAAGATAGATTTCTATACTCTATTGCATGTATATCTTATTTCCCAGTTGCATGTAAAAACAATTTTAACATCCACTTTTAAAACTTTGAGTTTCACATTCTCTCCCATCCTCCCTCCCCACTCACCCTCATTGAAAACGCAAGGAATTTAAGTTATACGTTTGTAGTCATGCAAAACATTTCTATAATTGTCATGTTGAGAAAGACTATCCATATTTCCCTCCACCTTATCCTGTCTCCCATTTATTTTTCCCACTGTTCACTCGCTTCCTCAGTCAATTACTTAACTTTTTAACTCTTTGTTAAGGAGAGCACTCTGCTTCCAATCCCAAGCTTCAGGGATTTTGTGCAGCTGTTTTCAGAGACACTTCTAGTGACCTGCAACTTTTCAGTTCTTCTGAGTTTGTGTGATCAAAGGAGAGATGCTTACTGCTATACTTGTTTTTGCTCTGGTCTATGAGTGGCTATTAGCACTATTTTCTGCCTTGGAACTATGAGGAGATTCCTTCTCCATAACTGCAACAAGTTCCACCTCACTAGTGCTCTTCCTCAACCCAGTACCACCACCTGGGACCGTAACCCAGATCAAGGCATGGGCAAAGCAAGAGAATCCCACCTCAGCACTGGCAAAGAGATCTCTGTAATCCCCCTCTGGTCAGCTGCTTGATCCTCCCACTATCTATGGGCTGAGAGCTCCTGAAGCAGCCACTGCTGCTGCAGTCACTGCTATGACCCTAGGGCTGGGGCCTGATCATGCTCCTTCCTCACCCAAGTCCACCAGACCTTTCCTACTGATCTTCTAAGTTGTCTTTGATGTTTGTGAGTTGAGAAGTCCGAAAACTGCCGCAGCTGTCAGTGATTCAGTCCCCTAAGACCTACTTCTGTTTTGCTGGGTACAGCCCCAGTCTGTGCTAACAGAGCCCACTCTGAATTGAACTCCTTTCCCAGCCTGGTGTAACAGACATTTCCTGTGGACTTTCTAGGTTGTCTTGGGCTAGAAATTTGTTTCATTCTGTCATTTTGTGGGTTCTACTACTCTAGAATTTGTTTAGAGTCATTTTTACAGGTATTTGGAGGGGTTTGGAGGAGAGCTCAAGCAAGTCCCCAAAGGCCCCACCCATCCTAACATTCATTAAAAATATAAGTTCCAAATTCTGTCTTCCTTCCAGTAGTTTCGCCCTCTTTGAGAATTAAATAACTTGATATTGACTGTACACATGAAATCATGAAAAACATTTCCATATTAGCCATGTTACAAAATAAGACACATTTTACAAAAGAAGAAAATTAAAGTTTAAAAAGAGGATGCTTCTATTTACATTCAGAGTTTATCAGTTTTCTCTCTGGAGATGGATAGCTTATTTTCATTATGCATCCTTTAGAATTGTCTTGGATCATTGTCTTGATCAGAGCAGCTAAGCTAAGCACAATTGATCATCTTTATAATATCATTATTACTGTGTACAGTATTTTTCTGTTTCTGCTCACGTCATTCTGCATGTTCATATAAGATTCACTTTGTTTTTTTCTGAAATCATCCTATTCATCACAATAGTATTCCATCACAATTACAAATTGATGGGCATTTCCTCAACTTCCACATCTTTGCCACCACAAAAATAGCTGATATATGTCTGTGTATATGTGTATACACACATATATTTGTACAAATAGATTGTTTTATCATTTCTTTGATCTGTTTAGGATACAGTCCTAGAAGTGATATTGCTAGACCAATGGGTATATACAGCTTTAAAGACCTTTAAACATAATTCCAAAATGTTTTCCAGAAAGGTTGGACTAGCTCATGAGTAATCAGGCCTTTATGAGACAAACTTGCTGCAATTTTCCCCCAGTTTTGAATTTTCCTTCTAATTCTGGCTACATTTATTTCATTTATGAAAAAACTTTTTATTTCATAAAATCAAAATTATTGATTTCCTATCCCATGATTCTCTCTGTCTCTTGTGTGGTCATAAACTCTTCCTATATCTATAGATATGAAAAGTCTATTTTTCTATGTTTCCCTCATTTATTTTTGATATCACCTTTTATGTATAAATCATGTATTTAGTTTGACTTTATCTTAGTATATGATATGAGTTGTTGGTCTAAGTCTAATTTCTGCCAAATTGTTTTTCAGTTTTCCCAGCATTTTTACTTCTCAAGTGGTGAGTTCTTACCTCAAAAGCTTAGTTCTTTGGTTGTATTAAGCAGAAATGACTGTGGCTATTTACAACTGTACTGCATCTATTTCACTGATCCAACACTCTAATAGACAGTACCAGATTGTTTTTATGATTATGATTTTGCATTGTAGTTTAAAATCTGGTACTGCTAGACTACCTTCCTTCACATTTTATGCATTGATTCCCTTTGTATCCTTGACCTTTTTTCCTTTCAGATGAATTTTATTACTTTTTCTAGCTCTATCAAAAAAACTACTTGGCAGTTTGATTGGTATGGCACTAAAGAAGTAAATTAACTTGGGTAGAATTGTCATTCTTATCATTTTGGCTTATCCTAACCATAAACAATTAATATTTCTCTAATTGTAGAGATCTGTCCTTGTTTGTGTGTGAAATATTTTATTTGAAATATTTACACTGATATTCATTAAGTTTACAACATTTTTTCTCTGCTTTTACTCTCCCTAATTTATGCATCAAAACCATATTTGTGTCATAAAAGGAATTTGGTATGTCTCTTTTGTTCCAAAATAGTTTATATGATATTTGGATTTAAATATACTTGTAGTAGAATTTACTTGTCAGTCCTGGGAGTTCTGTTTTTTTTTTCTTAGAGACTTTGTTCAATTTTTTTCTAAGACAGGGCTATTTATATAGTGTATTTTCTGTTAATCTGGACAGTATATATATATATATATATATATATATATATATATATATATATATATATATATATATATATATATATATATATATATATATATATATATAGTTATAAATATTCCTCCATTTCACTTAGGTTGTCAGTTTCACCAGCATATAAGTGGGCAAAGTAATTCCTAATGACTCTGTGTTCTTAAAGAGAATATCTGTAGAATACAAGCTGGCACAATTTCTAAGATTCCAGAAAAGTTTTGACTATCATCTTGTCAACAAACTATATGTGCTTTCTGAAACTGATCATTTGATTATTTACTCTTTGTTCATGGAAACACATAAGACAAATATTGATTCAAAATTATTCTCAGCCTGAGTAACATCTTTTTTTTAATTCTGCAAGTATAATGACAAACTTGCTGGAAAGTGGGCAAAATATAATCAGGATCACATCATTTTTAGGCCATTGACAAACATGAACCTCTAAATGTGAGATCCTTGTTGAGTAACTTCAAGCAAGTATTAATTCGGGAGGCAATGAATTACAGGAATATTGACATTCTTGCTGTAAAATTAAATGGAGAGGCAAAAACAAGTTGTATTTAAATGAAAGAATGGCTCACAAGTTCTCCATGGATTGACCAATAAAGATATTGGTCATGCTGGTTTGTATGATAGGCCAAAAAACAAGAAGAAATACTGTCATAAGATGTTTGGTCATATAATATTGCAGGGGCCATTTATTGCTAAGTAGACCAAAGTGATAAAAATTGCTGCTATGGAGAGACCATCGATTGAAAAAATAAGTAGAAAAAGAAATTCTATGAAGATCATGATAAGACCATCTTAATTATTGCATGCTTTAATATTTGATTTTTTCTTTGAAAAGTTGAGCAAAGACAATGATCTTCTTGAAAATACTTTGAAAAATCTGGTTGAGAAGTATACAATTAGAGAAATCAAAAACTTACAGACTATACAGAAACCTCATACCTATATAGTACAGGCACTTTCTTCCAGTCAGGAGGTGCCAGACATGACAAGGAGCAAATGACATCAATGAAAATTAAAATCAGCTCTATTTTAATACACAGAAAAAAACTGGCTAGCAATGCACTAATCATTCCTGAATCATCTGTCTGTGTATAATCAGACCACTAACTTGTTATAGAAAACAACAAAAATCATTTCCACATTAAACGAAGATTAAGATGAGAAGCTATGGCATGCAACTGAGGAAACCTGAGTTATTTGAAAAGCTATTAATCCCCTCAGATGAGAAATAGATAAAAGAATGACATCAACAAAAATTATCACCATTTCCTCCAGGAAGGCTTAACAAATATATATTATTTACTACAGTGAGTTGACTAAAAGAACCTAGAAACAACTGCATCCTGGAAATACTTGCAACTTCTTGCCCAGTAGAGAGCTATAGCATGTTGCATGAGTCCTACTATAAGTCATTTGTAAAACTATATGAAGAATAGCGAAGATGAAAAGCAATATCCTCTCATAAAATACTAACAAACAGTAAAGATAAAAACAAACGTGTGACAAGAGACACAATAAAGCCAGATCATCCTGAGGGCACTTAAAAGATTAAATTAGAAAGAGAACACACACACGCACACACACACACACACACACACACACACACACACACACACACAGAGTGATCCTTCAATATTTCTAAAACAAACTCTTAAATTATCATGCTGATTCCAGCACATTTGAATTTAGTATAACAATCTTTCATGTTCACATGTAAATAGTTCCTGAACTATCTATTGTGCTCAAAATATACCTTTGCTAGAAATAACACAAGTTTGAGGCAATAATAAACTGACTTAGTATCTTAAAGAGAGTAGGACACCAACATTTAGAAAAAAAGCTCAGACTTATTATTGAAAAGAGTAACTAAAAACACATAGACATTTGCTTCTTTTCTATCTTCTGCATAATTGTATGACAATTATTCCCATATGTAAATGTATAGTAATATGTGTAATATACCTATGTAAATTTGGTTTGAAAAGGAACCAAGTATACTTCTGTAAATGACATTTTATGAGACCATATCTCTATAATCACACAACTCACAGATTTAGAAAATCCAAGATCTAATTATGTTTACTGTGTGTTGAGAGTAGAAACTTTATTTTGTACAATAAAGCCCCACCTTAAATGCTCTCTTCCAGCAAGTTTTCACCCACACACATGTCAAAGTCATATGAGATTCCTTGAAAAATGTGGCAGCAAACCTTTGTTGAAACATCAATGAGGCACAAACCAAGGACATGCATGCTTGTAAAATATATAGGCCACTGTCTTGGAGTAGGCACAGGTTAAAGTTGAAACTGAAGAAAAATTCTCTACAGGTAATGAGGTCCTAATGCTCCTATTTAAAAATGTGATTCTGGTGTTTGTAAGAAGTCTGCAAAGTATTCAAGAGCCTCCTTTACAAGACATATGGTATTTTAAAGTATATGCTAATGTTAGATGCAGAAAAATGGGGAAGGGAAGATGATCTATTAGACAGATTATGCTATGCACTTAGATTGTCAAGACACACACCTACAAACACACATGCATACACACACGTACAGAATACCATCATATGTATATTGAATAAACACTGTGATACTATAAATGAATTGGACTCAGAATAAAATTGGAAAAGGAAATTGTATTATGCATTCAATGGCCTTTAAGCTTCTACCCAAAATAAAGATTCACATTATTCATATCGGTAGTCTTCCAATAATGCTATTGTTATATCATGGAATACAAGAGTCTTTGAAGAATGAAAGTTATAGGTCACTGTAACAGTAAGCACCCCAACATGCACAGGGAGGCCTGTTACCGCAGTTTCTTAGATCTGCATTCATAAAAGGAAAGGTAACTTCTGAGGGGTTAAGAATCACTTTAATCAAACTCAGCACCCTGAACATAAAAGAAAATACAGAGAAATTAGAAGATCAACAGATATGGCTTCCTCTCCCTGAATTCAACAGACAATCCAACTGTCTGACCATAGTTACCAGAGAGGGAAGCATTGACATCTGGGTTTTCAAAGGTGGGGGTAGAGGGGCACTCCTTTAGCAGCTTCCTAGAGACCTTGTCTGGCACTCAAACCTTATTACAAAAACTAAGCTCCAGATTAAAACTTCACCCTCAGAGTATTTATGCATTTTTTATAGCCAGAGGGCATAACCCTCTGACATGGTGCCTCAGTAGAAAAAAGAAAAGGTATTTGGGACTCTCACACAAAACAATTCCCCTAATCAAGCTTCCTACAATGGGCAGGCCCATCAGTGAGTAGGAAAGATTTTCTTTAATCACATTATTCAAACAGAGGCACTTTTAGTAAAATAAAAACAGCAAAAGATCCTAATTTAATTGAGTAGCTTGAAACATATTACCAATAAATTAATGTTCAAGGGAAGCTATTTTAAAGAATCGTGCTAGATGTCTATGTAAAGAAAAATAGAAGAGCCAAAGAATGACCAGAAAATAGAAAACCAAATGGCTCCATTGTTATCCACAGAATGCCAAAAGAAATAAAAGAAAGTCCCCAGAATGATGGACATATGGTCTATGGAGAATTTGTAGCACATAGACAAGAAGACAGCAGATTAATAAGGCATAGATAAGTGTATCAGCACCACTGAAAAGTGGACCCCACATAAATAAGATCAAAGTGTTTCAATGATATTTACTATAAGATTTTATTATACTTATTTCAGTAATGGTATTATTCTCTATTTCAATTTTAGTTATTTTCTAAATTTATGTTTTCTTCCTAAATCATGATTATAAACATTTCAGGGAAAAAGAACATTTTTATGTCCTTTAATCTCCAGATATGACTATAGCCTCTCAAAAGCAAAGTTCATTTTCTTTATAGTCTTGCAAAACCTTGCACTATATTAGTCACATATTAGGTAATCAATATCATTTAACTGAATCACTATATTTCACAGGAATTTGAAGCTCATATATCAGTTGAACTGAATTTTTCCAACTAAAAGTCGATCTCAACTGATACCAAAATCTCTTATAGCATACTACTTCAGAGCAGAGATTGCTTAGTGTTTCTTCTTTGTATACATACTGTCTAGCATAGTTATATGCACATAAGAGGCAAAAATATTTATTTAGTTGAAGTGAATCAAATTGAAATATAGGTCAAACTACTTAAAATTGCTACTGCTCTTAGCAGTTGAAGCTAAGAAAAGATTTTTCACTAGCTTACTCCTAAGGATATATGTTGACCTCAATTTGGGAAAATATTTTTTTTTCACTCTGAAGAATAGCTTCAATTCCTTGTTATATGTTACTTATTTAAGATATTCTAATTTAGAGAATTCTTTTTTTTAATTTTCTCTCCTGCCAGATGGGTCAGGAGGAGAAGTGAGGCTGGTGACCTGCACAGCCCTCCCTCACTGAAAACAAAGTCAAGTGCAAGTCACGTCATCACTTTGCTAGTGGCATGGTCTTCTTTGAAAATGAAGGATGGATACAACCTGTGAGTAGACTGAGCTGCCTAAGTGGGGACCCAGCTAGCAGGGTGATGGACCTCACCCTCTCTTCTGTCTTCCTCTTCCCTTCCTTCTCCTGTCCAAAGGAATGTAAATTTGGATGGCCAGAGGCTGCCCAGTTAACTTGGGCCTTACTAGCTAGATGTCTCCCTTCCCTTCCCTTCCCTTCCCTTCCCTTCCCTTCCCTTCCCTTCCCTTCCCTTCCCTTCCCTTCCCTTCCCTTCCCTTCCCCTCCCCTCCCCTCCCCTTTCTTCCCCTCCCCTCCCTCCCCTCCCCTTCCCTTCCCTTCCCTTTCCCAAAACATTAAACCCAGTGCTTTCTGAATTCCCTAGATTGGATAACAATAGGTCCCACCCAAGCTCTACTTATGACTGTTTTTGGAACCCTCCTGGCTTAGAGTGACTATCAGTAGTAACAGTTTCTCTTTCCCTCCCAGCCTGATTAATTGTTTCATTTACTCATTAAAGTGGCCACTCCCTGACTACTTCTTAATGAGGCCTACTCAATGAATGGGGATTACCTCTCTCTAAGTGAGTACCTGAAAAGACCTAGCCTAAAAAGGTCAAGGTCTTCCAATGCATCCTGAACCATCTTCAGCCATCCTGATAAATATCTGTTCACTGGATCCAGATGGCTCAGGAGGAGAAAGTGAGGCTGGTGACCTGCACAGCCCTCCTTCACTCATACAAAGTCAAGTGCAAGGCATGTTATCATTTCTCTGATGTCATGGTCTTCCTTGAAAAGAAATAACAAACACATTTTCTCTCCTGCTCCCTTTATTTTCCATCTGCAGCCTGCAGCCAGGCTTGCTTTCAACTCTATGAAACAAGAAATATCCTGGTCTCTGTCTCCTTTCCCACTTAGTCCCACCTTTCCAACTTCTTTTTGTGTGCTTCCTCTCCTGTCTTAGATTGCAATCTCCCTCAAGGCAGGAACTGTTTTTTTTTTTTTTTCTTCTTATTTATATCACCAGCACTTAGCATACTGGCTGGCACATATTAAGTTCTTAATAAATTTTTAATTGAAGCCAGAGACTGTTTCTTGTTTCTCTAGGTATCATCAGCCCCTAACCTACCAAGGTCTTGAATATAGAGAACAACTACTAATTGTTTTATCGAATCATATAGTCTGACCATGAAATACAGAGAATAAAATATCTCCTATGTATTAACTTTTTCTTGATTCTAAGACAGTTTTTGATGCCATAGAACAAAACCTGAAAAGATGTCTTCAAGTACTGAATTCAAGTGAGGCCCAAAGCAAAGAAGTCTGGTTTCAGGTGTTTACCAGTGATATGTAAAGCAAAGGGGCAGTGAAGGGTACTGAAACAAAGAACCTTAATCAGATCACAGCTGGAGTTACCTCCCAAGTCTGTCACTTTTCTAGCTTTGTGTTTATGGCCAACTCATTCAAACTCTTCAAACTTCAGTTTCCTCATCTGTAAGACAAATTTCTATGCTGTCTATCTTTAAATAACTTTTGGGGGGAAAACATTTTAAACCTTAAAGTTCTACAGAAATGTGATCTCATAATGAAAGAATTTTCAATATGGAGTTTTTTCTAAATATTCCTTTATACAGTTCTTATACTAACTGTAGCCCCAGAATGAGACAGAACCTCCTTAAGGAAGTTTATAACAAAGAATGTCCTGACCATCCTCACTGAATGGACATACATTACATTTTCAAAAAGTAGATTATCACATGTACCTGAGAAGAGAATATAGAAAAAGACTAACTTTTTAATTACTATCTTATTAAAATTTATTTTTCTTTTAACTTTTTCTGTCTTTCACTTTTAAATCACCTTAATTTATCAGTGTATCCCTCCTCATTCTATTCAGACAGCCATTCTATATATGAAAGAATTAAAAAAGCAAGAAAATAAGTTTAGCAAAATAAACTAATACATCAGCTAATTGAATGTTATTTGAAGTGTTCTATCCCCATTTTTCTCCTGCCTCTGCCAAGAATTAAGAGAGGTATCTTTTCTTATCTCTTCTTTGGGACTGACCATGGGCATTATAATAATTTAAAATAAGTTTTGAATTTTTCAATCGTTTCATTTACATTTTGTGATCATTGTATATATTCTTTTCCTAGTTCTTCATTTTTTCATCAAATGATGCAAGTCTTCCCATGTCTCTGTATTTTTCATACTGGTCATTTCTTATAACTAATACCCAATTGCATTCATGTATCTCAATTTGTTGTGTTATTTCTCAATCTATTGGCATCTGTTTTGTTTCCATTTATTGTCTATCACAAAAAGTACTCATAAATATTTTGGCACACATAAGATTTATCTTATACCTAACAAGGGGTTCTTTGGGTAAAGCACTATGAAATCTTAGTCACATTCTTAAGCATGCCTCCAAATTCCTTTCCAGAATGATTGAATGAACTTCCAGTTCCAAAAATAGTGGGTTAGTTTTGCCCATATTTCCACATGCCCAGCAATACTGATTTTTCCCATGTTGCTTTTATTCATCTCTAATTTTCTGGGTACGAGAAAATACCATCGAGTTGCTTCTGTGTATTTTTCTAATTGCTAGTGATCTGGTTTAATCTTTTTTTAAACTAAATTATTGTATTTGTTTTCAGTGTTTGACAATCAATTCCATATACCTTAGATTTTTTTCCCCTCCCTCTCTCTCATTTGCCTTCCTTCCCCACTCCCTCTCCACTCCCTCCCTTAGATGGTGTACAATCTTATATAGGTTCTACATGTACATTCCTATTAAATATACATTGCATAGAGAATTAAAATGAATGGTAAAAAACATAAAACAAAACAAAACATAATTCAAAAGAAAATGATCTGTTTCTTTCTGTGATCCAATTCCATAGTTCTTTCTCTGGATGTGGAAGACATTTTCCCTCAAGAGTCTATTGGAAATTTTTTAAGTCCTTGCCTTACAATGAAGTACTAAGTCTAACAGAAAAATTTCTCGCACACTGTGTTGTTGTTGTGTACAGAGCTCTCCTGGTTTTGCTCCTTTCACTAAGCCTCAGTTCATATAAGTCTTTCCAGGCCTCTCTGAAGTGTTCTTTTTCATTGTTTCTCATAGCACAATAGTATACCATTATGTTCATATACCATAACTTGTTCAGCCATTCCAGGTCTAATCTTTTATATGGTTGTTAATAGTGTGCTAGTCTTCTTTTGCGAACTGTTATATTCTTTGGCTATGTATCAATCAAAAATGTCATTTGGTCTTCAGAAATTTGTGTTAGTTCCCTGTGTCTTATTAAATATCAGGACCTTATCAGAGATATTTGGTGTAAACTTTTTCCCATAACCAATAGCTTTCCTTCATATGCAAGTTGCATTAATTTATTCATGTAAGACCTTTTGAACTTTATATAACTGAACTATTTTATTTTTTTCTTTTGTTACTACAGCTATCTTTTGTTTGGATAAAAGTTTTTCTCCATCCATACCCACAATATATACTAGACCCAGTTCTCTTCTGATTTTTTTTTTTATGGTTGATGGTGGGAATAATATTCTAACCTCTTTCCCCATGCAAATAAACATAATTTTTTTTTCCCAAAAATATATTGCAACCATCCTCAAGCTTTGATTGGATCTGGGAAATAAAGGTTGCAGGATATTGGCGTAACTTCCTGCTTGCCCATGCATACAACAGATACAGAGAGCTCCAGGAATCTTCTGAGGCTTTACTGGTTAAAGAAAAAATGAGGGGAGGGCATTCAGGCAACAATGACTCACTCAGCTCAAGCTACTCAAGATTCTGTCTTCAATTCATATCTTTGTTGCTCATCCTCCTGTCATTGCTAAGTAAATATAATTTGCTAACTTTTGAATGATCTATTAATATCTCATAATAATACCAATATTTAACTTAAACTACCAGAGAAATAGATAGAATCAGGAACAGGCCAAAAACACTGTGAGCTTTAATATCCAGATCATTTATCAATTTTCAGTATGTTATGGTATATAATATAAAATGATCAACTAAATCTAACTTCTAGTAAACTGCTTTCAGTTTTTCCCGGCAATCCTTGTCAAGTGAGGTGGTCTGCGCCCAATAATTGAGATTCTTGAGTTTATTTAATTTTGAATTATTGAGTTCAATTGCTTCTGATTCTTCCAACATTCCTCTCTAATTTAACCAGTGTGACATAGTTTTTATGGCTCTTAGTATAACTGACTACTGACAATGTTTTCCCCCTTTATTTCTTTGGATTTTTTTATTATTTCTCTTGAGATAATAAATTAGACCTTTTGTTCCTTCAAGCGAATTTTGCTATTATTTTGTCTATCTATATAATGTAACACCTTGGTGATTTGATTTATATAACACTAAATAACATACACATTTTCAAAAAGAAAAGCAAAAGTATTGAGTGTTTATAGCTTGACAGGAGATGTACTGTGATGTAATGGATAGAAGGCAATCTCAGAGTGAGAAAGACCTAGCTTCAAGTCTTGCCTCTGGAAATTACTAGCTACATAACCATGGGCAAATCAATTAACTTCTCAGCTCCCCAGGCAACTCCCTAAGACTTTAAGCTGCAGATGAATTATTGATTTATATTAGTGGGGAAAACCAAAACAAGACAAAACTGTTTATCCTATAAAGTTGCCTTTTCTAATGAAATCTCAAGTCCAGATGTCCCATTTTATACTCTCCCACCCCACCAGAAGTTTCAAATATAATATTTTAAAATGCTTTGTTTGTGCATTTGAAGTTTTTGCTAAAGGTAACTGAGTTGGTTGTTATTCTTCAGTCATGTCTCACTCTTTGCAATCCCATTTAGTGTTTTCTTGACAAAGATACTGGAGTGATTGGCCATTTCCTTCTCCAGAGGAAACAAAGTTTTCTTGTCGTCATCATTATTGAGATGTTTCAATCTTATAAAACTCCTCATGACCCCATTTGGAGTTTTTTTTGTCAGAGTTTGCCATTTCCTTCTTCATCTCGTTTTACAGATGAGGAAACTGAGATAAATAGTGATTTGTCCAGGTTCACATAGTCAGTAAGTGTCTGAGGCCAGATTTGAACTCAGGAAGATGAGTCTCTGACTTCAAATCTAGCATTCTATGCAGCATGCATAGTTTAGAATATTTTAGTTTAGAATATTTTAAAATGAGTATTTTTCATATTATGACATACCACTGAACAGAACATCTTATGAAGCTAGTCATTTAAAATTCTCTCAATTGTGCTATGTAACTCACTATAAAATGGCAAAGACATGTCATCCATTAAACAGACTACATGTGATCAAAAACAATTTGCATATAAGAAATGGAGTAGTCCCATTATTAATAAATAAGTCATTAATCATTCTCTCCAGGTTGCACTTCTGACTCTTCTCCACAGTACTTTCTCTACTATATCCACATGCTAAGTCCTTTCCCTTATCACCCCCAAACCTTTTTATCTCCCTTTCACATACATCTTCTTCCATTACAGTTTCAGCTTGTTGAGGGGAGAGGCATTCTTTCTGCTTATATTTGTAGTACAGTATCTGGCGCATAGAAAGCACTTAAGAAATGCTTATTGACTTACTGACATTTTTGACTAAAAAATTAGTAGAACTGGTCATTCACTGAAAATGAAAGCCAATAGATAAATAATCCAGAAAAGTGTACTAGTCTCCTCAAGAAAGAAAAAAGAATAGGAGATAGGACTCCTCAATGGTGAATGCTAAAGTAGAATTTGTGTTAAATATTAAAAGAGTCTCAGAAGAAGAAATGACATGGAAAGATTATTCTGTGTTCTAAGTAATAATTTTTAAAGACTATAAATACCGGACTTAGTCTATGGAATGTCATGGACCCTGCTATCACTTTAGATTACTGTTACATCTATATAATAAATAATGTCTTTTTAATTCCACAACTATTGAGTTGCTATTACAGTCAACTAACTTTTATTAAGCATCTGTCAGGTGCCAGGCACTCTAAGGATACAAAGAAAGGCAAACAAACCAAAAACAACTACACAGTTCCTGATCTCAAGGAGTTAATAATCTAAAAGAGTAGATAGCATGCAGACAACTATATGTGGTTCACTTGGAAATAATTAATAGAAGGAACATACTAAGAAAATCTGCAGGGCAAAAGCCCTGATGGTAAAATTTTATAATTAAAGATAAAAGTCACCAACCTGGTGATCCAAAGTAATTTGGAGTTTCTCAAGATTTCTGATACAAAAATTCTTAAAAGCATTTTTATGTCTTCATTGTCCCACAAATACACAACTGGATCCCATATCAATCCACCAGGGTTTGGGGTGGGGGGAGGGAACAAAGTTCAATGGAATTGTTCCAGGTATATTCCACGGAGTGACGATTTACACTAGTGATGATTGGTGTTGTGAGGATATAAGACTGAACTCACACCTCCACAGTTGCACTGTTGTCTGCCACTGCCCATTACAGCACACCAGAACTTCTCAGCAGCACAACCCTGACCAAACATCTAAAGGAAATTTGTCCACAGGAGAATTAGGACTTCTATACCTAATTTGTCAGGTCATGTTCAACCTTTCCAAAGACAATAAAAGAAACTGACCAGTCTGATCATAGGCCCATTTTCCATATATTAAGCGGAGTTTATTTATTTTTTTATCTTTTTCTGCGTTTGTATCCTCTGTCATCATAATAGGTTTTTAATGACGAGATCTTTTTTGATTGATTGCTCATTCTTCCAGTCTCTTTCTTGACTTCAGGCTTTATGTTAGGGCTGAACTCTGCACGTTTCTGAAGAGACAGTCTGGATTGATCCAATCCTATTATTCAGTATGTCAAGGACAGCTCAGACCAGTGACCTGGGAAATTTCAGTGCTCTCCATACTGGACTGATCCAGGGCAAGTCAGATTGCTGCTTCCCAGCTCATAGCTATACAATTTCCTCACCTGTGTTAGGATCTGTGAAACAGTAAAATTCTTCTGAACTCATCACTATCTGCTAGCTGAGAAACTCTGCTGGCTCTGAGTGACAGACTTACAGGCTTCTCTTTGGTCTGGGATTCCCACCATGGTTATCCTTTTTCAATTTTCAAACTGGGCTAGAAGGTGGAACTGAGACCCTCTTCTGCTCTTTGGGGGTTCTGAACTACACTTCTTGCTTCTAAATCTAATCCTCTCTTTTCTCTCTCTTCTTCCCTCTTTTTAATTTAGTATTTTATTTTTCCCAAATTACATATAAAAACATTTTAACATTTTCTTTTAAATATTTGAGTTCCAAAATCCCCCCTTCCCTCCTCACTCCCCCCGCCCCAATTGAGAAGTCAAATTGATACAGGCTATACCTGTGTAATCATGCAAAACACATTTCCATATCAATCATGTTGCAAGAGAAAACAAAGACTAAATTTTCTTTTAAACCAAGAAAAACAAAGATTAAAAAATATGCTTTGATCCATATTCAGACTCCACCAGTTCTTTCTCTGAGGATAGATAGCATTTTTCACCATAAGTCCTTCACAGTTGTCTTGGATCATTGTTCCTATGATTTGACCAGTGGTTGATTTCTGAGTGTTTTTTCTTAAATCTCTTTTTCTACATATTGACAAATCTCTTGCCTCCCCTGGTGCTGCAACATGATGAAGTGAGAACATTGATGGATTTGGAGTTAGAATAACTAAAAGTTAATCTCTGTGTTAGTACTTAATTATAATCTTTTGGCTGTATTTTATAGTTAATAAAATTGAGTCTGGGAACAGTAAATGACTTATCCAGGGTCACATAGGTAGTAAATGTCAGAAATGGGTCTTCCTTACTCCAAATTTATTTATCTAGCACTCTCACACACCACCCTAATTAGTTAACTCATCTATAAAATGAGTGGTGGGGGTGATGGGACAGGAAGGGAAGGTTAACAGGGAACTAACTACATGATCCTTAAGGTTTCTTCTCACTCAAAATCCAATTTTCCATATCTCCCTTCATGTACTATGGCTTTCCTTTTCCTAGAGTAATTTGTTTATTAGGTCTGAACCTGGGTTTAGCCCCTCGTGAGAACAAGAGGGAAAAAAGAGGAAATGAAGAAAATGAAATATTCTAATGAACCGAGAACCATGTCAATCTGTTTACATATGGCTAAAAGGCATAGAGGCATAAGAGAGGACCAAACTGGGCGCCCATGTAAATGTAAGCAAGTCCCTTAACCTTGTTGAGCTTGTTTCCTTGTCTCAAAAATGTGCAAAAGTGGACCTGAGGTACCTACCCCAAAGTGATGGTGCAAGCCTCATAGCAGAATGGAAACATCAGTTCTAATTAATACATGGTTGGTGATTCCTTACTGCTCCTTAAACATAAAGAATGTGTAATAGTCCTTCTGAAGAGGTTTGGGTTAGCTGCTTTGTTAGAGGAAAATAAGCTGTTACAGACTGTGAAAATTGTATTTGTTCCCATATCTAGGAGAAAGGAAGTTAACATAATATCAAGATTGTAAGGTAGAGTTCTTTTATCCTGTAGCTGGAGTTTTAAGGATCTCTCAAGCCAGAGGTGATAGAAACTACAGAGAAGAGGGAGATGGCAGGACACTCCATGTACACACAAACACACAAACTTGGATCAACAGCAAGGTAATCCTTGGTGGTGGCAAAGACCGCAGCAAAATTGGCAGTTCGCCTCCTCAAATCCATGTCTAAGGGAAACTTGGCGAAACCAAGGTCAAAGAGGCAAGAAGGGAAGGTATAAAAGTGTCATTTTTTAAATTAAATTTTATGGTTGTGGTTGTTGTTTTTATTGTTTACATGAGAGGCCTTCACTGAAGAGGCTGGAATGCTGAGGTGAAGAAACAAGAAACAGAGGAAATGAAGGTTGTTGTCTCCCTGTCTCCAGTCCAGGGCAGCTGACAGCTACTTCTAAGCCTATCTTTTGATTCTTTTAAGGAACATTTTTAAAATAACTTAAACATCTATGGTGGACCTATCATTTTTATTTCCTGGTATCTTTTTTTGACTTTTGGGATAGTTCTGGAAGCTACAGAAGAGAAAATTATCTTTTGTAGACCAAAGCTGGCATCTTAATACCCCAGTGCATTGTTAGAATGTTTCCTCTCTAATTTGGAGCATGATCACAAGCCATTCATATGTTTCATAACCACATGACAGTGGCAGAATTGTAGCAAACTTGGGGCCTTTTAATCTATCCCATAAGAACACAAGCCTACACTTGTGATTTCCCAGTAACTGTAAATGTTACATTGGCCTCGACAGTTTTTAATTGCTAAAACATAATTATATTCCTTTAAAAGGAAGGTAAAAAGTGTTTGAAAAATAAATTTTCTCACTAATTGGGATCTAGCCATATCTCATTCTACTTCTGTCCAAGGTATTTAGCGGTGTGGCTTCTACTAAAATGATGTCTGTGATAAGAATACAGTAAATGCCCCAAGATCAATGGAGATTTAGCGTAAAAAGACAGCAGAATGGAAGAGGATGATTGCATTCATTTACTTGGCAAAAATGCCAAATACATGCAGAGTGCTATGCTACGTGTAGGTTCTTTCCCACCTCCTTCACATACTTGCAAAACAGTTGGAGGTTTTCAAATGATTCTATAATAGGCTTAGAGAACCTTAAAGCAGGAGAAGTCATCTTATCCAATTGACTCATTTTGCAGATGGTTGAGGAAATTGCGAGAGCAAAGTGTTGCCATACTACCTTATCTAAGTAGGACAGTAATGCCCAGATTTTTAATGTAGGTAGAAAAGGGTAGGCTTGGTCTGTTATTCAGCTGAGGGAAATCTTTCTTCTGAATTGACTCTGAAATGCTGGTTGGTTGCAGTTCTATTAAGCACTCAGATGCTACAGAAACTCTGTTTCAGATAAAGCACAGTTCAGAGGCTACCTAGGTCAGGTAGCCTTCACCCAATTGTTGCTTATCAATGACCTAGCCAAACTTTTTCTCAGTTACTTTTGTTGTGCTTAGCTAATTTCCTTATGCATTTGTAATGTCTAATAACTTGAATATAGCATGATATGAGAGGTTTGTACCCAAATCATTTGTGTTCTGAAGAATACATGGATAAATGTGAGTATAGCTGTATAAATCAATAATAATGATGCCAAGGAAATCTGTTCCTTTAAGGCCACTATATAAATTTTAAAATGAAAAAATAAATAGAGATGATTTGGAGAATGTTCATTGAGTTAAAAAATGTTAACGGATATAGGTAATTATCATCCTAAAAAGGACATGAACAACAAAATATCAAGTAACCAGAAATCAAGTCATTGGGAGCATTAACTTAACAGATAATTTTCACCTTTGTTACTGCATTTGTAGAAGGAAAGGAGAAATGATCGCTAAAAGTATAATAGCATGAATTTTATAAGACAACAAAAGATGACCAAAAAAATTTTATAGGATCTATTCTATAGATGATATCAAGTTAGTGAAAACCCCTATATGTTCCGGAACATTCTTAATCTTATATGATAAATATTGTTGTTAACAGTGTCAGCTCTGAGGCATTGGAGTTCTGTTATCAGAGGAACACTATATTATGTTTGTTATAATGCACTTGCTGAGGCAGAAAAACATAACGCATTTTGCAAATATTTTCTAAGGAAGAGGCAATAAGTTCTCAGTTGTATAGGGCTTTAAGGTTTGCAAGTATCAGCTGTTCTATCAATTAGCTGGGTGACATTCAACTAGTCATTTAACCCGTCTGATTTTTTTTTTGAATAAGTGAATTTAATTAGGCTTAATTTTGCTCATGTACAAAACAATGTGCTTGGACTAACTGCTCTATAAGGTCTCTTTCATCTCTGAAATTCCATTCTATTGATTAAATTAAAAGGAGGCTTTTAGTTAACTAGAAATTCAGTTAATGAGATTTCATTTTTCTTAAGGATAAAAGCAACTCATATTTATGTAGTTCTTTACAAAACACTTTGCTGTCAAGCTTGTTAGCCTCAAAGCTTTTTAGTTGATGGGGATTAAAAGATGATCAAGGATAAGAATAAAGATCTCTAATACATGTTGTGTGTGTGTGTGTGTGTGTGTGTGTGTGTGTATGTGTGTTACATCCTTGTTGGTTGTTGAGTGGTTTCAGTCATGTTGACTCTTCATGAACTCAATTGAGGTTTTCTTGGAAAAGATTCTAGACTGGCTTGCCATTTCCTTCTCCAATTCATTTTCCACATAAGGAAACTGAGGCAAATTGGATTAAATTACTTGCCCAGAGTCAACAGCTAGTAAGTGTCTGAGCCCAGATTTGAACTCACAAAGATGAGTCTTCCTGACTCCAGACTGGGTGCTCTATCTACAGTGCCACCTAACTGCCCTATATGATATATATATATATATATATACATATATATATATTTATATTTATGTACATACACACATATATATACATATATACACACATATATATATGCATGTATGTATATATATGATTATATTTGCATATGGAATATGTATAAGATACATACAAATTTTTTTCTTAAGTACTTTTCTCACAAAAACCCTGTGAGGTAGGTAGAAGTCAGTTAACAAATAAGCATTCATTAAGCATCTATTATTTATAGCAGTCTGCTAACTACTATTTACATAAGAGAGTCAAAACACAGTCCCTGCTCTCAAATACCTTATAACAAAACATGCAAACAACTAGGTATAAACAAGATGTACCCAGGATAAATTGGAAATAACAGAGGGAAGGCAGCAGAATAAAGGACTGGGAAAGGCTTGATACAGAAGATGGAACTGCAGGGAAATCAAGAGGAGAGATGAGGAGGAACAGTATTATGCATGGCTGGCAGCAAGTGAAAATGCTCAGCCAGTTGATGTAATATTTAGTGCAAGGAATGGCAAGGAGGCCAACGTCACTGATATATAAAGTACTTTGTTGAGAATGTAAAGCATAAGAAAACTAGAAAGATAGAAAGAGACCAGGTTTTAAGGGGCTTTAAAAGCTAAACAGAGAATTTTGTATTTGTTACTGAAGGGCCCCTGGGAACCACGGGGAGTTGAATAGGGAGGTGATGTGAGGATGCCATGGTCAGATTTTCATTTTAGAAAATTTGACAGCTAACAGGATGATGGACTGAAAGCAGAGAGACAAACCAGCAGGCCATAGCAACGGGCCAGGCATGAAGTGACAAGGACTTGCATCAGAATAGTTGCAGTATTAGAGGATGGGGGTGGGAGGGAGGAGTATATTATTATGTTCATTTTCCATATGAAGAAACTGAAATTCACAAACTTCCTTTGCATAACAAAGCTAGTCAATATCAGAGCAGGAATTGAACCCTGTTCTGTGACTTGTGACTAACAACAGTGTTCCTTAAAGCTTCACCACTGTCGATAACAATAAGTATAATAAGAAGTGATGTGGTGTTTATGGATTATCAACCATTTTCCATAATGATTTCATTTGATTGTCACAACAACCCTGTAAGTTAGGTAGTACAGGTGTTCATGTGCCTCTTTTAAAGATGAGTCACTGAAAGAAAAAGTGACTTTCCCAGAGTCACAACAGCACACAGGGTAACAGTTGGAACTGCATTTCCATTATGCTATGTCTACACCCAATGTTTACTTGACTACACCATTGCCACCTCTAGTTTTCTGATTAATTTAGGCATTACTATGCAAACCACCAAACTGCTCATCAAACTCTGCTAAACACAGGAAAAATGACCTAGACACAGTTCCTGCCCTCAAGGATGCAGCATGTTACTATGGTGATACTTTCCATGTTTTTGTTTGCCATCTGAGAACGTTGCACATGCAGTGAATTGCTTCAGTTTCTCTAGGGCTGCAGCAAAGATAGTTGCACTGACAGCAAGGTTTGGGTTGAATCATAGCAGATATGCTTAGATCTCTGTTGGGATTGGAAGCTCAATTCCGTGTGGACGGTCTCGGGCGGGTAAAAGTGGGACTTCTAAATCTTAGAGTCTTACGAGGCCCTCCATGAACAGCGGGGATTGGAGAAGGTCAGACTGAGCTAGCTCGGCTAGCTCGGGTATTTCCACCTCTCCCCGGGAGATACGTGATGGGTGGAGTCTCCCTGCCCTCGAGGTCATCCCAGATCTGGGCACACTATTGTTATCTAACAGCACGGTATTCAGATGCAAACTGTGCGGCTGAAGGTTAAGTAGGATTGAGGAAGCCTGAAAGCTCTCTTAGCACGTGAGGAGCCAAGGGGACAGTAGGCTCCGCTTTTCTTCTTTCCTCTCTCCCCTCCCCCTCTCTCCCCGCTTGTACTTCTACTTCCAATCCCTTAAGATCTTAGCCTCCTTAAGAAATCTCCCCCTCTTCCTCCTAAGGAAGACCCCCCTGCACTTGTAACTAGACCCTGAAATAAAGCTCAACCCTTGTTCGACTCTGGAACGTCCTTTCTCTCATATGAGCATCTGGTTTTGGCCAACCGAAGACCTCGGAGGTGAGGTAAGAAGACTCGGGTAGCCCACACAGGCCTCTAGGCCTGGCAGATCTCGATACAACAAGTCCAAACTGTATGGTGTAGCTGTTGCTTTCCATTCATTTCCCCCCCTCAAAACTGGAATTTTTCATTTTATTTTTTCATTTATGAAATAATATAGACATTTCTATAACAGAATAGAATACAGAATTATGTCTGCCTGAGGAAATGATTATTTCTTAGCATTTTTTTTCTGTTCATTGTGTTCAGTTGTACCTAAAATGTTGAAAAATAAAAATTTAAAGACCTTTTTAGAAGTCTCAGGCTGGGTGCAGTTTAGGGGGAAAATGAGGAGAAAAACTCAATGAGAAGCACTGAGCTACTTAAAGAATCTATTCTGAAGAAAGTAAATTTTGCACCAAAGTTAAATGTAACAACAGAGAAGAAACAATGAATAGTTGTCAAAGTGTGATAGCACACTTTTTCTCTGATGGAGGTGGGGGAAGAATGAAATGAAAAAGACAATTAAAAGGAAAAACAAAGAGAACTAATCTTTATATAATGCTTTGTATTTTTTTCCTTATAATAACATTGAAAGGAATATTGTGAGTCATCTTGTCTTTGTTTTACAAGTGAAGAAATTTGGGTTCATGTAGGTTAAACGACCTGCCTGTAAGCACTCTGCGAGTCATTACAGGATCTAAAAGCAGAATTTAGGTCCTCTGCTCTCAACATGCCATCTCGGCACTTTTATGCATTCAGATCCACAGTGCTGCTTTATTTGGCAGCCAGGTGCATAGTGAATAAAAAGTTGGATTTGGAGCCAAAATAGTCTGACTTCAAGTCCTACCTCACTTTACCCTCATCAAGTCACTTAAACTCAGCCTCAGTTCCTTCATATGTATAATATGGATACTAGCAGTAGCACATAGCTCACAGGTTTATTATGAAGATAAAATAAGATGACATATAAAGGGCTTTGCAATCTTTAAAGTGCTATATGAATGTGAGATTTTTTTTTTTCTAAAAAACAATTCCTTTTGTCTAACCCTGAAGGAAAGCATGTAGGATCATGGCACAAAGAAGAATTGTAGCAGGGGAAAGATCTCATAGAAAACAACAAAATAAAATCTAGGAGAGTCAACAGAAGGAGATAAATCTTGGGGCAGAAATGGGAGTGTTGCAAAGACAATGCAGACAGAACCCATTCTCTGAAAGAGATCAGACTCAAAATGCAGAATAAAGCATTTTTGATTCTTTTGAGATGGCTAATGCATGAATTTGCTTTTATTGACTATGCATAATTGATGTGAGGATTTTTTTTTTTCTTTTTGTTGCTGCAGAATGGGAGGAGGAAAAGTAAAGAAAAAGAGAGAAGATAAATACTATTTTTTTTAAAAAGATAACTGTACTTCTAATGTTGAGTTAGTGAATGAGATAGACTCACTCATCCATACTCACATTGACTTCACTACATGACTAATTAACTTGAACTTGGTTGTATTGATCTTTTCTTGGATATATGTTACTCCTAGAGAATCAAAGTTGTGCCAATCATCCAAGAGTTCTCTGTAGGCTATTACCCATAACAAGAATGCACTAACTTCTCACCTCCATCTTCTCTAATACCTGGCTTCCTTTGATATTCAATTCAGTTTCACCTTTTATATTCACCCAGTACTATGAAGTTACCTTGTACTTAACCTGTTTTAAATTTTCTATGTATGGGTTCTATCCCTAAAAGAATGCAAATTTTTTGAGGACAGGGACTGATTTTTTTTTTGTATCTCTAGCACCAAGCACGGTGTTTGGAACATAGAAGTATTTAATAAATATGTAAGTGAATGCATAAGTAAATTAATCAAATATTCATCTATGTAGCATCTCTAAGGGCTTCCATCTCACAGGTTCCAAATGCTAGTATCCCTCTGAGGAAGAATACTAGAACCCAGGGCCATCATCCTCTCTGGGCAGATACTAAGGCAGGAGAAATTGTTTTCCTAGAAACCAGTCTCCCTGTGTAATTGTAATTGAAGATTTAGTCACTTAAAATTGAACATAGAATTGGTGCTCCAATCTCAACTTACCTAACTTTAGTCTCACTCGTTCAGAACAAAAATTTGGGCCTATGGTAGAATATGTCTATTCATTTACAACTTCACACTTTGTTTTCTTTCTTCTGTTTTATTCACATCAAACTCCAACACAAACCAATCCAAAGACTGTTTATTGGAAGGACTATTTATTTGATATTTCATTGGCAACGCTCTGTAATTATTCTCTGATCAAGTTTTTTCAATGCTATTTTAAAACAATCAAAAAAAATGACTAGAAAAGCCTAGAATAAGCTAGAGAATGCCCTAAATGAACATTTAACAAAGTCATGCATCGGTGAGGTACACAACAAATTCAACAACTTAAAGAAAAGGACTAGAATAAGCAGAGATAGAAAGTAGCTGATAAACTAGGGGCACATTAAGTGAAAACGACTAAAAATATATTGTATATGAATATAATAACGTACTATTTTTCAGACAAAATAATGACTTAGGAATTCAGAGGAACAAGAACAGTTACATAAAAAGTTAGAGTAACAAGGAGTCTAGAAAAAATGTCATATATTATAGAAATATATAAAAGAAATGTATGTGTTGCACTAGAATTAAATGTTTAACATATATATGTATATGTATTTGAGAAAGGAAACAAATGTAAGTATATAATAACTACATGTATTGATAATGTATTTTTGCTTATCGTTAATGTAATTTCGTTTCTTGATGGGAAATTTTTTCCCATCCAATAATAGGCGCATGTGACCAGCCTGGGTCGCATGGAAGTCTGAGTCACATGGAGCCTCTGGTGGGAGGAGCTTGCTGAATGGGTGGAACAGGAAGAGGTGGAGCTAGAGCAGAGCTGAGAGAAAATTTGGTCAGAGCAGTCAGAACTAAGGGAGAGAGAGAAAAGCAGGCAGGTGGCTACTGTGAGTCGGAAAGCTTGTTTGTGATTTTGTTTAATGGAGCCGCTTTGTGGGAAGTCAAACAGGGGAAGGCTTGGGGACAATGTTGCCCTCTGCATTGTTATTGTATATAGATTTTTTTGCTACTATTATGGATTTGGCTTTCTGATATCTGAATAAATGTTTTGGTTCTGTCTTCCATGTGGAGAGTCTGTGGTATTTCACGATTCAGAATTGCCCTAGCATATTCATGGCTGTCATAGGCACTGGAGCTATTTTTCACATTGGTGCTACACTACACTATGCAAATGAAAACAATCAAGAAAAAGAAGTTCAGAATTGCCAATAAAATGGAAAAACCAATGGTGATAGTAGAGAAGAATGATTGTCCCAAAGAAGAAATAAAGATTAATATTTCCATACACAATATCTGTATCTGGATGTTTCTGCTTAATTGTTTTTCTTTGTCACTAGAGAAGGTTCAGTCTGGAAGGTAATAATTTTGTTCAAAATGATTTTGATAAGGATAAAAATATCAAGAAAATATTTTTTAAAAGAATATTGGTGTTGTGTGGAAATAGGTACTAAATTTGGAACTGCTCATACACATTCCTTTTAAAACTGCCTATGACTAAGTCTCTGTGCATGGTATTAATGAGTGAGCTAATATTAATTTGTTATTATTTTAGTAAATATATATATATAACATATATATATATGTATAGATAAAACACACAACTTTGAATCATGAATTTTATTTCTTATTTCCTTCCTTTTCAGAGAACACTTCAGATGAAGCATGACAATTATATAGACAGTGATAGTGAATTAGATGAATCATACATAAAGAAACTTTATCAGTATGAATGTTTTGGACTGAAGATGGACAATGGTACCAGAATTCAACAGGAAAATGTGTATTGCTTTGCTGAATGACTCTGAACATTTTCCCCTGAAATAAAAGTATGTATGTGTATGTGCCTATAAGTACAAACATTTCTCTTCAATATCTCAGAGGCATGCTCTCTTTTATAACATCTCAGTCTCTGGGGAGAATGCACTCAAACAGCACAGTTTTGGCATGGCACGGTCCAACAAAGTTCACGTCCAAAAGCAGTATCAGTGATGAATGAGTCCTCCTCTTGTCTACCACTGGGCTGGATGTTGAAGGTCACTTCTCCTTGCTTTGGGCATTGATAATGTGCTACTTGCAAATCATATCCTGGACTTCACTCCTTTTTTTCTAACTAACGTCAAGTGGAAAAGCATGTCTTCAATATTAATATTCCTCTGGTGATACTTTATGGCTCTGGTGTCATGGAATAATCTCCGAAGACATTAAAAAGGTCATCTAAATAGCAGTGGAGAGGTGCATGGTGTTCGTGGGTATACTTGCAATATATTTTTAGCAGGCAATTGTAGAGAAGTATAAAGGAAATCATCATATATACAACTAGCAAAAGAAATGAGCTACTCATGTAGTGAAAGTAAAGGATAAATGATGGACAGTTTGTGCTCATTAGATAATTATGTAATGTCAAGAGTCCTAGAACGGGGACTTTTTTTTCATGAATCCCTTTGGCAGTCTGGTGAAGCCTTCAGAACCCTTCTTAGAATACTGCCTTTAAATGCATAAGTAAAATATAGCAAATTACAAAGGAAACCAATTACATTGACAGTTTTATATATAAACATACACACATACAGACAGACACATACACACATATATACACATATATGTGTGTGTATGTGTTTGTGTGTGTGTATGCATATATAATGTTCACAGTCTTCAGGCTAAGAATCTTTTACCTAGAGGAAGATTACCAATTTACCAGGTGGACTCACTCCCATAGATGATATATAGGCAGACATGGATAAAATTTATCTGAAGATAAGGTCTGGGTGGCTTGCAGGTTTTATTACTGGAGGAAGTACTTGTATTGATGAAATTACCAGTCCATGAAAATATAAAAGTAAATATACCTGGGACAAGCATTCTTATTTAGCATTCCTAAAATATTTGCTGGATAAATATGTGTTTAACATTGTACAAACTATTGGGTATGATAAAAAGATTAATAAAACAAAGGTCCTTCCCTCACATAGAAGCTAATAGGAAGCAGCAGTGTATTGCAATTGAAAAAGCAGTGATTAGAGAAGAATTCCAGAAACCTGGATTCTGATTCAGGTTGTCACCAATTGTATAACCTTAGAAAAGTCACAACCACCTTGGACTGTAGTTTTAATATGTAAAAAAAACAATATGTAGAACTGGATGATTTCTAGTGAGGAATGTGATAAATGATATAAGAGATACAAAATCATGCAGGAGTTCCAATGTAAGAGATCAGGGAAGGAGAGACAGAGTAGCTGTAATTTCAATGAGCTCACATCTTTCTCTAACGGAAGAAAAAAAAAAAAAATTAAAGAAAGAGAAATTCTGAGAAAAAGCAAGTTTAAGCATAAGTCTAGTTGAGTCCACTTTATTTTACCAATAGGAATTATCAGTTGCTTAGCAAAAATGACTTTACTTCCAAGCACTATGTCATTGTTTCTGAAATGGATTAGTCTACTCAAGTAATTTGTATGCTTTATCAGGAAGGGACGTAAAAGAATATGTATCAATCTAAAGAAAGCCTCCTTCTGTAAATGTATAGAAATTGTTTCCCAACCTAGAAGTACCAGATTATGGATTATTTTGCCCTGAAGCAAAATAGAGGTTTTTTGTTTTTTTTAAATGCAACACAATTTTCAGGATGAAAAAATTGTCAATATCTTTACTAATATATATAAATGTCCTGACAATTCGATATTATTTTAATCTATCATATCACCTAGACTTCAATTACTTCATCAGAAAAATGAAGCAGAAAGGAATCTTCCATACAAAGTTTATTATTACATTCTCTGAATCTATGAAAAGAGAAATATAATACAGCAATAGAGTAATGAAACATTTAATCTATAAGGTAGAAATAAACCCTTTCTCCAGACCCATTATATTAAAAAATATTGACCATGAAAAGGAAATAGTCATTTGAAATCTATATATTTAATGGATTTCCGCTAGGTATATGCTGACCAAGAGGAGGAAATTTAAGAATTTGAAAGATGTGTAATTTAACAATATTGAAAATGTGGCATCAAATTCAGTGAGTTGAGTTGAATAAGAATGTCACCTTTTCCAGAAATATGGAAGGAAGGGTAAAACTTCACATAATGGATGGGTTTTACCACAGAGATATTAAGTGAAAAATTGACCTTGTGTGATATTTTTGCTGCAGCAGGTGTTGTCTTTGATAAATGATACTTGTAAATCAGTGTTAATATGGTATAGTCCCAACTGGCATGTAAAGTGTAAGGGCTCCTGATGAACTTTATAAATGCCAAGCAGCAGATGCATTTGGTGACTATTAACATTCATAGACTTTTCTTATTACACCAAAATGCAGAAATTGAGCCTAATGACGAAGGAGTAAAAATGAGCAAAGATGTTTATTCAAGTCTCTAGTGAGATGGTGTGTTCACTGAACGGAAGCAAAAATCATGCCCTTAAACAATTATAAATAAACTGGTAACTTGTGCTGCTCTTTTGTTGCATTGGTCTTGTCAACCTAAATGCTCATCTTTGATACCATGACTGCAAGTACTAACAAACGGAATGCTTCCCAGTTTTGCAAGTGAATAATGTGCATCACAGTGGTCATATAATGACATAGTACTTTCTACTTTCATTAGGCAATCAGTGGCAATACAGATTATTTCCATTTTAGTTCTAAAGTCTAAATATTTTTTAAAAAAAAACAGCGAGAATTTATCATTTTTGGTGTAGGTCTAGGTTAGATATAACTACGGAATCAGGGCCACAAATAAATTTCAGAAAAAAAAATAAACCTCTTTTTGCTTTGATTTAACTAAACTCTAACCCTAAATTTTATTTTAATTATGTATGACATTAAGTTTATATTTAATTTTGAACATGTGAATTATGCTTGTTCCTCTATTTTTTCTTATATTTCAATAAGAATTATTTCCTTAGTTTAGGCATTTGCTCCACTAATACTGATTCAAATCCTCATCAAGCTGGAAGATGATCTTTGAGAGATGTTGCAGTGCCCATATTCATTACTCCCTAGCCAAATTGGTGATGAACTTCTTCAGATTTAGAGATTCTGTTCTGCAGAGGCTAGGCATATAATAAGTCACTGCTCTTTACTCAAATATCTCTAATTGACTGGCTTTGAAGATCTCAGGTGTACTCTCTTGGTATCAGAATGAAAGATAATTTTCTTTGAGAGGAAATACGATGTAATGGATTGATTAAGCCTTAGAATCAGGAATACTTTGGTTTATTTCCCACCTAAAATCCAGACAGGTTCTGTTACTTTTTACAATAATTCAAGCACTCAGGATACCATGCTACTCTCTAGGACAATACATTTCAGAGAAGTTGATGATTTGCATTTATAGAGGTAGTTTCTATATCAAGAATTTTCCTGATTGCTTTTAGGTTACTTTTTTTAAATCCCTAGCTTGGAATTCGAAACCATTTACAATTTCGTTTTCATTCAGCTTTCCAGTTCTAATCTACATTATTTCCTGTTTTATTTTATATATTTTATTTTATTTTTTATTTATTTTATTTTTTATCCCTATTTTAGGAAATAGTGGCTATATCATGGAACATCACAGTCTGTAAAGAATTAAAGACATGGATAATGCAAAAGTCATTTTTAAAGTACATGTTGGACATGACTAGAATGAAATATATTACCAGCAAAGAAATGTACAGGTAAAGCACTGGGGAAAGGGAAAAACCAATACTGTCACCCTCCTGTGAGTTCATGTTTCTGACTACTGAAGTCTAAGGATTGATTCTCTCTTCCTTTATGTGGGCAAAGTTTACATGGAAACCAATCTCCTTCTGAGATATAATATTCTTTTGAAATCTGTTGTGCAAAAATAAATACATAATATTTTTTTTTAAATTTAATCCCCCCACCCCAGGCTGCCACCTCAACCATATCCTATTCTAGTGGCTAGAGTTTACTAGGAGTATCTAATTCTATGAATTATTCTTTACTTTATAAACTCTCATCTCCATGGAATGTGTGTATGTTCGTCCTTCATTGCCAAAAAAGACCATGCCATCCAAAATAATGACGTGACTTGCACTTGATTTTGCTTTTGAGTGAGGGAGGACTGTGCAGGTCACCAGCCTGACTTCTCCTCCAGAGCCATCTGAATCCAGTGACTAGATATTCATCAGGATGACTGGTGATGACCCAGGATGAGGCAAATGGGGTTAAGTGACATGCCCAAAGTCACACAGCTAGTGAGTGTCATGTGTCTGAGATGAAATTTGAACTCAGGTCCTCATGACTCCTGCACTGGTGCTCTATCCACTGTACCACCTAGCTGCCCCTCTCTATGGAATACATGATTTCTGAATTACTATAAAGTTTGCACTGGGCTAAAGAAGAAGAGTGAGGAGGGGATGAAAAGTGTCAGATGTTTATTCATCTTCCAGACATCTAATCCTGACTAGTCCCTTGGAGGAGTGCTTAAAGAATATCATTAAGGAGATGGATAACTAGGAACGGAGCAGTCACACAACAGCTAGATTTTAAGGAAGGACTCAAGAATGTTAGATATATCCCCATATGGAGGATTACACTGTACAGGATTAGAAAGTAAGGATAGGTAGTAATCTGCAGTGTTGAAGGTATACACACATTGATGGAATCACAGATCAAAACAGTGACATATATTTTGAGGAATAAAATGATAATTTGACAAAACATTTTAAGTAAGTGCCTAATATGTGCAAAGCATAACTATCCTGAGTGCTAGAAGCACAAAAACAAAAATTAAGTGGTCCTTGCTCTCAAGGAGTTTAAAATCTACTAAAGGCATTTGACATATACACAGATAATTAAAAAATATATAAAACATTTTCAAGAAGGAAAGAGAATTAACAACTGAGATCATGCATCAGGAAAAGTCATCATAATGTAGATGATGCTTAGATTGTTATCTGAAGTTAGTTAAGCCTTTTGCATGGTGGACATGAGGCTGCAGTGCATTAAACATGGACATAGACACTTAGGTAGGGCATTCATTGTCACATGCAGACGATTAGACCAGTATGGAAAACCTGTGAGAAAGAGAGAAATGCAGGATAAGCTATGAGGGAACCAGATTGTAAAGGACTTTGAATTCCAAGTTGAGGAGTTTGTGTGTGTGTTTGTTTGTTTTGGTTGTTGTTATTTGGTTTGGTTTTATTTTAGACTAGAGACATTAGGAGACAACTAATTTTTTTTTTTAAAATATGGGCAGATGTAAGTATTGGGATTACTGATTTGGGAACAATGTGGAAGGTGGGTGAGAAAGA
The DNA here is from genome assembly GCF_028372415.1 of Notamacropus eugenii. Classification (NCBI taxonomy): domain Eukaryota; kingdom Metazoa; phylum Chordata; class Mammalia; order Diprotodontia; family Macropodidae; genus Notamacropus; species Notamacropus eugenii. Next base: position 156,700,275 of record NC_092874.1, read on the forward strand.
GAAAGACTGGAACTAGGAAGAACTGTGAGACAATTGAATCATCTTAAACAAGTGACAAAGGGATGAATTAGGGAAGAGGGTGCATGAGTGGAAAGGAGGATGGATTAGAGTTGTGTTGGTAGAATCAATGAAAATTAGTAACTAATTGGAGAGAGAGAGAGAGAGAGAGAGAGAGAGAGAGAGAGTGAGTGTGTGTGTGTGTGTGTGTGTGTGTGTGAAGGACCATTCTAAAATATTTCACCTGGGAGTCTGAAAGGGTGGTAATGCCCTCGCCATAAAAAGTTAATTTTGAGGAAAGACAGGATTTGAGAAGGGAAAAGAAATCCTATTTTATATATGGTGAGTTTTTGATGTCTGGTGGATGTCCATGTGATGTTCAAAAGGTAATGGATGATATGGGAGTTGATGTAGGAGTTTAGGAGATTCCCTATGATGTGATCTTTACTTTCGAACAGTATCTTCATTGAAACGTTAAATAACATCATGGAAGCTTACGAGCACTAAGGCAGAGAACATAGAGAAAATATGCCCCAGATGAGTGACTGATCCATATTAGTTAAATGTTTTTCTTTAGTAAGAGTTGCAAACACAAATAAAATAACAGGTACAGACCAAAAAGTCAGGCTTACATTGTGTCAGAGTAGACAGCTGACTATCGTTTATGACTTAAGGTATATTGAAAGCTCCCTTAACTAAAAATATCCTCCTTACTAGAATATCATCTTTCTTATACTTCCTTATACTTCTATCACTTATACTCATTCCTTATATTTCTATCACTCCTTAGGTATCTTTAAGGATAAGTCATTCATCACATTCCCAATCATATGGGAAAATCTGATTAATAACCTGCTTCTACTCTTTGTCATTTAGCTATCGCAAAGTACAGGACAGTGAAGGTTACTCTCTCCCTCTGACATAGTAAATATATACATACATATGACTCCTAAAGTGATATATATTCAAATATGTAGAATAATTGTAAATACTTGTATATTCATCCTTCCTTTCTTAATCCCTCTTCACTATCAGTATTCCTCCTCCCAAAATTTACTTTGTATTTTCCATACTTATTTTATGTGTAATATTCAATGTTAACTAATACAGCTAATACATTGGTATTAAATAATACACAGGTACAACATAATATTTAAATTTTTTGAGGTCAGGAATAATTTCACCTTTTTTTCTTTGTAAGAATTTTTTTATTATTCTATCACTAGTGTCCCTGCCATGATCTTTTTCAGAGTTCTACTTATTAATGAAAAAAGTTATCATATTTCAAGCCATCATTTTTTATTTTCAATTATTTAAAAATGTATTTCTTATTCCTTCCTTTAAAACTTTATTAAGTTTCTTTAAATTGTTCCAAGTTCATTTTTAGGGATTGGAATGTAAATTTTATAGCATTAATCTCTATTTGCTGGTGATTTCTCCTTGCAATTTTTTACTTTCCATTAGTTCTTCATGATAGTATGAGGAATTCTTTTATTTACTCATTTATTTAGTCAGCTGCGTTTTATGTGATGTTTCCTTTCGAGATTTTTTTTCATTGTTATTGTTTATTGTTATTGTTTATTTTACTGTTTTGAATCTTGCTGTTTTGAGGTGAGGAAAATGAGTTGGAGGTAAGCATGAGCACTTATTGCCACAACTCTTCCAAGGTTTTTGTTTTACACAACTGTTGTCTAGCCGTGCTACACCCATTTAGAACTTGCATAGCTGATTTTTGAATTCATGTCAGAGTTTAGTTTCACTTACTTTATCTGATTAGATTCAGTACATCAGCCTTGTCTGTTGAGATATATTTTAGATCTTGAATCTGTTTCTTTCTTAGCTATTGTTTCTCCAAGGTTAATGTCTTCTTCAGTTTTGATGGGCATATCATCTATGCCTGCAGCCAAGTCACTGATAAAAATATTGAACAACTTTACATAAAGAACAGATGGGCAGTTTAGTTGAAACCTCTTTCCAAGAAAGCATCAACTTATTAATGACTTCTTTGGGTATGGTCATTCAACCAGTCCTAAATCCACCAGCTGTACCATCATCTCCCCATCTTGCTTGTAGAGTGACAGGACAAATTTGCCAAATGCTTTCATGAAATACAATGTATGTGGCATTCTTCCGATGTGCCATTTTTAAAGCCACATTTTTTAAAAAGTAACATTATTCTAGAATGAACTTTTATTAATGATACCATTTTTTCCTGAATGACTACTATATAAAATAGCACTTTATTAAATATGTTCTTGAATATTGACAGTAATAAAAGTCAAGTTCACAGGACTACAATTTAAACATTTCATCCTCTTTCCTTTCTCAGAAACCAGGACATTTGCTTATCTCCAGATCCTGAATCACAGCTCTATTCCCCATGCTTTTTCAAAGATCTCTAACAATGATTCATCAAACACATCTGCCAGGTCTTTCAGTGCCCAGGGAAGTGATTCAAATGTAGTAAAATATTTCTTGGTGACTTAAGTTCAGCTCTCTGTTAACCATTTTGGAACTATGCTCCCCAGTCTGAAAATGATTCACTTAATAGGCCAGGAATGTTGACTGGTCATTTTTTTCCTACTGCACACACTGTGCTTCTCCAATCTACCTTCCCTCCCCAACAGTAATTTTGTCCTTTCTTTAATAATTCTTTGCAACAATTCCATTCAATGTACATTTATAATCTACCACGTGCAAGGCATTGTTTTTGACGCAACAGATATAGATACAAATGGCAAACCACTCTAGTATCTCTAGTGAGAAAACCCCAAATGGGTTCACAGAATCAGATGTGACTGAAAAAATGACTGAACAACAGTGGTCAACCAACTTTCCATTCTCTCTCTCTCTCTCTCTCTCTCTCTCTCTCTCTCTCTCTCTCTCTCTCTCTCTGTCTGTCTATCTATCTATCATCTATCTATCTACCTGTCTATCTATCCATCCACACAAATGAATATATGTAGATATGTGTATGTGTATAATACAGATAAATTTATGTGTATATCAATTTCAGTTTGTTCAGAGGTTTCTAAACTTATTTGGTCTACCACAACTTTTGCAAAAAAAAAAAAAAAAAAAAGAAAGAAAGAAGTTACTCAGAGTCCCCCTGAAAACATACTTTCTTTAACTCTATAACTTCTATTTTTAATTTGCATCATTTCAAACTACTACTTCCCCACCCAGATTATTCTAGTGCCCCCACAGGGGGTTGCCCCCTTTAGGAACTTATTCTATATCCCAATGGACAGACATTATTTTGTTTCAAGTGTTTTCTGCTACTAAACGTTATGCTATGAATATTTAAAATAGCTATTACAACCTTAGCAAGGTCAAAAAATGTTTAGCAACTTTTCTTTCATAATTCTATTTTTTTCTTTGAGAGTGGGCCAAATAACTGCATTACAACAACAATGTATGAATTATCCAACTTCAACTATTTACACATTTTATCACACCCCTCTTTTAAGGGCAAAGGGGTTTTCCGGGGAGTCTCAAGCATTTTAATTTGTATTCTTCTCATCCTTAATGATTTCAGCATTTTTTTCATGCCATTTTTTCTGATGGCCCAAATTTCATCATTTTCCTCCTAATCATACTTGAAAGATGTAGCTCTTCCTATTTTAAAAAATGTTATAATACTTAAAATCCAGCTCACTCATCCATTTGAAACTAAATGTGGTATAAAACAACTTGGTTTATTTTTTGACAAATGACTTTCCAATTTTTCAAGCAGCTCTTTTCACCAAAGGAGTTCTGTCCATACAGTTAATTTCTTGGATTTCTCAAATATGGGAAAACTGTCTTTATTTGCTTTTAGCTTATCATTGTCTAATATATTAGCTCAATATTTCATTGATTAATTTTCTACTTTTGAGCAATGTGAAATAGTTCTGATAGGGGACAATATGGAACAGTGGAAAAATCAGTGACTGTGGAGTCAGATAAGTCCAGGTTCAAAATCTGCCTCTTACATGCTACATGTTTAAATTTGAATAAGTCACTAAGCATCAGTTCCTGATCTTTAAAATGAGTTTTGACTAGATAATGTCCAGGATCCATACTAATGATAAATGTATGATCCAATCACTATTATTACTCTTTCATTTGAAATCCTATATGTCTTTATGTCTTAAAATGTTTTTTAATGTTGCCTACATTCGTGTGATATACTGATTCCTCTGATACAAGTTGCAATTTGATCATGTTCCAAAAAAACTGCTTAGTTAGCTGAATAAGTATAGAACTGTCTTTAAATCAATTTGAGTTGCACTATAATTTTTATTGAATTAATATAGCCTAACAAGTAAAAATTAATAGCCTTCCAATTATTTAAGTTATTTTGTTTCTATAAAAAGTTTTTGTTTAATTTTATTTGTAAAAATCGTGAGTATGTCTTGGGTGGTTAACATCCTAATATCTTATGTATTTCAATTATTTTATATGAAATGTACTTTTCAATCTCTCCCTCATTCTCTTCTTCTTTCATATATTTGGTGCAAGGATAATGATTTTTGAGGGTTTATTGTTTATCCTACTCCTTTGCTGAACACTTTAAACATTTTTTAAAAAATATAGCATTCTGGGGGGGCGGAGCCAAGATGGCGGAGTGAAAGCAACGACTCACCTAAGCTCCTGGAAAAACTCCTCTGGATATATCTGGGGGGAGAGTCTGACCAGACTTTGGAGGTGTAGAATCCAGTGGGAGACGGACTTTGACAGATTCGGAGCCCAGGCTGGACTAGAAGGTCCACGGGAGGGATCTGTTCCGCGGGGGTAAGACCCCGGCGCACAGTGCAGCGCGGTCGGCGCGGCAGGGCGGAGGGGACCCGAGGGGCCCGAGAGTGGCGGGCGAGACCAGCGGAGCAGGCGATAAGCCAGGCCGAGCCAACGATATCAGCGCAACAGCCTTTGAAATCTTCAGCCTAAAGACGGGACTTCAGTGGGTCACTACTTGAACATCCAGAAGCTGGGATGCCAGAGTGATCAGTAAGTGCTCTCCCCTCCCCCCCGATGACCGTGAGGGAACCATAAAATTCTTCCCCAGATTGATCCTGGATCAGTGGGAGCAGCAGAAGAGGGCGGGTGGTCTCATAACACCAGAGGCTGGAAAAGTGGCAAAGGGGGATTCTTCCTACCGTGGTGGAGGCTATCTGGAGGGTCAGACGACCCAGGGCAGAGAAAAATTCGCACTGAGACCCAGGCAAGCCGCAGCCCGGGAGACGAACCCCAGGAGGGGCGGGAACACGCATTAGCCTCTAGGCGTGCCCCAGCCCTCCAGGGGAAAAGGGAAGACAATAGGGAAGCTGGGATCACCATCCCCGGACCTTGCCTTTGCCTCAGGCCAGCTGAGGAGATCTCCTGAGACCAGACCACACCTCCCACACACCTATCAAGCTAACTCCAGGGTTGATCTGGGAAACAAAAAACAAAAGCCTGCTTTTAGCCTAGACAAACATCAACTCAACTTAAAAGATCTGTATCTTCTGACTGAAAGAACCAAAAGCTGCAACACTCAGCCAACATCATGAATCGGAAAAAGCAGACGAAAAGAGAAAAAACCATAGAATCTTTCTATGGGGATAAGGACCAAAACACAAACACCAAAGAGGTCAGAGCTGAGACTGTACTTCCATCTGAAACCTCAGATGGGACTATGAATTTCTCGCAAGCACAACTAGATTACCTGGAACGTCTGAAGAAGGATATAAAAGAAAAACTGGCCAATGATTTTAAAACCATAAAAAAAGAATTCACTGATGAGAACATCAATCTGAAAAAGAAAATTGAAGAAATGGAAAAGGAAGTTCAAAAATTAACTGGAGAGAATAATTCCCTAAAAGGAAGAGTTAATCAAACGGAAAAGGAAACTCAAAACCTAATAGGGAAAATTGATCAGATGGAAAAGGAAACCCAAAACCTAACTGGGAAAATTGGTCGAATGGAAAAAGAAGTACAAAAATTAAATGGAGAAAATAGCTCCTTAAAGGGAAAAATTGGCCAGATGGAAAAGGAGATGCGAAAGCTAACTGAAGAAAACAATACGATCAAGATTAGAATTGGGCAAGTAGAAACTAATGACTCAATGAGGCAACAAGAATCAGTCAAACAAAATCTAAAGAATGAAAAGATAGAAGAAAATCTAAAATATTTAATTGGAAAAACAACTGACCTGGAAAATAGATCCAGGAGAGAAAATCTAAGAATTATTGGCCTGCCAGAAACCCATGATGAAGAAAAGAGTCTGGACAATATCTTCCAGGAAATCATCAAGGAAAACTGCCCAGAAGTACTAGACTCAGAGGGCAAAATAGTCATCGAAAGAATCCACCGTTCCCCACCGGAAAGGGATCCCAAACTCAAAACCCCAAGAAATATAGTTGCCAAATTCCAGAGCTATCAAGTGAAGGAGAAAATACTACAAGCAGCCAGAAAGAAACAATTTAAATATCAAGGTCACACAGTCAGGATCACACAGGACCTTGCAGCTTCTACATTAAAAGATCGAAAGAATTGGAACCCAATATTCCATAAGGCAAAGGAGTTGGGACTCCAACCGAGGATCAACTACCCAGCAAAGTTCAGCATAACATTTCAGGCAAGGAGAAAGTCATTCAACGAAATAAGGGATTTCCAGAGCTTCCTGACCAAAACACCAGAACTCAATAGACAATTTGATCTTCAAATGCAGGTCTCCAGAGAATCATAAAAAGGTAAACAGAGGGGAAAAAACAAAAACAAAAACTTGCAACTCAATTAGGGCAATCTGTTTACCTCCCTGTAAGGGAAGATGATACCTGTTAATCTTGAGAACTGTGCAGCTATTATGATAAAAGGGATATATGTAGAGGGAACGGGCATAAAGTAAATGATGTCATGGCAAAAATATGATTTAAGTATGAGAAGGGAATGTAATAGGAGGTGTGGAAAGGGGGAAGCAGAAAATGGCAAGTTATATCACAGGATGAAGTACAAAACTATAGTAGAGGGAAGGAGGGGAGGGAGATGAGCATTGTTTGAGAGGTACTCTCATCTGATTTGTTCAAAGGAGGGAACAATAACCTTAAGCAGATAATCCTAACTAGCTCTATAGGTAGTAGGAGGGGAAGGGGGAAGAAAGGGGAGGGTGGCTAAAAGGGAGGAAAGAAGCAATAAGAGTAAAGGGGACTAAAAGGGAGCGGGGCTAAAAGAAGGAGGGGAAGGCTGCAGGAGGAGGGGGAGAAAAGTGAATACTATTGAGGAGGGGAAGGGAGACGGGAGAGTTAAAAGCACAAATGGGGGGAAAGAGGGTGGAGGGAAATACACAGATTGTAATCATAACTGTGAATGTGAATGGGATGAACTCTCCCATAAAACGGAGACGGATAGCAGAATGGATTAAAAGCCATAATCCAACAATATGCTGCTTACAAGAAACACATTTGAAACGGGGGGATACACATAGGATAAAGGTCAAAGGATGGAGCAGAATATATTGTGCTTCAGCTCATGTAAGAAAGGCAGGAGTAGCAATCCTAATCTCAGACAAAGCAAAAGCAGAAATAGATCTAATCAAAAGGGATAAGGATGGAAACTATATCCTACTAAAAGGCACCATAGACAATGAAGCAATATCATTACTAAACATGTATGCTCCAAGTGGTATAGCACCCAGATTCTTAGAGGAGAGGTTGGGGGAGTTGAAGGAAGAAATTGATAGCAAAACTATACTAGTGGGGGACCTCAACCTCCCCCTCTCTGAACTAGATAAATCCAACCTTAAAATAAACAAGAAAGAGGTTAAGGAGGTAAATAAAACTCTGGATAAGGTAGATATGATAGATCTTTGGAGAAAATTAAATGGGAATAGAAAGGAATATACCTTTTTCTCAGCGGTACATGGAACATGTACAAAAATTGACCATGTACTAGGACATAAAAATCTCACAATCCAGTGCAGAAAGGTAGAGATAATCAATGCATCCTTTTCAGATCATAATGCATTAAAAATTACATGTAATAAAAGGCCATGGAAAGAGAAACCAAAAATCAATTGGAAACTAAATAATCTAATCCTAAAGAAGGGTTGGGTTAAAGAAGAAATCATAGAAACAATCAACAATTTCATTCGAGAGAATGACAATAGTGAGACAACATACCAAAACTTATGGGATACTGCAAAAGCAGTTATTAGGGGAAGTTTTATATCTCTGAATGCTTACATAAATAAAATAGAGAAAGAGGAGATCAATGACTTAGGCTTGCAGTTGAAAAAGCTAGAAAAAGAACAAATTGAAAATCCCCAAGTAAATACCAAATTAGAAATACTGAAAACCAAAGGAGAGATTAATAAAATTGAAATAAAGAAAACTATTGAATTAATAAATAAAACCAATAGTTGGTTTTATGAAAAAACTAATAAAATTGATAAACCTTTGGTTAATCTGATCAAAAAAAAGAAAGAAGAAAACCAAATTACTAACATTAAAAATGAAAGGGGTGAACTCACCTCCAATGAGGAGGAAATTAAAACAATAATTAGAAACTACTTTGCCCAACTTTATGCCCACAAATTCGACAATCTAAACGAGATGGATGAATATTTTAAAAAATACAAATTGCCCAGATTAACAGAAGAGGAAGTTCAATACTTAAACAACCCCATCTCAGAAAAAGAAATTGAACAAGCCATCAATGAACTCCCTAGGAAAAAATCTCCAGGGCCAGATGGATTCACAAGTGAATTCTATCAAACATTTAAAGAACAGTTAATTCCAATACTACATACACTATTCTTGAAAATTGGGGAAGAAGGAGTCCTCCCAAATTCTTTCTATGATACAAATATGGTTTTGATACCCAAACCAGGAAGAGACAAAACAGAGAAAGAAAATTATAGACCAATTTCCCTAATGAATATAGATGCAAAAATTTTAAATAAGATTTTAGCAAAACGAATACAGCATCTTATCACGAGATTAATACATTATGATCAGTAGGATTCATACCAGGACTACAGGGCTGGTTCAATATTAGGAAAACTATTAGCATTATCGATCACATCAACAACAAAGCTAACAAAAACCACATGATTATCTCAATAGATGCAGAAAAAGCTTTCGACAAAATACAACATCCATTCCTACTAAAAACATTGGAGAACGTAGGAATAAAGGGAACTTTCCATAAAATAATAAGCAGTATCTATCTAAAGCCTTCAGCAAGCATTATATGCAATGGGGATAAGCTAGATGCATTCCCAATAAGATCAGGGGTGAAACAAGGTTGTCCATTATCACCACTATTATTCAATATGGTACTAGAAATGTTAGCTGTAGCAATTAGACAAGATAAAGATATTCAAGGAATTAGAATAGCCAAAGAAGAAACTAAGTTATCACTCTTTGCAGATGATATGATGATTTACCTAGAGAATCCCAGAGATTCAAGTAAAAAATTACTTGAATTAATAAACAACTTTGGCAAAGTTGCAGGGTACAAAATAAACCCACACAAATCCTCTGCATTCCTATATATTAGCAACAAAGTTCAACAGCAAGAGATAGAAAGAGAAATCCCATTTAAAGTTAGGGTAGACAGTATAAAATACTTAGGAGTCTACCTGCCAAAACAAACCCAGGGACTATATGAACACAATTACAAGACACTTTTTGCACAAATAAAGTCAGATTTAAGTAAGTGGAAAAACATTAGTTGCTCATGGGTAGGCCGTGCTAATATAATAAAAATGACAATTCTACCCAAATTAATATACTTATTTAGTGCCATACCAATTAAACTATCAGACAATTACTTTCTAGAGCTGGATAAAATAATATCAAAATTCATTTGGAAAAACAAAAGGTCCAGAATATCAAAGGGACTAATGAAAAGAAATGCTTGGGAAGGTGGCCTAGCGCTACCAGACCTTAAACTGTACTATAAAGCAGCAATTATCAAAACCACTTGGTATTGGCTAAGATACAGAGAGGTAGACAAGTGGAATAGACTTGGCACTCAAGATGCAGTAGGCAAGGAATATAGCAACCTTCGGTTTGATAAACCCAAGGACCCCAGCTTCTGGGATAAGAACTCATTGTTTGACAAAAATTGCTGGGAAAACTGGATAACAGTGTGGCGGAAATTAGGCATAGACCCATACCTGACACCGTACACAAGAATAAAGTCCAAATGGGTACATGATTTAGGTATAAAGATTAATACCATGAATAAACTGGAGAAGCAAGGAATAGTGTATTTATCAGATCTATGGAGAAGGGAAGAATTCTTTACTAAAGGAGAGATAGAATGCATTATGAAATGCAAAATGGATAACTTTGAGTACATTAAACTGAGAAGTTTTTGCACAACCAAACCCAATGCAACCAAAATCCGGAGGGATGTAGTAAATTGGGAAAAAATTTTTACAGCTAAGCTCGGGGATAAAGGCCTCATTTCTAGAATATATAGAGAACTGACCCAAATATATAATCATACAAGTCATTCCCCAATTGATAAATGGTCAAAGGATATGAACAGGCAATTTTCAGAGGAAGAAATTAAAGCTATCTATAATCACATGAAAAAATGCTCTAAATCACTATTGGTTAGAGAGATGCAAATCAAAACAACTCTGAGGTACCACATCACACCTATAAGATTGGCAAACATGACAGTACAAGAAAATGATAAATGCTGGAGAGGATGTGGGAGAGTGGGAACACTAATTCATTGTTGGTGGAGCTGTGAGCGCATCCAACCATTCTGGAGAGCAATTTGGAACTATGCCCAAAGGGCTACAAAAATGTGCATACCCTTTGACCCAGCAATATCGCTACTAGGACTATATCCCCAAGAGATCATAAAAATGGGAAAGGGTCCCACATGTACAAAAATATTTATAGCAGCACTCTATGTAGTTGCCAAAAACTGGAAGTCAAGGGGATGTCCATCAATTGGGGAATGGCTGAATAAATTATGGTATATGAATGTAATGGAGTACTATTGTGCCATAAGAAATGATGAACAAGAAGACTTCAGAGAGGCCTGGAAGGACTTATATGACCTGATGCTGAGTGAAAGGAGCAGAACCAGGAGAACTTTATGCACAGCAACAACCACAGTGTGTGAGAGTTTTTTCTGGTAGACTTAGATTTTTGTAATAACACAAGAACTTCTGAAAAAAAAAAAAATCCCAATGGTGGACCTCAAGGCAAAATGCCTTCCACACTCAGAGAGAGAAATATGGAAGTCACTCACATAATGTAGCAGATCATGTTTGTGTATGTGTATGTGTTTGTGTATCATGTTCTGATTTGTTATACGGATTCTTTCATTTATCTTAGTCTGACTACATAGCATGACTATAGTGAAAATATACTCAATAGGAAAGTATATGTAGAATCTATACAGAATTGTATGCAGTCGTGGGGAGGGAGGGAGGTAGTGGGGGGTGGGTGGGGAGGGATAAAATCGCAATTGTATGGCAGTGATTGTTAAACATTAAAAAAATAAAAAAATTAAAAAAAAATATAGCATTCTCTAAATAACCCGTTATATTATTTATTATTCTTATTCCCTAATTTTTCCATCACTGATATAACTATCATCTCAAGAATTATATTAAATAATAATTGAGACATTGATATCCTTGCTTTACACCTCATATAAGGAAGAAATTTGCCATTGGTTCCATTACAAATAATCAAACACTTGGTTTTAGGTTAATTATTTAGTTCATATAAATAAAAAAAAATTTTTGCTGTTATAGATATTAGTGATTTTTTTAAAAAAGGACAACTATATATGTATGTAATTGTATGTATGCATTTAAGGACTTTTTGTCTATTGGTTTATATGATTATGCACTTCTATTATTACATTTACAGTTTTCCAATATTAAACCATCCTTGTATTTCCCAATTAAATCTAACTGTTATAGTGAATAATTGCTTTATAATACTGATAGAGCCTTTTGCTAATTATTTCATTTAATACTATTACATAAATATTCACTAATGTCATTATGCTAGAATTATTTTTTCTGTTTCGTCTCTTCCTATTTGGTGTTTCAACACCATGTTTAACTAATACATAGCTAATGTTGAAGAAAGTGTCTTTTCCTCAATTTTTGAGAAGATTATTCAGCATAAGGAATTCTTTGGATGTTTTCTAGTATTCACTTTACATCCATATTTTCCCATTTAAAAAAGTAGGGAGACTTTTGGTCCTTTTCTAAGTTTTACTCTCTAATATAGATTTCAAAATTATGTATTTCCAGTTTTATTAATTTGTTTGTTTCATATTTCTGATCACTGAATTTCTTTAAGATACCTTTTAAGTTGGTTTAGAACAGGAAATAAGGTGTAATAGCAATTTCTTTTTTCCCTATTGGCTATGAATTACTCTATCTCTTAAAAAATAAACTGTTTGGTTTTCCCCTACCCTTAAAAATTATTAATATCTTGTTTCTCTGTATTTTTAATCTTAGTTTTTTTTTTATCATAGGTGTTCAAATGATTCTTAAATTAACTCTTCTTGATCTATTATCCAGGACAGTCTTTAATAGTAAATATTTTATATTTTCTTCTATTAAAATCTTTCATTTTAATATTTCCTGTTGTCTCATTGATCTGTTTGATGAATTCAAATTTTAAAGGACTTTTGCTTAGAAAAGTTTTTTATATCTTATGCTAAGCTAATAATTCTCTAAGTCTTTTCTAAGTATTGATGATATTCAGTTCTTTTCTATAGTACTCTCAATTAAATTGCAGTATTTAGACTCTTAAAAAACAATCTCTAACTTCATTTTCTCTGGAAATTCTCACTGACTGTGCTTCCCCCTCCTTTCCCCACAAAAGCCTGAATATAATCCTACCAAAGTGGGGTCAGGATAGACCTCTAATGAAATAGAGAACTAACAAAAATTCATGAGAAAAAGACCAAAGCCAAGTAGGAAATGTGAAACACAAACACAAGAGTCAAGAGAACATAAAAAGGTAAATGCAAGTGAGAAATCATATGGAACTAGAAATGAATGGAATGTTTATTTTCAGATAAGGAGATATGATATACATTTCCCCACTGGAAAAATAATGTCATTAAGATGCATAGAAACACAAATAGAAACTACAGAAAGGCAAATGAAAAACACTTTTTAATGAAAATAAATACAGAACTAAATAATTGAAGAAATAGTAATTACTTGTGGATAGGTTAGACCAATATAATAAAAAGATAATACTACTAAAATTGCTTTATTTATTTAATATTATATCACAATACCAAAATAGCTATTAACTGAACTTGAAAAAAGGAACAAAATTAATATGGAGGGGAATAAAAGGTCAAGAATCTCAAGGAAAATAATCCAAAAATAGAGGGAAGGAAGAGAGCAAAGCAGTACCACATCGCAGTTAACTGAAAAATTCCTGCTAGTAGGGTAAAGTCTCAACATTTGGAAACCGCTAAGAAAATTGGCAAGCAGTATGACAGAAATTACATTTAGACAAAACATTTCACACTATAAAACAAGATAAAGTTCCAAATGAATGTATGAAAATATAAAAGGATACATCATTTGAAAACAACAACAAGTAAGGAACAAGGAAGAAATTATCTTTCACATCTGTGCGTGCAAGAAGAACTCATGACCAAACAAAGGATAGAGAGGACTGCAAAAGACAAAATCAACAATTTTGAATAAATACATTTTTAAAATTTGTAAAAATAATACCAATACCATGAAGATTAGAAGAGGAATAGTTAACTTAAGGAAAATATTTATATCAAGCTTCTCAGGTAAAGTATTCATTTCCAGAATATGTAAGGAATTGAATCAGAATAAGAATAATTCACTAAGTGATAACTTGTCAAAGTGCCATGAACTATCATAAAAGTGTTCGGAATAATTAATAATTAAATGCAAATTAAAGCAACTCTGAGTTGCTTAATACTCACCAGATTAGCAAAGATAAAAAAATTAGCAAATATTAAAGGAACTATGGGAAAAAAAGGAAATTAACACACTGTTGGTAGAACTGTGAATTGCAACTATGAGGAAAATGTTACTAAATTGTACATATCCTTTGACTCAGCAATAGCCCTGCTAGACCTAAACCCTCAAAGAGATTGAAGATGAAAAACTCATATGTGTGGGTATCTATTGCAGCTCTTTTTAAAGTTATAGCAGCACTCATATTTGTAGAATAAAACTATGATGTATAATTATAATGGGATATTATGATGTCATAAGAAATTACAAGCATAAATGTTTTAGTGAAACCTTGACACTTAAATCAACTGATGCAGAGCAGTATCAAGAGAACAATTTATAAAATAAGAACATCTTGTAAAGCTTAACTTTGAAAGATGTAAAAAAGATCTAAGCCTCTCAGGGACAAACCACGATTTCAGAGGAATGATAATGAACAATGCTGCCCACTTCCCAATAGAGAAGTAATATGCAACATGAGAAAAGAAAACATTTCAGGAAATGGCAAATGTGAAAATGATTTTTGTTGGCTATTTTTTTCCATTGGGTAGAAAGTGAGAAGAGAAAATAATTGCTTGGGTTTTTTGTTTGTATTTTTTAGTTGACTTCTTCATGTTTCAACTAAAATTCTATCTTGTGCAAGAAATCTTTCCTGGTACATCTGAATGCTAATAACATTTTGTTAAATTTCCCCAAGTTATCCTGTACACAATTAGATATGTTGTGTCTCTCTTGATAAATTGTAAACACCTGGAAGACAGGATCCCATTTTACTTTCTTTTTATCCTCCGAGCATAAGGCTTAGATGAAATGCTTAATAAATGTTTACCTTGCACAGTCACTATCAAGGTAGAGAGCAGTGTCAGGTAAATAAGTGATTAAAACATAGGAAGAGCAGGTTGGCAATAGAAGAAAGAGAAGGCACTTAGTAAGGGTCCACCAACCGGTTAGTTTCAACTTTCTTCTTTTTGTAGCAACCATACCCAAATCCAAGTGGAGTACATAGTGCTGAGCCTGAAGCAGAAACAAGATGCCATAGAATTATGGGATTTTAAAGTAAAGTTGAAAGGAAACTTGGAAATGATCTACTCAAACCTCTACTCAAAATTTAATCCTCACTGTAACATACTTGACAGGTGTTCATCCAGCCTGAAGTAGAAGACCTTCCAACACTTCTCAAGGCAGCATATCCTATTAATAGATTGTTCTAATTATTGGAAAGTTTATTTTTTCCTGAAATCAAGCTGACTTTTACTACCTTGTGACTTCCTCTCATTACTTCAAGTTCTACTCTCTGTAACCAAACAGAACTAATCCTTCCTCAACAAAATAACCCTCAAACTTGTAACTTATGTTCACCACCCCTTCCATACATCACCAAATTTCTTCATCAAGAATAAACTCAGTTCCTTCAACCACTCTTTCTATAAGATGCAGGTAAGACCCTTCATCAGTTTAGTTGTATTGATCTTTAATTCCCCACCTCACCAAAATCCTTCCTCAAATGAGACACCAAAAACTGAAGGCAATATTTGAGATAAAGTTTGACCAGAACAGAGTAATGGCTTCCTGTTGCCCACCTATTCCTGGAATTGGTGTCTCTCATTCCAGCTGAAGAAGACAGTCCACATTCTAGCTGCTAAATTACATGATGACTCATATTGAGTTTGTATATACTAAAATCCCTGGGGCACATTGCAGAACTTCAGCTCAACATTCTTCCTCTCCCCTACCTTATTTTTCTAAATTTTATTTTTGGGCCCCAGTACAATTGAATCTCATCTCATTACATTTAGTACAGAGCTGTAACTTGCAAAGATATTTTTGTATCCAAATTTTAATGCAATATTTTAACTATCTTTCCCAGCTTTACATCATGTATAAAATTGCCAACCATGCCATCTATACCATTGCCAGAGTTTATTACAACACTGTTCAACAGCATGCATCCAATCATAAATCCCTCAAGTACTCCAATGAAAACCTGCTTCCAAGTTTTCATGACTCATTAACAATGAATTTTAATTCTGACCATTCAACCACTGCCAAATCTATTCTTTATAATATCATCTGGTCCGCATCTCTCAACTTTAATCACAAGAACAGTATGATATATTTAATCATATTACTTGGAAAAGTTTAAGAAAACTAAAAACAGCATTTCCCTTTTCTACCAGTTTTGTAAAAAAAAAAAAAAAAAAAAAAAAAGGAATATAAGATGAGTCTGGCATGACCTGATTGCACTCACTGCTTCTTGTTCTCAATATACACTAACTACTTCATCAATGAAGCATTACAGAATTTTTGCAAGAATGAAGGAACTAACTTTTCTATGCATTATAGACTCTACTCTCTTCCCTTTAAAAAAAAAAAAAATAAGAACTAGATTTGTATTTCTCCAGTCCCTTGGTAGTTCTGCTATTTTCTACAATTTCTCTAATACTATCGAGTGGCATAGCAATCAATCACATCTGTGAGTTCTGTCAGCTGCTAAGATTATAGTTCATCTTGGGCCAGGTGACTTAAATTCATCAAGATCTGCTTGGTGCTCTTTTATTATCTCACTAATCTTGGCTATCAACTACCCATTAACCATTTTTTATGAGGATTTCATTTCCAGAAAAGAGGGCATTCTCCTTGGGAGAGAAAATAGAAGCAAAAATTAAAATGAAAAGAAAGCATGGTTTAATGGATAGGGCACTGGACTCAGAGTTAGGAAAACCTGGGTTCAAATCCAGCCTCAGATACTAACTCTCCAACATTACTCTTTCTTATGCTCAGATTCCACATCTCTTAAAAAAAAGGATAATGACAGCATCTAGAGAAGCAGTGTGGAATAATGGAGAAACAATAGCCTTAGAGCCAAAAGGACCTTACTTAAAGTCTGGTTTCTCATACATACTGCCTATGTCACCTTGAGTAAGAACCAATCTCTCAGTGCCTTAGCTCTCAAAATTGCAGAATTTATGTTTCAGAGATGGAGCCAACCTGCAACGGTAGGAGTTCCATTCTAAGAAGTCCCTTTGCCAATGTAATCACTGTAATCAATGGAATTAGAGGGCATACATCACAATGTTGCAGAAAAAAATCTGATGAAATAATATCTATGAAATGCTTTGCAAATTCAATGCTTCGAGTTCATATCTGGCCTCAGACACTTACTAGCTACGTGACCCTGGGCCAGTCACTTAACTCTGTTTGTCTCACTTTCCTCAACCATAAAATGAGCTGGAGAAGGAAACAGCAAACAACTCTAAAGGCGATCATGAAGACTTGGACACAACTGAAAAACTGAACAACAATGAGTTTTTCTCACCAGACTTAGCTCTTTCTGAGTTTTAGTACTTCCTAATACCATTTTTTCCAGGATTGTTAGATTCTTAAATTTAACATTTAAGACCCATCCTTCCATCTTCTGCATATGTCTTTTTTTTAAATCTTTGTGGTTTTGTTGGTTTAATATATACCCAAATAGGTCTCTTGAAATTGTTTCTCTCTATTGTCTGAATTTCATCCTTGAGAGTTCTGCTTGCTTCTCAGATAAATTCCTCTATAGAATTTTAACCCAAGAACTCCAGTTGCTCCCATTTGTCTCCAGGATCAAATATAAACTGCTCTATTTGCCATTTTAAAAAATCGTTACAACCTAGACCCTTCCCATTTGTCCAGTCGTCTTATACATTAATCTCTTTGAATTTCATGCATACTAATCTACCAGCTAGGTAGCATGTACAGTGTTTCAATATCTTTCCACTAACTGTTACTCATGATTGTATCACATTCCCTCCTCATCTCTGTCTTTTGAAATCTTGCTTTTGTTTAAGACTGAGATCAAATGACATCTTCATTATTTTTTTCTATATGCCCCACACTCTAAGTCTGAGGACATTTTCAGCTGGGGAGTTGGATTGGAGTGGTATACCTGTCAAATCCCACAGAAGTTGTCCTAAAGCAAGCTCAGGGAATGTAGAATACTCCTAAACAGCAGAAGAGCAAATATTCACTTGATCTTTATTTTCAGTATGAATGCAGATAATGGAAGCAGATCTGGGGGGCTTTAACTAAGAGAATCAGGAAAGTTTCACTTTCCAAAATGACTTTGTGTTCATTGCATATTCTCTATGGACTCATGTGTGCACTTATTCTCCCAGATTGGAACACAAACTCTTTGAAGAAGGGACTCTTTTACCCTTCTCCCTAGAACCTAGCACAATGCCCTGCCTAGAAAAAAAAACACTTAATACATGCTTATTGGTTAATTGATTAATTAATTGATATTTTTAAATTGCTCAAAAATAATTTTGGTTGACTAGAATTCAATTTAGATATGATTGAACCAATAAAAACTATCAAGTGTTTTAATATTGTCATACAGTGTGAAAATGACTTAATAAACTATGTACATAAAGCATTTTGCATTATATAGATACAAGTTATTACATTAATAGCTGTAATATTAAAAAATAGAGTGTGCAATTTGTTTAAAAGAAATGTATAGTACAGGCAATCATTTTGTGAAAAATAGTAATAACTAGTGTTTTAGCTGTTTCATTATTCAATTATGAACTATACCATGGGAAATATGAGCAAAATTTGACAAAATTAATTCTATCTATCCCTGCTTTCAAATTTGCAACTATAGTCATTGATTGATCATATTCCATCATTAAATACACTATGACACCAAGTAAACAAGAACACAGAAAAGAAAGCACAAGACAAGGATTCAAATTATTTCAGTTATTTTGTGCTCAATCATTCTGGCCAAAGATGAGACTTGTGAAAGCTTCAGATAATGATTTTAGTGAAGCAATTTTCCTTGACAATTCACAGAAGAGATCTAATCAATATAGGTTACATGTTCCCAATTTCCAAATATTTTATTTTAGAAATGTTGGTATTTATTCCAGACATATATACTAAGAATGAAAACTATAATCTGTTGTAAAGTATGGTGAACTATCACCTTTCAAAAATTACTATTCTTTGAGCTATTGTAC